>NC_087404.1:2769194-3081194 GCF_031307605.1 Tribolium castaneum
TAAGCTCGGCAGATTCTCAGTCGAAGTAGAAGGTAACGTTTGCATATTCACTTATTCACTAGAAACTCCTCTTCAATATTTGTAAGTGGTTGTGTTTTTGCCTCTCCACCTCCTGTTATAATACATTCAACCCTCAAAGTAGCAGCTTTGGCTTTGACTTTTGACTGCCAACGCGTAAGGGTCACTTCAGCACATTTCTGGCCATAAGCTAGACTATTTGTATTTTGCGAAAGCAGGGAGTTTAGGACTTGCTATGGTTCAAGGTTTTCAAACTCGCCATGTCCCTCTGTCTATATCTTTTATGCTGTTTTACACAATTTTATAACGCCTATGCCTGTTAAAAAACAAGGTTTTTCTTTCTTGTGATTGATAAATTTAGAAACTAAGCGAAAAAATGTATTCTACAAGTTTCATACAAGTTAAACAATATTAAAGCCTACTATTATTATACATTTAAATGATTATATGGTAGTTTTAATCTGTAACTTTCAGTTATAGTTATGTATATCAGATTTGTCGCTTTTTATTTAAAATAATTTTAGCATACCTGTAATTTTCTTGTGTTTGTGTAATTTACTAATTACAATGTTACAATCGAGATTATTTTTAAAAAAAAATTAAAACTTATCAAGAAATTTATCAAATTGTTATAGTACGTGTTAGGGCTGCTTTTACAAATGTCCGTAAGCTTTATAACTGCAAATAAATTTCGAAAAACATGTTGTTGAACAAAAACACTTAAAACATATCTTCATCTTCATCTGAGAATTGTAAAATTTAGCCTTAGGAACCTAAAAATTAGACGATTGTCAAAGGTTACAATCACAATTTTGATATTTTTTTGCTTTTCTGAACAGTCTGTAGACAAGTTATCGAACCAAGAAAACTGATGTATTTATACAGACTGATCCCGAAATACTGTGTCTGTTAACAATCTGAATTTAAAATTTAGTGTACACTTCCAGTTAACAATTCAATAAACATTGTGTATATTTGGACAATGTATTTACATAGATTACTACATCTGAGTATGTTTATAAAGAACAATTTGAGTTAAATTAATTTTGCCTATACATACCATCACGTTATTATTTTTCTTAATACATTTTTATTGGAAAGACTTTGTTTCATTTTATTAAGCGGTGTTAAATGTTTTTGTGCTATTACAAGAGTTGCAGATGCTTTTTTATTAAAATGTCTCGTAACAGTGCATGAGTACAGAAACATTTAACATTTATAATTCTTTAAATTTGAAAAAAAATAAAACGTCCCGTTTGAATTTCCCGCTGTTATCGAGTTAGTTCGTTCTCTCAGGGTTAGGTAACGCTTTCGCGAAAAACGAGGGGTAGACAGAGAGATTCGCTTCTCCCTCTCTCATATTCTATGGTAATAGCGTCAGAGCAAAGCGAGGAAGTTCATCCACGGGAGTGTCGCTTGCATAGAGAAAGAGGAAACATGATTTAAATTTCGCGCTATGTGCTAACCCTGGACTGTCATCAATGTCAACCCGTATAAGGCGTAAAGCACAATTAGCATGCGCAGTTTTGTAAAACGGTTGACAACATTGACGGTTTATTTAAAATAATGTTCTTGTGTGTCATGTGTGGTCGTGAGACTGGCTTTAGTCACAGATCAGCATGTTGTCGTTTAAGTTGGTTCTTGTGTGAAAATCGCGTTTGCCTCATCACGGAACGCAATTATTCCAGAATGGAAAGAAGTCAGAGTGTATATGCCTTCAAATTCCCCCTGTACCTTCGTAAAGTGCACTTTGAATGTTATGTGAGACTGGAAGTGTTTTATAAAACGGAAAAGTAAAGTGCTAGTTTTGTGGACTGTTAAAATTAAGTTGTGCATGAGAAAATTACACAATATGTTTTACTTTAGAATGTATTTTGCACTACTATAATTAATAAAACCGTTTTTTTTAAATAGTGTAAATTTGTTAGTCCCATGTTTAGTGATAATAATTTTACAGGTTGTATATACAAACTTTGGATATATTTATTCAATTTTTGTATAAAACCAGTAATGCAAACTAATAAGGGTACATACATAAAATATGCAATGTTCAAATTGCGCGCCGTTTTTCAATTTCCAATATGGTGGATTTAGTTTCTCACCCGACCCCACGTAGCGCTATCAGCATTAATTTGTTTCCTCAAAATATCACGGCGCTGTCACTTCTTAACCTTTATGTTCTTTGAGTTCATCTCTATCGGGTTATGGAGTTCAGCTGCAGGTGTTTTCGCTGCACTAAACTAATAATACGTTGCTAAATTGCAAAAATAAAAATATTTCTTGCAACAAATTCAACGGTAGCCACGTAACTAGTTTATGTGATCCCGGATACAAAGAACAAGAGGCAGAACGACCGTTTGAAAAATCTGTTCATTTGATGACTCATGATCGAATGAACAATGTGTATTTATAAAACGCAAAGGCTTTTATTCCAGCCGATAACAAATCCACCGAAGCTTTTATTCGTTTGGTCTTTGATGGCGGCAGTAAGCTGACTTATATCAAAGAAAACGTTTCTCGGAAACTTGATCGAAAATTCTTGGTACACATAAATTATTGGTGATACCATTTATGAGCAATAAACGTACAATGCCCAAGTTGTGTAATAAGATATTGTAATTTGTGTAATTTGATTTCGCAATACAAACACCATCTGATAACAATTACGGTTATGGAGGTATCAGAAATTTGTTATGATTCGTTATCTGAACCAGTTGTAAACGATCCATTGATAAATAATTTGGATTAAGCAGACGACTGTCTTTGCTTATAGGAGCAGACCATTACTGTGAAATTGTCACCGGTGAACACATTCGACGTTCCGAAAATTTGACTGCAATTAAGTCTTCGTTGGGATCGACCTTGCAAGGTCCGAATTTAGGTGACAACACCGTTAATTTAAATGAAGTGTCGTCTTTGCACATTACGTTCAAAGAAACCGATATCAAGAAATTGTGGAAATTAGAAACAATAGGCACCCCGGCTGATAGCGATGATTCAAAGAAATTCACAGAAAAAATATCGAAGGCAAAATAATTTTAAAAGAAGATAGCTGCGAAGTCTGTTTACCCTGGAAAGTAACAAATTGAAATGGACAATAATTACAATAGTGCGTTACCACGTATGAAAAACTTAACGACACGGTTAATACAAAATTCGCGTTTACAGGAATATGACGTCGCGGTTCGCAAATACATAGACAATGACGTCGCTGAAATAGTGCCATATTATAGATTATAGATATTTATAGTAGCTGTAGATTGGCGACTCTGCCGTCCCCACCACAAATTGTACATTCAAGTTACTGGTAATGTCACGTAAGCGCTAGTTGTATCGCTTGGAGGGAAATTCAAACCCATCCGGTATTAGACAATTCTAATCAAATATATTTGATAAACAAAAACACAGTTTTACACCCGACACACGAAACTTTGAGTTTTACATGTCGCATTTCAACCTGAGGATTTCCACAAGGTGATCAGCCTCAGTTTGAAAAGGATCTTGTAAAACTCGAAGTTTGGTTCAACAGACACAAATTCTGCGCCTAAAGATACAATGTAGTATTAAAAGGTTGCGACAAATTTAATGGTTTCATTGATTTTGTGTCCCATCACAATCAGAGACACACCATTTTGACAGTACTCAAGTGTGAACCGTTGGAGACACATGCGCAAACAACAAAATTTTTAAATGATTGAGACAGTAATATTTAACAGTAATAGTTAATATTTTTAAC
Organism: Tribolium castaneum; assembly: GCF_031307605.1. Lineage (NCBI taxonomy): Eukaryota > Metazoa > Arthropoda > Insecta > Coleoptera > Tenebrionidae > Tribolium > Tribolium castaneum. The sequence continues at coordinate 2,772,949 of NC_087404.1, forward strand.
TTTCTTGATTGCTTGTCGGCACTTCGGTGATGTTACCACTAACTAACAGCCCTGCTCCCGTTTTTTTTAAAGAGTGAACACCCCTGAATAGTGCTAACCGTGGATCAAAACGAACAGGCATATTATATATGCCCCATCGACCTGTTTATCAAAAAGATACAACGACCTCAAAAGAGCGTGTAGTTATTAATGCGTCATCACATGCAACTGATTATCCTTCGCTAAATATCTTACTGGAAGCTGGTCCAAATTTAGTACCAGACTTGCTCAAAATTTTATTAAACTTTCGTATCGGTAGTTTTGCTGTAACAGCGGATATAGAAAAAGCATTTCTTTAGATTGAATCATCTAAACCTGATCGTAATTATCACAGATTTCTGTGGTATAAATATCCCCATAATCAACTGGAATAGTTTACCACCAATTCAAGACTATAGAATGAAAAAAGTTAGATTTGGTGTAACTATCAGTTAATTTTTTTTGGTAGCTACTGTTAAAAAACATCTTATAACTGTAGCATAATTGCCTTTTTTAACAATTAAATATTTTTAACAAGTAATTTGTGTTATTTATTTCGAACTTATTCTTTCGATAAAATGAACTTTCGGTCGTACCGACGGGGGTGCGCAACCAAGGATTGTATAGACACTAGGATAGCTTATCCCCTATACTGCAACGTTAGCGTACCCCCACCTACATATTTGTAAACGCTGACGTCACTCTTAGACCTAGCCGCTCTCGAACTTGCGCTAACTGTTTTAAAAGACCGTCAATTTTTATAAATTTAATTTCTTTACGTCTACAGAGTCCATGTGCTATTTAATAGATGTAAGTAATCAAATACCCATATTATTTTAAAATAAAAACCTAAAATAATATTAAGTTTCTTTTATTATTTACCTACAAAAATTTCACAGTGAACAATTATGCCGGGAACAAGGTGCATCGTTTTTGGTTGTAATAACAGTTTAGTTATTACCAAAGCAATAGAAAAGGGCGTAATTTACCACAACTTTCCTAAAGAAAAAGATTTAGTTTCAAAAACAATTTTCCAAGAATGGGTACGAAGGTGTAGGAGGGGTGACAAATGGAATCCGAAGACAAGCCAAATTTGTTCGGAACATTTTAGCGTAAATGATTATGAGAGAGATTTACAACATAAGCTATTAGGTAATGTACATTATAAAAATAATTTAAATTTTAAATTAAAAGATCTACCAAAATGGTTAAAAAATTAGGGGTTTCTATTAAAAAAACCTAAAAAAAATTAAATATAGTTGGGAATTAAGTATTGTGTCCAAGTATTTCAAAACAAAATATCTGCATTTTTGATAATATTATTCTATAATTTCGCCATCCACTGTATTAAAACAAGAGTCATATAAATTTATTCTATCCAGGCTTACCACTAAGGAGAAAATTAAAGAAGACAGCCGTTCCGACGATTAATTTACCATCATGTGAAAATCAAAGCAAGGGCGATAAGATACAATCAGAACGCGATGAGAGAATTGAAAAACGACATAGAAGACAAGAAGTTGCACATATTATAAGTACTTGTACAAATGATGACGATGATATTTTCTCAGATATTTCTGCCATTTCTTCATCATCACAAGAGGATTTTGAAGAGCCTGATAGAGAGTCAATACAACAAAAGTATGACCAATTATTGGAAAAGTATAACCGACTTCAAAGTCAGTATCAATCAATGAACAAAAACTAGAGGTGGAAAATAAAGTCAACAAATGACCAATTATCCTATTATAAAAAAAAGTGTTGCGGATTAAGTAAGGTAAAAGTACCAGATGAAATCAACGTGTTAAAACAGTTTTTGACTGAAAATCAAATAGCATTATTATTACGTAAAAAAAGGAAAGTGAACTGGAAGGACGACGAAATAGCTATAGCTTTCACAATTAGGTACTACAGCAAACAGTGCTACTTATATTTGAGGGATAAGCTACACTATCCTTTACCAGCATTATCGTCTTTAAGAAGGTGGGCGTCAAAGATAAACTTATCCCAAGGAATTTTGAAAGATATTTTAATTTTACTCAAACTTGCTGGTGAAAAGATAAGTGCTTTGGAGAAGACTGTAGTTATTGCATTTGATGAAGTTAAAGTAAAAAGCTTATTAGAATACGATGTGGCTGCGGATTAGGTTGTGGGTCCATATAATCAAATGCAAGTGGTAATGGCAAGAAGTTTATTTGGAAAGTGGAAACAACCTATTTACATTGGTTTTGACACAAAGATGACTCCTTCAATATTATTAATCAGCGAATTACACAAAATTTCTTTCTATGTTGTAGCATGCGTTAGCGATTGCGGTGGGGGAAACGTAGGTTTGTGGAAGAATTTAGAAATAGACGAAAATAAAACATTCTTTATTAATCCACAAACCAACAATAATATTTATATGCTGATGCGCCTCACCTTCTTAAATTAAGAAGGAGCCTTTAAACAAGTTGTTCGTACTAACAGATAGTGAAATAAATGTCTCTTACAAAATTTCAGAAAAACATTTAATAGTTGATCCTCAAAAACGGCAAAACGTCAGATTGGCGGCTCAGCTATTATCACATACAGTTGGAAATGCTCTTTTAAGATACAAGCCTGGGCCGGATGTAAAAACCTTTAAAAATACAGGCAATTTTATTTGTGACATTAACAAATGGTTCGACATCTTCAACAGCTACACCAAACTAGGAAGTATTCCTACCAAATGCTCTTATGGTGTACACCTGGCAGAACAAAACAAGCATTTGGATAAAATGCTTCGCACGTTTGAAACAATGCGCCCAATTGGTAAAAGAAAAAACATCTTGCAGAGATTTCAGAAAGGGCTTATTATGTCAATCAGGTCCTTACAACTGTTATTTAATGATATGAAATCACATTTACAAGCGCAATTTATTTGCACCCACAAGTTAAATCAAGACTGCCATGAAAATTTTTTTCTCAAATCAGAAGTAGAGGCCCTAATGAACACCCAAGCCCACTGACTGCTATAGCCAGAATAAGAATGATCACTCTTGGAAAAAATCCCGGAGTCCTTGGAGCACAAACTAACACGGTTGACGCAAATACTGAGGAGCCTGTGGCTGCTTCTGTCATGGAGACAGCAAACATCAAACTGAATTTTTCCGAGAAAAAAGACGAAAACATCCAACCTAGTACTTCTGGTAGTTTTTTTTCTTTCTCAAATGACTCAAAATATTGCAGGCTACTTAGCTAAAAAATATAAGAAACAAATCCTTCTCTAGGCGACTATACGGTTAATACTCAGCCATCAGACCATAGTTATAACTTACCTACTTGGTTTGAACAATTATTTTACGGCGGTCTTGTAAAACCAAAACAAGCTTGGGTTGAAAATATTACGAAGTGGAACAAATTTCTTGAACGTTTCCATAGGAAATTTTTCAAAAAAGGCGGGGGTGTTGTAAAAAAATTAACATTAAAAATTGCAAAAAAAGACAAAATGCCGGTGGAGATTATTAAATCTTTTTTAAAACTAAGAACAATAATTAGGAAAAACTATAACAACATTAAATCGCAGAAAACTAATTTAAAAAGGAAACAATCCTCTGACCCCGGCAAATCTGATTGTCAAAGATCAAAAATGCGAAAACTTATTAAAATTGTTACTTAGCTCATCTATCGTACAGTCGCGGCTCTTGAAAACTAAGACACTTACTTTTGTTTTACATTTTTGGGGTTTAAGAACATTAGTTAAAAATAATAATAAAATTTTTCTTACGCCAAAGTGTCTTAGTTTTCAATGGCCGCAACCGTACTTACGATTATAATAATTGTTTAGTTAGTTTACTTAGTTTGAGTGTAAATCGAGAAAATTTTGGAATATCAACTGTATTTCAGAAAATATAAAATTAATTTCAAAATACAGGGTGCTAAAAAACTGGCGCACCAACTCAGTGGTACGTTGTTGAGAAGCATGTATAGATCACGGGCAAAATCTTGAAAAAATTCCTAAAATCATATTTCAAAAAATCTGGAGCTACAAACTTATTTTGTTAACTTCTTTAGTTTTTATTACTTTTAATGTTTTTATGTTTCGCATTAAGTAATCGTTCCCTAACTAAACGATAAATAATGATTTTTAAATTTCCTATCAGACTTTAATAGTTTTTTTAATTAAAAAAAAATAAAATTTATTAAAAAAATCACAGTTTGTAGATGTGCCAATACTAAGAATTATTTCCTAAGAAACCGCTTCAAAAATAATTAACTTTTACTGTTGATTAAATTATTTGCGATCACGACTGTTAGACAACGTTGCCACATATAATTTATTTAAAATTCGTTATTTATCAATAACTTTATTACGAAGAGTTTTTTACTATTTTTACTTGTATATGTAAACAATTCTCTGCCACACTCCATTGATTTGGTGCGCCGGTTTTTGAGCACCCGGTAGTTATAGTGTAAAATTAGTTTACTTAGTTTGAGTGTAAATCAAGAAAATTTTGGAATATCAACTGTATTTCAGAAAATATAAAATTAATTTTAAAATAGTGTAAATCAGACGCATTGCTTTAGGATTGCTTTATTCTTCGACACTGTCAGAGTTTACGATTTTTCTCCTGTGTAAGGAAGTTTTGACAACTGTCAATATGAAACGTCAGATTATTTTTAAGAGATTTATAGCAATTTTAAGCCTTATTGAGTCTAATTCGAAGAATAAAATGTTGTATCCAACTCGCTTTCATATAAATCGGTTCATTTATTTCACCTCGTGGATGTTAAACGTCTCGTTGGTTGGCATTTGACGTTTAAAAATCCACTCGTGAAATAAAGCGTCCGATTTACACTCAAACTCGTCGAATAAATAACTATTACATCTTTTTATTAGAGAAAATAACTAGAGCTGGTTTGCGGTTTGGTGTTCCGGCAGGTTTAAAGCCTACGTCACGCGTCACGTGATGCTCGCTGACAAGGTCGCGCGTTTGGGCAATCCTACAGTTATATGATCCTTGGTGCGCAACCCTCACTTGTGTTCTGTCAATTGTCGAAACTGGAGAACAAAGGAATCGTGTGTGGTAGCGTGAGGACGCAGAAAAAATTAGGTGAGTTGATCTCACAGAGTATTTATCGTTAATAATTAATCTTAAGGACTATTGATCAGTGCTAGACTTTCTAATTACGTGATAATATGGGTTATAACGCTTTTCAATGTCTCGGTCTTGCCACGTGGTTGTGATGAGAGTGAGGTTAGGCTGGGCTGGCCCTCCGCCCTTCCTATAAACCTCGACTCTGTAAATAGAATTGATGTGACTGGTTGGCTCTCCACCAGGTCTTAGTGATATTTGGCCTTCCAGCCGATTTCTCCGTGGTACTCCGGGAGTAATCATATGGCTTGGCGCAGCACCTCTTGGCTCTCCAGAATGCTGGGGATTGAGCATTGAAAGCGCTTCAGATTAACACTTTTGGTCTATCAATCGCTGATTGGTTAATTAATTAAGTAAATCAAAGTAGTAAAATCAATTTTTGCAAAGCCCGTCTTACACTATTAAATTCTTTATCTAAGTGCTGTTTACTAGTAAATAAAGCTCTCGAATAATAAGTAAATAGTAAAGACAACTTCCTCAACTTTTAAGGTAACATTAATTTAAAAAATCATACAGTAGTTTGTAATATTTTAAACAATTATCGACTATTTATATATTTGAATCTGATGGTTTTTAATATGAAGCAAATGAGAGAAGAATAGTAGGTAAAATGGAAAAAGAAGTATAAAACGGAGAAACTCTTGCGTATTCAACATGTGTTTGTCAATGTTATGTTATCATAGTTATTAATTTTATTATAATTATAATTTATTATAAAGTTTATTCTATTAAAAACAATTTGTTAGTGAAATTAATAAGTTAGAGTTACGCCCTATGATGGCAATTTTTATAGAATTTTATATTAAGGGTGGATTTTACAATCGTCGGATAATTTTATCCTGGGGATAAATTTTGAAAAATACATTGTTGCAACAATTGTAACTATACGAATAAGGAATAACTTATCCGGAGTTTATCTGACAATTGTAAAATCCACCCTAGATTAAAATTGTTTATACATGCCTCATTCGGTATTAAACCTGGTTTTAATGTGATGAAATGAGATTCGTTTACAATATACCCAAATATTATGGCACCGCCTTAGAGTGCTTAGAATTAACACTGGTAATATTAGGACCCCATGATTCATCCCAAATTTGTCTACCTACCGATTTTGCATTAGTTTTTTATTCCAATAAATATTCATCCCTTTGAGGAAATTTTAAAATGAAACACGTATTTCAGGAGTAAATAAAGTAAATTAAGTAAACAGTACTCTAATTTTTATGATAATTTTTATATAGTTTAAAAAATTATACAGTAGTTTGCCATACTTTAAACAATTAACAACTATGTGCATATTTGAATTTGACGGTTTTTAATATGAAGCAAATAAGAGAAGAATAGTAGGTAAAATAGATAGTCCCTTATGGATTCCCCAAATGATTGCTACCTCCCGAAGTGGTCATAAACTATCAAATTTGGCTTATATTTGCAAAGAAAATTCATCCCTTTTGGGAACGACAATAACCAGTACTTTCGAGATATTTCTTAATCATTTCGTGACTAATTTCAAGATCAACTTGACATTTGTCAATGAATTTTAAATGGCAACTTAATGTGAAATTAGTTTAATTCTAGATTAAACTTTAATTTCGCTTTCTGTAAACCGACCGTTAATATTAAAACGAATAATAATTTCATTATGTAAACTTTTACAATTAATTTTATTATTTATTATTACATTGTTTTTATAATAAACGATAAACGATGTTCTTATCAAATACACCCTCGACTTGTTAGTTTTTTACTCAAAATACCTTGCTTTGTAATGTGCAAGAGCCTTTCCATTTTATATTTATCCTCTTTTATTTGTTTGAGATTAAAGCGATGACTTACTCTCAAAATCCGGTTTAATCGCAATAAATTTTTAATTTACGATTAATTTAATTTTGAATAACCAGAACTCATTTTTTGAAAAAAGTTGACATCTTAACTTATACGTCTATTAATAAATAAATTAATAAACGTTGTATTTTGTAAACTGTTAATTTTGAACAAAAACCCAGAATTAAGCAAAACTTTTGTTTTTAATGTTTTTAACTGTATATTCTATAAGACTTTTCAACTAAAAAATTAATTATTTCATTCCTCTTGCTAAACAATTCAAGTGCGATAGCAAAAATTTTTTATATTTTGAACGAAATGTTTATCAATTTTCACAACCCTCCAGCTTTCACCCATCCACTCCCAGTGCCGGAAAACCGACAACTGCCGACAATTGACTCTGCTCTCAATACTATCGGGTCGACCCGACTCTCGCCCGCTTGGCTCTCAAGTTTGTGCCATTACTTCTCGTGCAAGCTGTACAGACAATGAAAAAACCTTCAAGAGAACGTCAATTCAAGTGGACAAATTATTTAAAATTTTGTCTGATAGAAAACTTAAAATTTTTATGCAAACTCATCGCATCCAATAGAAATACATCATTGAACGAGCTTCCTGGTGGGGCGGTTGGTGTGAAGGATGGTCTTAAATTTGCTTTGGGGAAAGCAGTTTTTAAACTCGATGAACTAGAAACAGTGTTAGTAGAAATTGAAGCAACCATAAACGCTAGACCGTTGACCTATATTGATGAAGATCCTGGAAATGTGTCTATTTTGACACCTTTCACACCCTTTCCGGTGAAAATGAAAGAGGGTTATTTTGCTGGCTAGGCTACAGTGGGAAGAGGGTAGGTTTAACTAAGGGAAACAATTAGGCACACACACTCAATTTTTTTATTTATATTTTTAACACAAGAATTTAAATTTAGTAACTCAGCGAAAGGGAAAGGCGCGTTTTCGGATAAAATAGAAAAGCGATTAAAACTAAAACCGGCAATAATAGCTATAATTTTTCATTTACAATATATTCAATAGCGATTTACAAAAGAATGATGTGAGATTGAGGTACTCCGAATTAACTAATTGTAATTAAAATTTGATTTTAAAAACGAATGAATTTAACCGAAGTGAGGGGAAATGTGTCCTTATCTGAATTTTCGATATGGGAGGAATGTTGGTCCAAACAGGTACGTGGTCAGCTTCAAAAAGGTTTTTCAAGCAAAGGGAAACAATTGGCACAGGAACACCTGTGAAATGATGATCACGACGGTTGTGACAATTGGCCCGTCGCGTTGGGCCATTGTAGCACAATGAAACGACGTTTGGTTTGTCTGGCACAACTGTGACACGATAAAACGATAACGACGATTTGGCCGGAGACACCCTTATCAAAAGAGAACGATTCAAATTCCAAAAAGTTGAGTTAGCACACACGTGGTAATCTCAAGTTGTGGTTATAATCCCAAAAATACGATTACACGACGATTGCTCCGAGGTGAGCGATGAAAAACTACAACTCGGAATAGAACTTTATCTCCTGATGACCTTCAAGACGACCTAAACACGAGTAAGCACAATTTGAACAGAAAATAATTGCTAGCGATCAACTATGGTTAGTTGAGGCATGGTTGCGCCGTAACTCTGTGGAGGAGTGGCAGAACCGCCAAGTTGTACGTCACAAGATTACAAACGTGTTGTTTACATCGTGTTTTCTGGTTTTTAATAAAACATAAGGATTTTAACCCAGTGGTGATGACTTTTTTAGTTAATAGAGTTGTTTAGCTTGATAACAGTGCAATGAAAAAAAAAACAAGAACACCACTAGGAGGGGAATTTAATTTTGCAGAACCAATAATAATTTACAGAACAGGGCTTTAAAATAATCCCACCCACTTGAAATTCAACACACATAAACAACTTAATAATAGCTTTCACTTGAGATTACTTTCAATCCTTTTGATTCAACCCTTAGAAACATCCCCCAATTCAATCTTGCAGACCAAAGCTTTAAATCCGACCGACCGACTTGAAATTCAACACACATAAACAACTTAATAATGGCTATCATATGGTAATACTTTTAACCTTTATGATTCAACCCTTAAAAACATCCCCCAACTCTTTACACGCTAGTCACCTCTATTTTAAAATTTTAAATGACATTCTTAATTTTTGGAAAAGAAAGAAAAAGCTTGTCTAAAAAATTGTTGATTTGTTTTTGGATTGGGGGTGGATTTTGAATTTTTTTGTCATTGGGAGCATTTGATTTTAAGCCCATTTGATTTTGACCAAACATTACTTCAATTCATCCCTTAGTTGCTTAGTTTTAGCCACTCCTTTAACATTTTAAATAGCACCTCCTACATTTTGAATTATTATTAAAAAGAAAAAAATATTTTCGATTAAGGGTTGGTATACAAACGTTTTCTCACACAAGAACCTCCCTAAAGAAACCATATCTTTGGAATAGCCTTGTATATTACACTTTTCGTTGTCCCGTAAAGTCACACAAACATACATATAAATACAAAAGTGTAAGCTCGTGACGTATTCGCGCGCCGTCTGCTAATTGGCTAAAAGTTACGGTGCAACCATGTCTCTAACAACCATGACGATCAACAACACCCAGGGAAATGGAAATAAAATGCGCACTCTCGCGGAGACGAGTTGAGCGCCTGCGTGACCTCCCATGACAGGTGACATTTGTCTGATAACCTCTAATTTCAAAAGATAAATGACCAGAAATTGAGCGATGATGCAAGCAATCAAGGCTCCGTAATGTGAATTTAGCTTCGACCATATATCGTGCAGGTTATTTGAAGCCAACATGTAAGGGCGAGAAGAGTGAAGGGCAAGAGGAAGCTTACTCCTTGTTCAATGGCAGCTCGTAGTGAAGGGGTAAAAAAAAATTAAAATACTTCTAATTCTACCTTATGACATGTGGTCAGGGTTATAATATTCAAAAATATTCATTATCAAATCAGAAAATCAGAATACGTTACGACGCCACTGGTGTGTTTTCATATTTAGGTTATGACGAGTATTTTCTTACTTACGGATGACATTACCGGTGAATAAGTCCTTGTGGGGGGTTTTACCCATTCAAAGTTAAATTTAAGCCCAAAATTCAGAAGTTTTTCCTTTAATCACAATCGTGAAGCACGAAGTTTGACGAATATTAAGGAAACACTTGGAAATATTTTGAATGAACCAATCGGAGAAGGGGTACCTAAGGGTCAAATTCGCGTACCAAGCCTCATTTCCCCTTGCCCCACTAGCACATGTTGGCTTCAAAACAAATCTCAATTTGCCTAGTCTATACGATATATGGCCGAAGGTATTTGGAAGTGAAGTCCGCGAGACCTCACATTCTAATGTACATAAACATTCATGTTGCCATATCGGTTATGTTTATTTGTTGGTATGTTACTGCATAGAGAGCTGAAGCGGTAAGGGTGTTCATGGATTTCTGGAATCCGGATATGTGATGCACTAAGTAATAATCCGACAACGCTGCATTTCTAATATCGACAATGAAGGATAATGGCGACCGTCAGCTGGTTTTTATTTTGAAAGTGAAATTAACGAATTATTTCTGCTGAAAGTGACTTTATTTAGATTTGTGAGTACACTCCAGGTGGAATAGAACAATACCACATCTGTCTGTTGCGTGTAAAAAGTTAAATTACTTAAATGTTTATCTAACATTCCACCTGTGAGTCAGTGGCGTGATAATTTGTTTTAGATATCCAATTAGACAAACGAGTCTTTTTATGCAAAAGTGTAACCTACAGTTCGTTAGGTAATTGTTAATTTTGTTTTTGCTATTGTCGATCTCTTTTAAAGGCCGTCTTTACAATATTTTCCATTAAAACAGCCTTTGAACCACTGGCTGCTACTTAAATATGTACGCCAGTACAAAGCCCCCTGCCTATCGTTAATCGGCTTCACAACACGCTGCAGTACAATTGCTGCGATGCTGTCTCCTCTTTATCATACCTCTATGCAATGAAATGAAAGAGTATGAGAAACTGCAAGAAAAGAAGTTACGAAGATGGAGAAATTCACGCTCCGATTCTTCACGCTACTGAAAAATCGTTCAAACTCCTCTTGAACCGCCTTGAAGCCCAAGACGAAAAAAAGAGACGAAGATGATATGCAACATCTCAGTCGAAATATAAATCTAAACCATTGCACACACTCCAGGTTTTTATTGGGTTTTGATGTGAAACCTCTTTACTTGATATTAATTTGGTAAGTAACAGTCCAGTGTCAGCTTTTACCGTGATTCGTAAGATAGGTGATTTCGATGAACAAATTAGCTATTTACAAATATGATATCAGCAAATTTTCACACTACCCTGAGTTGGGTATTGTTGGGGCTCGTTATCATTTTTTTAGTGAATGATTCAGTAGCCCTCTTCTCGTTTTATAATCGAAACAAAAACTTCACCGCAAAATAAATTCAAATAGTAGAAAACAAAAATAAAAAGCTCCCATTTGAAAATAACAAATTTTTTATTCTTACGTTAATGAAACAATAATACATAATATAATAATCAACATTGAAATTAGTAAAATAAAAAAAATCCAAAATTTCTAGAAAGCTGAAAAGACACGAAATTAATTTTTGTATATTACATTAATTCGTCTGTCATTGTTTCCAGAAAAAATTGTTATGATTTCATCATAAAAATTCTCTTTTTTATAATAGCCGCAAAGCAATTCTATTTCGATGCAAGTGAGGACAGTCTATTTTGAGCCATTCCGGCTGAAACTTTTATCCTTTTCAGGCAAGAAAAGTTGCTTTCCACACTCGCTGTAGTGGCCGGAATTGTGACAATTAAAATAAACAATTTACAAACTTCTGAAAATATTTCACTTAATTCATTTTCAGCAAATATATGTAGTATTTCTGGATCTTTTAAATTTTTAAACTGATTGTTATTTTAAGTTACACTTAACTCGTTAATAAATTTTTGTTTATCTAAAATTGAGGAATATTTTATTAACAAAATATCTATTAAATTATGAGGAAAATTTTTAGAAAAACTTTTGAATTTGGAACTGTCCGCCAAAGAAAAATATTTTAAATTCACTAAATCTTTAAATCTAATCTCTAATTGCACTGTAATATAGTGCATTCTTATCTCTATTGGTACGGGATAATTTTGTTTTTTTTTGGTAGGTTTGGTTTTTCAGATGATTACCTAGAATGTGCATTTGTCAAGAAAAATGTAAAATTTTTATGATTTTTCATTTTTTTATTATTAGTGAAGCATTATCGATTTTTTTTGACAACAACTTATATCTACACGCACAAATTATTATATATTTTACTTTCATTAGATTAATTATTCTTAATTTGGCCTCTTATAATTGCCGAAAAATTTGTAGAACTAGTGAAGTCCATGTGGGTCACTTCTTGACCTAAATTTGCCAGTGTAGCCAAAAAATTGTCATGACTTATTGCCATTGCTATACATCTGGTGTGTCAAAAGTCGCGGATAGGTTCTTAAATGCAGCTAGAAAGAGCTATACAAAACACTATTTACATAAAATTGTATTTTCACAAAACCTTTTATTTGGTTGAAATTAAAAACAAAAAGTTAACATTACTATAAATGTTACCAGAAGCCGGTGTAAATTTCGCCACTGCTTACTACGGCACAACTTGATGTTGCGTTGTACCGTAGCAAACAATACTTTTACGATACTCGGACCAAGGTACTATTCGTCCGCACAAATGTACTTAGGAATAACACTAAGTTATGTTCGTTCACAAAAATATGCGGAGGATTAACCGCGGACTTAAAAAAGAACTGCATCAGCAATACTTTATTTGTCCTCCCTTCTTTAAACATCAGTCTATTTATAATCATTAAATTTTGAAATGATTTGTTAATTGTCTTAGCTTTAGATACTGAATTGGGTTCCTGGTAAGGTTCCAAACGTCTTCTACATCGAGTTAAACATGCGCCCCTAATAATCAACCAGTACCCGCTAATAAAATTTACCTGTTAAGACTATCTTTTCAGAAATAAGAGTTCCTCCACAGATAAAGGACCATTTTCCTTTTTCTAAAATAAATAAAACTGCATGCCAAGGGAACGCGATTGAGTTTGCCATCCATCCTTTAACAATGAGGGGAGAAATATCAAGTTCGGCAACACCACAATCTGCAAGAGAAAGTAGTTTTGAATTCAAAAAAGAAACCTGTTAGTTAAAGAAGCATAAGTATTAGGCAGTGCATCCGCTGCCGGCAACGGTGCCCAAAAAATAGAGGAATGGTTGCCGGCGTCGGTTGCCTGCGCAGCAGTGACGCTTTAGATCCGTCAAATGCATAATCTTACAGTAAAAAAATGATAATTGGAATTTGCAACAATGTATCATATTAGGTAATATTTCGATAAAAAATGATGTTCACTAATATTTTTGAGAAATTTTACAAATTAGACAAAAATGTTTAGAGAGTTGGATTTTTTTAAAACGCTTTCTTTAGACGTGCGTAAACAAACGAAGAAGAGGCAGAGGATTGAAGATGAAATTTTTTTGGTTTTTTGCTTGTATCTTGAAAACGATCACTCCTATCAGTTTATGGGGTCCAACACTTCATTAGAGAAGAAAGGGGGAGACATGAAGTTCACTAAAATCATCAGAGTCGTCTTTAGATGCTGCATTGTTGTCTTCATCTTAAACAATAAAAACAGAATAACAGTCTTATTCAGTACAGTATTAATAGATAGATGATTAAATACAGATGTTTTGAATAAAATTTATTATAAATTGAAAGCGTTTAATCCAACATTTCCTGCTATCAAACCTTTTGGTTTGGTATTTTCCTCCCTTGGCTTATTTATTTCCATATAAATACTTATGATATACTAATGTTTAATAAATGCATTGTAATGTAGACATCAAACTTCAGAAGCTAGTAGCTCGCCTACGGTTACTTCTATGAAAAAAATGCATTTGACCATTGTGTAGGAAATTTTATTTGCTTTAATTTTGGTAAAATGAAAATAATTGATAGAAGTGATTGTTTCCGAAATACAGGGTGGACCACGAGTAATAATGAACCTGAAACAAATTTTGAAGCAACCATCAATACATTTCATAGATAACGTGGATAGTAAATCACTTTGTTTAATACTTTAAGCATAGTAAGCACACAGCACTTCAACATTAATTTAAAAAGTCAAACCTAGTATCAGACCTTGCTGAATTTGTAAATGAATTTAGCGAAACTTTTGTGCTAAAATGTTTAACAATAGTTCTCATTAATGGAGAATGTTTGAAAAATGCTTCGTAACTTGCACATTTATACACGTATAATATCAAAATAAATGGACTCTGAGTTTTCAAACACGTTGAAAATAAACTGCGGGAAAAATAGCCTCCAACTAAAAGAAAAAAAAAGAAGAGTAGCAACATCAGCGGAAATGAAGCTACAATTGTTGCAGCTATTGATGAAAATAGATGGATAGGAAGGAGTTCTGTGTATTTTTACGCCTTTTGATTATTTCGTATGGGGAGTGCTTAAGAAAAGGTTTTATAGTATTGTATGTATATAGCGTGTTCGATAATTGGACTGCCATCACTTAAGGAGTGGTAAAGGTAACCACCAAGATTCAAAAGCAAGTGTTAAATTTTTTTGCATCTCGCTTCTTCTTCTTCGAACAATAGTCTTTCAAATTTGTCCAATCAGACCTGAAGCAGGAATTGTGGTTGAAATCAGTAATCCGAGTGATAGTTGCTGTCAATGTGACAAGTTTTATTAATTGACATCAGTGGTGTTCGTTTGTTGGGTTTATTTTAGACAATATAGTTGGGAAAATAGGAAGAATTTACATTTTCAAAAAGCTAGAACTGCAGCAAGATTTCCAGATCGCTATATTCCTTGTTGCTGTGTATTCGCTAATGCTAATCTTGTTCGTTGCATCCGAAAATTTGAAAATTTTAAATTTTTACCAATGACTGTAAACAGAGGTAGATTTGAAGCAGTTAATGCTATTGTCTGGGACAAGCACATTGGAGTGATAGTTGTTGGTCTCACTCTTTGCCGGTGAAATGCGAAAATGTTAGAACGTCATTGCTAAGACGAGTCCGTTTGTGAATATACAGCAAGGTAAGTCACCTTATTAAGCAATTGAGCATTTCTTATAAAAAAATTAAATATAAATTTAAAATTGAAGTAGCTTGTACTTGAAGTTTATTTAATAAGAAATTCGTTTTCATACCGAGATTATTGTATATTTGTACGTCACTGCATATTAACTGAAAGTTGTTGTCAGATTTGACACTTTTTCTTTTTTCGCAAATGGACTACTTGATTATACATCAAAAAGAGTGATAATAAAACATGTTCTCTCATTGGCCGTTTTTAAACTTTCTCTAGTTTTTCACAGCATGATAAAAAGAAAAATGCTCCTGTAAGTTGGCAGTGAAGCGATGGCGATTCATTTACCGAACCGAACACGCTGTATATTATAATGCAGTAATTAATTCGAAGAACTAAAGATACCCGATCGGGATGAAATACGCAATAATGTCATGTTTATTTGGTCTCTAGCTACGTACAGGTAGAGTAGCTTTACAAAATGATACAAAGAAGCAAAAATAATTTAACTTTCATCAAAAGACTGCTTTAGGTGTACCACCTATATAGTTGAACTAACAATAAGAATAATAACACCTAATTTCTCAAATAAATAAGTATTTTAGAGAGTCGTTTAAAAAGTATTTTAAGCTAATAGAATATTTCTTTTGTTCAGAAAAAAGTGAAATTACCAAACACTTCTAAAAATTCACTGCCAGTAGCTATTACGCACACAGGTGCCGTCATCTGGAATGGACTCCGTTGCCGGCAGCTGAGGCACTGCCTAAGTATTAAAGTCTGTTCAACGATTTTTGGAGCATAAACCCATAATCGGTATATAGTAGTAATATATTAATCTCTTACGACGGCCTGACAATAGGACGCTGTAAAGCTTGCTTACCTGCTCGACCAATAAAATTTGTCAAGTTTAGCTAAACTCAACATAAAATGTTTAATAAAAGTAACTAATTAAATATTTTTTATACGGAACACTTATAAACTGTTTATACAAAATTACTTTTAAAATATTGAGTACGGACCATTTCGGAAGAAATCTTGCGGCCGGGGTGCTATAAAGTGTTGTAACTAATATAGTACTATATATATACTATATTATGGAATATTATTATGGAAAATAAAATATATAGTATAAAGTACTATATATAGTAGATATATAGTACTTTATACTATATATTTTATTTTCCAAGATTATACAACCACCATAAACCTCATTACACGTAGTTATGACCATCCATTGTGCAGGTATTAAAACCCACGCACCCTTGCAATAAATCTCTTTTCGAAGAGAGGTTGCTTTCACTGGCCAGATCCGGCTCCGAAACGGCAAATAATTTTCCTATTTCTGAATGTTTTAAAAATTCACTATCAACATAGGTAAATATTAGGTAAAATTTAGGTTAATATGATTATTGAATTTGCAAGCATTTAATATACCAGGGGCCTAAATTAAATTCTTGGTTAATTTAAATTAAATTTATTTTTTGCGGGCTTAAATTATTTCTAATTCCGTCCTGGAACCTATGAGAAGGGTGGCAGGTCAAAATTTGGTTGAATAATTTACGGCTAGGGTTTCATATAGACTAATTTTATGATCACAATATAATCTTACAGGATAAGGACTACTATACTTAATGCAATAGAGCCATATCCTCCAAATATCGTTACATATACCTAAATATGGAATTGGTCGTGACGGTTAATATTTGTAAATAATAAGTAAGTGCACTTAGGACCGAAACTAAACGATTTATTAAGTATTATTTTGCCATCTCCTAAATTTCGCCTTATGAAGAATTTACTTAAGTATCAATATTTGATATTCCCAGTAATGCTAGATCTATTAGGGTCGATCTACAGAAAGCATAAGTAAAATTTAATTCCGAATTAAGCTAATTTAATAATAAAAAATTGCTTTTTAAAATGCATTTTCAAAATAAATGTCAAGTTTATCTCGAATTAAAATTTTATTGCAATTAAACCTGCCCTTGGTTAGTTTTTCAAATGTTTTTTATTCACATTTTGAATTTCTAGCGCCAATGTAATTTAAATCCGTCATACCTGGTTCCATCCATGATTTTTCACCACCGAACAGTAAACAAGAAAACGAAAAAAGGGCAGAAGTTTTTTGAGCATCCACATAACCAGTTATGTATGTTAATTTCCAGGTACATTGTCGATTTTTGAATTACACTTTTCTAAAAGTATTTACGCCAGGCACTGGTCTTCCGTGTTGTTTAAATGCAAGTTTTTCTACAAAAATAGTGTAGCAAAAATATCTGTTTTCTTAAAATTCAACTTAATTCATGTTGATTCAAATTAAATAAAATTCGCGGGATGGTGTACCACTACTTTAACTATCAAAAATTCAAAAAACATCTTTTTACCTAGTTAGTTACGAATAAAAACATTCACAACAGAAGCACTAATTTTTCATTATAGCGCAGACGTAAATGACTCTTACGTTCATTCTTCAGAAATAGTAAGATTGCAAAGCGCTGACGCCGCAAAAGGTTCGCTTACTGAAAGCGCACCAAATTTGCCTTAGCAGACCAATCAGGATGCTAGTATTAAGGGCTTAATTTTAGTTATTACTGAATTGTGGTGCACTTTTGTGAAATGCACTACAAGCTTTGTTTGAATACGTGAAAGATTGAAAATTAGTGTTCGATCTGGATTTACCAAATGTTTTACCTTGACAAAAAGGTATTGCTGGTGTTCTTAGTATAATAATAGTTAATAATAATAATAATCATTTTTACGTAATTGGGACAGCGATGAACAATTTGGGTCGAAGAAACAATCAGTTTATGAAACTGTGGAAGAGTTTATACGGCGGAAGCAGGCATTAGGTACATGGATACTTCCGGAAATCTCCAAATATTGTGTATTTGGGAGAGTTGATTTTAGGATGTGTGGGTTTAGAAAACAGTATATTACTGTTAAAAGAAAAACGTTCGGGAAACGGAAAAGGGATCTTGACCGTTCAAGCTTAGATGATCGAGAACGGCCCTTTTTATCGTCAAGAGTAAACATAGAAACCACCATAACTGACCTCTACTGGGAGAAGGGTTAGCAACAAAGTTCCCAGTGGCGCCCGGGAAAATTATTTTGATCAACAAACATCAAAATTATTATTTCTTCCACACGTTGCTTTTCAATCAGAAACGGATCAACTTTTTAGGTTTGTATAAAAATTAATAACAGACCATTGCTAGCTTTGGTTGCGGCTGGTTTAAACCGTTCCACCATCATGGTCACCCAAACCGTTACTTTTTCGGTGGGTGATTAATTAGGAAAAGAGCAATTTTTTGTAGTCCAGGATCTTCATGAAGAAATAATCATTGTCGATAAGTTTTTAAAGAAAATATTTAGCAGTTATTGATTATTTTCGCGGCGCGTTACACTTTGGTTCTGCAACGCGACACACAGTGTTCTGGCGATAGGGAAATGCATCGAAAGTGAACAGTAAAATAAAGGCCTTAAAACCGGAGGAAGTTACACCTTCGACTATATATCATATAGACTGGGCAAGGTGAGATTTGTTTTGAAGCCAACATGTGCAGGTGGGGCAAGGGGAAATGAGGCTTGGTACGCGAATTTGACCCTTACGTTACCCCTTCTCTAATTGGTTCATTCAAAATATTTCCAAGTATTTCATTAATATTTGTCAAACTTCGTGCTTCACGATTGTGATTAAAGGGAAAAATTGTGAATTTTGGGCTTAAATTTACTTGTGAATAAGTATATAATTTGGTTCTTGTGTCGAAATATACTGGAGAAAGTATCCACAAGGACTTATTCATCGGTAATGTCATCCGTAAGTAAGAAACTACTCGTGTTAACTTAAATATGGAAACACACCAGTGGCGAAGTCTGGAGTATTCTGATTTTCTGCTTTGATACTGAATATTTTTGAATATCATAATTCTGATAGCATGCCATAAGGTAGAATTAGAAGTTTTTTAACTAAGGCATTTTTTTAAACTCGTATACATAAATTATTCCTGAAACATGTAATGTTTTTTCAATTGTTTGCCCCTGGACTACGAGCTGCCATTGAACAAGGAGTAAGCTTCCTCTTGCTCCTCACTCCTCTTGTCCATACATGTTGGCTTCAAACAACCTGCCTACAAACTCGCTTTACGGCGAGTCTATATGGTATATGGTCGAAGAGTTACACACGGTTTTCCGCAACACAAAATTGTGGAACTAAGTCAGCTTCTCTGTGATTTCGCTCCAATATTTAATAAAGATACACCACCTCAACTACGAAACACCATATACGATTGAGAGATAGCACTCCTTTTCGAATTAGACTGTATCATTACTCGGATGAGAAAAAGAAAATTATTCAGGAACGATTGAAACAGATGTTATCAGATGGAATACTTGTCTTTGATTATCATAGTCAAGAAGAAAGATGGCAAACCACAATTTTGTGACGATTATAGAAAATTGAACGCTGCCACCATAGATGAGGCAGCTCCACTTCCGGTGATTTCAGAAACGCTAAGAGATCTTGATCAGGCACGAATGCTTTTCGGATATTGGCAGCTTCCTATGGCTGACGAGTCAAAGCGTTACACTGCATTTTCGTCACAAGACAAGACTTTGTATCAATTTAGGGTGATGGCGTTCAGTCTCAAAAACGCCCCAGCAACATTTCAATTTGATAGCTCAAGAGGTTCTGGCTGATTATCTCCGAAAGTCTGTGTTAGCATGCCTTGACGTTGTAATTACCCACTCCGCAAATTCCCAAGAACACATGACCCATCTTCGATTGGTTTTCGAGCGACTTCTAGCGAATGGTTTACGATGTGCCTCTAAAAAGTGTCAACTTGGGTGTGAAGAAATCGAGGACCTTGGTCACATTGTATCTGCACATGGAAATAGTTCACAAAACGCCATTTGATACGGATTCAAGAAACAAAGTCTCCAAAGAACAAAAAAGTGCTTCGATTATTTTTGGGGCTGTGTAACTGGGTACGAGATTACATTCCGAACTTTGATACTAGAGCTGCGTTTCTTACAGACCTTTTGGCCAATTCCAAGCATTGGTACTGGAGAGAGATTGAAGAGAATGCTTTCAATGATTTGAAGAATTTACTCTCAAACCCAGAGCCATTTCATAGGCCCGACCCCAAACTTCGTTTCATTCTACAAACAGACGTTGGTGGAATTGGAATGGGGCCAGTTGCAAATGCAACAGAATGGCGTATTGTTTTCATTCCGTTGATGTTCTTTTTGATTAGAATCTTTTTTAAACCCTGAGCAATTACTCTAGTTAACATGCTGTTTTCAATGCATCCTTGAAAGTTGTGGAATTTGATGACAACACTTGTCGTTGAAGGGTTCTCTCGAGGGTTTTTTTGCAGCTTGAGGTTTGAGAAAGCATCCTTTTCCTCATCGTCAGGTTGTTGTTTTAGTAGATAATGAATGGGGAGGTAACACAACACAACCTTGACCTTGAGCTTGGTCCCGCCCATTTTCCCTCTCTTGCTTTCAAGACCACACATTCTCTTTCTCTTACACTTTTCAAGGCCAGTTCCTCTCACTTTTCCCCACCACTTCAAGGCCAAGGCATTATTGGACTTCGATGTTTTCAGGCCAAGGCCATTTATGTTAATATCCACTTTTGGAAGGCCAACAACTCCCCTCTTTACTTATCATTCAAGGTCACTGCTAATATATATTTATACATAGAATTCAATAATACAAATTCAAAAACAGTATCTAATAAGAACTCCTCAATATTAAAGCAGTAAAAAAATGTGGTATCGTTTTACTTGTAAAGATGTTATAATAGTAGAAGAAACGTGTTTCCACAATCAGTTAGGACACATATCTTTAGAGGGTCTTCGGGAACGTTTCTTTAATAGAGTAGTTGTGTGTGAACAGTCTTTCTCTTTTTAATAAAAACATATAAAATTCTTTTCCTAAATTCTATAGTTCTAGGAACCCTTATCTCGATAGGTGACTTTTATAATAGTGTGTTATAATAATCTGCGGGATCTTGTACTGGTTGACGTAGATAAAAATATTCAAAGCTAAAAAAACGCACAGCCGAATTTCCTGTCAAAATAACTTTAATGTGAGATATAATAAAAGGAGTAATACCATTTTGAAGAGGTGGTGTGTATTACAAAATAATTGGTGCTACAATTTTAGAAAGTACTCAAAACCTGGTCAAAATACTTTTCTTTTGAAGTATCACAAAGGGGGTGGTGTCATTCAAAATTATTATCATAAAAAAATTATCATTTTTTTGTATAATTGGAAGACCTTCTAATACGCTTTTATAACCGTGCTACTTATTTTAAATGTAGGCAAAAAATATATAGTAAAATTTATATTTTTGTTATTGTTTCAAAATACAATAAAAATGCACAAACAGGTAACTTGGTATTTCAAAGGGGCACAATTCTGATCCAACTAGGTAAGTCATATCGCCTAATTGGTGGGAATTTTATACCTTACTTTAGAGCAATATGAAATTTTTTCCGTATTCACTTCACCTACATTCAACATAAATAGCACATCTGTAAAGGCCAATTTATAAGGTTTTCAATTATAAAAGTAAAATCATATAAATCATATTGTTGTATTAAAAAAAATGTAATGACGTTATGGCACCGCCATATTGACCGCCACGACTGATCCTGTTAGGTCAAATTTGAGATCACTTAAAATGCTAAATCACTTGTTTTTGCATTTTTTTATTTTTGAAAAATAAAAAACATAAATTTTGTACTAAAGGAATTACAAATTTTTGGCGTTACTTTAACCTTACTCTGTTTAAGTGAGCTTAAATTAACGCATAATATTTATATTTTTGTTTTTAGTCATTTTTTAAAAAAATCTGAAAAGATCATTCTCATTTATTTATTTATGAAGTCATCATTATTATTATTAAATAGCAACTAACATTTTTGTTTGTTGTTTTTAAAACTATTTTCCAGTATCTTTCCGATGAGCATAAAAATATTAAAAAGTAAAATAACAAAAAAATAAAAAAACAATTAAACATTTATTAATAATAACAATTACACACATAAAGCTTTGTCTTTGTTCTTTGCGCTTTGCCTTATTGTTTTTTATTAACTGATGATAATTTTCTTACCTAAACAAAATTGCAAATTAAATGAGGCCTTTGGAATATCTTAGAAAACAAACAAAAAATTTGAAAATCTTAAATTATGAAAATTATTTTGCCTAACAAAATTTCTTTTGAGAAAGCAATGCTTTATAGTTTGCAACTTATTGTTAGAAATTGAACTCTAACGTTACATAATAAAGTTAAATTGATATTTTTGTTATTTTTTCAAAATACAATAAAAATTCACAAACAGGTAACTTAGTATTTCAAAGGGGCACAATTCTGACCCAACTAGGTAAGTCATATCGTCTGATTGGTGGGAATTTTATACCGTACTTTAGAGCAATAAAAAAAATTTCCGTATTCACTTCATCTACATTCAACATAAATAGCACAGTTGTAAAAGCCAAGTTAAGGGCTTTCAATTATAAAAGTAAAATCATGTAAATCATATCGTTGTATTAAAAAAAATTGTAATGACGTTATGGCATCACCATATTGACCGCCACGACTGATCCAGTTAGGTCAAATTTGAGATCACTTAAAATGCTAAATCACTTGTTTTTGCATTTTTTTATTTTTGAAAAATAAAAACCATATAAATTTTGTACTAAAGGAATTATAAATTTTTGGCGTTACTTTAACCTTACTTTGCTTAGAGTGAGCTTAAATTAACCCATAAAATTTATATTTTTGTTTGTTGTTTTTAAACCTATTTTCCATTATCTTTCCGATAAGTATAAAAAAATTAAAAAGTAAAATAATAAAAAAATAAAAAAACAATGAAACACTTATTAATAATAACAATTACACACAAAAAGCTTTGTCTTTGTTCTTTGTGCTTTGCCTTATTGTTTTTTTATTAACTGATGATAATTTTCTCACCTAAACAAAATTGCAAATTAAATGTGGCCGTTGGAATATCTTAGAAAACAAACAAAAAATTTGAAAATCTTAAATTATGAAAATTAGTTTGCCTAACAAAATTTCTTTTGAGAAAGCAATGCTTTATAGTTTGCAACTTATTGTTAGAAATTGAGCTTTAACGTTACATAATAAAGTTAAAACAATGAATTCAAAAATAACAAGTTTGTAGAAGAAAGTAAAATAACCGTTGATTTTGATTTTTCTTGAATTATACATACATAGAAACAGAATTACATCAATAAACAAATTTATTATAATGGAAATAATTAAAAAAAATGCAATAAAAAAACGAAAAGAACAAAAAATTATTGACACCTCACTTCAGCAAACAAAATGAAGTAGAATTATAAAGATGTTATAAGAATATTAATTCAAATTTTCTAGGTACAAAACTATATCATCCTTTTTAATACGAAATAGCCTCGACGAAACAGCCTGCTACTAATATTTAAAAAGCTAATAGTATATACTGAAACAAAAAATAAGTATAAATGTTTGCAAAGTATTTAGACAAACGATTAGGCCTGGTAGTGTTACTTGGTGTGTTCACAAAAACATTTAAGTCAACATTCACAGCCGGCTGTAAATATTGTCAAATATGTATAAAATACAAAAAAGTGCTTATAGTCTGCCCTATAAATTGTTTATCATTTGAATGTAACTTTAAATAATTAAGACATTTAACAAATGTTATTTATGTATTTATTTATAAATGTTTCAAACTTTTCAGTCATTGTGATTAAGAACAATTTTTATAAACGTCATTATTAAAATTAAAACGACGCATTTTATGAAATTATTTTTTAAATAGTTAGTAATGATTATTAAAACTCATTAAAACTATAAATTAGGTAATTACCTATTAAATTTTAGAAGTGCATTAATAATTTATAATAACTAATTTTGAGAGAAACTGCGACGTTGGCGGTTACATAGTTTGGAAACAGCTAATAAGAGCAACTACAAATTTTTGTCTTTTTTTATTTTTAATTTATTTGCTGCCACCATTTACAATTTAGAACAATTTTTTTTAGTTGGTTTATTAATCATATAATTTTTTATGCGATGAACGTCCAACTGTGGTTGGAATAAGTTATTTCGTTAGTGGACTGTTTTGTCGTTAGGCTATTTTGTCGTGAGCTATTTTGTCGGTGTTTCGTTGTGTTGTAAAACACAGGACAATTAGCAATTGTGTATTAGAGCTGTAGCTAAAATGTCTCGTGCGAGGGCCAGGTACGTACTGGCTCGTGTCCTGTAAAGGTGGGGAGGCTGTGACACCATGACATATCACAACAGTCGGAGGCTTTTGTCGGTGGGCCATTTTATGATGGTGAGCACTAAAGATATTTTTCCCAATCGTGGACAGACGAAATTATCACAAATTGTAAACATGCCATTAACAACATCATAAACGTCTTCTTATAAACAAAATTTTTACGGTTGTTTTTAACAATTAAATAATGAGACAAGAAAAAATACTTCATACAAAACAACTAATATAGTAATCATATTTAAATAATGACATAAAATATCAGTTGGCATACTTGTGTGCCAATCAGCCTAATAACAAGCTTTAAACTTATTTAAACTTTAACAAATTTAACAATAATTTAATTTTGTATTAAATTTATTTCAATTAAATCAAATTTTTAAAACAACTTTCATATGTAATTACTTTGAAACCTTTTTTTATGTATACATTTAAAACAAATAAAAAAATTGAAAATATTAGGCAGGTCAATTTTTATTTACAAGGGAGCATTTTTTCGTGTACTTTTAAAAATTTTAGCACAAACCCTTTTTGTATACAAACAATCTCTTCACAATTTTAAATAACATCACCCCTTTTGTAATACTTCAAATGAAATTAATTTAACGAGGTTTGGCTTATAGCGCACTAAATGTCTTCCATAAGAGAGTGTTTTTTTAAACAAGCCACTAGATATCTATATTTTATATATCTATATCTATATTAAAATAAACAAAAAATTGGAACTTCCATCAAGGTCAATTACTTTACAAAAGGACAGTTTTTAAAAGTAATTATTAAAATTGTAGCACCAATCCTTTTTGTATACAACAATCTATTCAAGATGGTATTACTCTTATTGTTATATTTCAAATTAAAGTTATTTTGACAGAAAGTTCGCTTGTTTTTTTTTGTAGTTTTGAACATTTTTATGTACGTCAACCAGTGTAAGGTCCAGTAGATTATTATAACAAACTATTATAAAACTCACTTATGACTAAAATTGTGAATGCTATTATAAATTTTGGATTCGCCAAAATAATCAAAAAATTTTTTAAACCTAAAAACTACATACTTAATTGTAATTTAGGAAAATATAAAACACAAATTAAAACAAACTCTGCACTTGAAGCAATTTTTCCGAAAAAATACACAAATTTGAGAAAACAACAACAATTAAAGAATGTGATTGAGAATGGCAGTACTTAAAAACAGTTGGTTTATGGACTAAGCACGACATTATTTAATTTATATAAATAATCAACTTATTAATGAACAACCACTGCTATTATCAAGTAATTTTGGAGGATGTAACATTATAAAAAATAACCCAAATTAAAAATAATTACTGTCAAATTTATGGTCAAAATAACTTACACTTAAGGTGTCACAAAAAATGTGATTGTATTTAAATTTTGAATTAGTTGTTTGTATTATAAGGAGGGTTACTGCTTCATCTTTCAAAAGTACAGGTAAAGGTGTTCCTGTGAAAATAAAAATTAAAGTGCCTTAGTAATTTTAAATTTTATGTTTATTTTCTGAGATATGCGTTGTGCTCTTTTGCTACATTGGTAGGCTTTGGATACTGAACTAAACATCTTGGGGTAGTTAACATCGAGCATTTGCAAATTTGGACGCATTTTGCTTATCCATCCCTCGTTTTAATACTTGAATTCATATCGGATGACATTTAGTAATGCGCTATGAGCGTTTGCCACGTTGACGGGCTTCAGATACTGCGCTAAACGTCTCGGGCTGGTTACCATCCGGAGAACATTCACAGTGTATATACATCAGCGACCATACACCCACTATACGGCAAACCCTCGAAGTAAACGTGTATATTTTGAGGTATAAACCGACTTAACGAAGCCTAGTCGAAAATGCGCCACACGTGTCTGTGGGGTGGTACTAATGATGGGGGAACGATTTATACACGTAAAAATTACGAAGCCCGAAGTCGGGCTTTGTAAGTAGGTGTCGGGCTTGGTATCCACCGGAGAAAATGTCTTTTATATAAGTAAATTAATATATAATTGTTTTAAGTTGGTCCGAGGTTCAAACACAGTATTTAACCAGCGAGATACCTGACGCGATGCCGATAAGAGCTTTTGATTCGCTTTTATTTATTATAAGAGAGATGGAATTGTGTTTGGAAATCTTGATGTTGCAAATACGGGGTTGAGAGAAATTATTGTCGGATTTTAATTTCTGTTGCGGGCCGCACCGTGCGATTGGGGCACGGCCCTGTTCCCGTTTAAAGGCGCATTCCTATTTTCGTAGCAACCTTGCCCTCTTGCCGTATTTTGTTGCTGATTACGCGAAAAACAATCCCAATTGTAATTACCCGGTTTTCCGTAGCTAAAACATACGCGGCATTGCGATTTAAGGTGTTCTCTGGCTTCGCAACCGAAGCACGTCATTTGACGATATTTTTGGGATTGATAAGAGCGCCGTTGAACCTACTGTTGACCGTGACTTGATTCAGTTCTCTCTTCAGCATCTATCTCTCGTTGCATTGTTTTCTTCTTTAGCCGGTCTTCGATTTGCTCCTCGAGTAAGGCTTTTTCGACCGTCTCTTCGAAAGCATCAGGGCTAAATGACATTACACGTTGTTGTACTGGCATTGCTAATCCCTCCATAAATTGCTGTAAACATTCGGTTTGCAGATTGGCTTTGACCCATCTATCTCGCGATTGATCTCCGGTGCGTTTAATTGCCGCTGCTCCTAGCATCTGCAGACGTTCAGAAAATTCGGTAACAGTTTCGCCAACTCGCTGTTTCCATTTGCGAAATTGATCAAATGTCAGCGCGTCCACGGCTGACATTTTTTTCTCGAAGCGGTGAATCAACGCAGCTTTTAATCGATTCCAAGTGCAACCGATGCCTCGCAGTTTTTCATTCCACTCGACCATGCGTCGAGCTGGTCCTTGCAATTTCAAACGAGCTACCTTGACCGTTCGTAATTCAGTCCACCCTCCTAATTCTACAGTATCTTCCACAAAATTGATATAGGTTTTTATCGACCCTTCACCTGAATATGTAGTTATTAAATGAGATGCGGCCGCCGTTGATCTTAGTGGTCCTCCAGCCCTAACGTCATCTCCCTGACAATTGAGTTGATCTTAGTGGTCCTCCAGCCCTAACGTCATCTCCCTGACAATTGAGTTGGTCAAGGATTTCTGCCTTCACGAAGATGGTCGTCATCATCGTGAATCGAAGGTTGTGAACTGGACATTTTGTCTTTGAAAGTGTTTAACCATGGGTTTAAACAGGGTTTTTCTTTAAATTTAAGAATTTTCCAATAGTACTATAAGGTCTCTCTCCGGCAAGTTTTCCAATGTAGGCGTGAGGTAGCGTCCAAGTGTGGTGAAAATTCAAGAAGAAGACGGAAGGTCAGAAAAAAAAAGAAAAATTTTCGCCAGTAACTGAAGGGAAAAACATGGGAGAAGAGATAGATAGGTCAATGAAGAAACAAGATAAATCGTCATCAATGGAAATAGAGAGCTATTTCAAGTACCGGTTGGCTCTGGAAGAAAACGAATGGGACGAAATGGCATTAGGGGAAGCGAGTTATTCACGACTCACAATTCAAGAAATAGTGAAACGCAACAACGAATACAAGGTCAGTGTTGAAAATTTTAGGCAAACACTGAAGGAAATTAAAGAAGTATTATCAGAGCTAGAATTTTTTATTGTATTTGCATTGCCATTTGAAAATCTAGCGTATAAACTAATAGAACATTGATGCAGTCGACAAAGCACGTAGCAAGATTTGTGATTTTGGAATGGCCCCTTGGTGTGAATATCAGAAAATGCTCCAGGAATACAATGAAGCATTCACGCAATTGTTAGAGAAAATAGATCACATAGAAACTCAAATGAAATTAATGATCACAGGAAGTCGTCAAGACGTTCAGTG
This sequence comes from Tribolium castaneum, assembly GCF_031307605.1. Taxonomy (NCBI): domain Eukaryota; kingdom Metazoa; phylum Arthropoda; class Insecta; order Coleoptera; family Tenebrionidae; genus Tribolium; species Tribolium castaneum. Next base: position 2,801,223 of record NC_087404.1, read on the forward strand.
TGTACCCAAACAGGCCAGTATCCTGAAGAGTGATGAAGACGTATCAATGAAGATAGAAAACGATGATACCGAGGACTTTAGGGGTATCGCTCACATTCAAGAAGTAGAGTAATCAAAAACGGATAAGATTGACACGAAGAAAAGAAAACGAAGCAATAAAAAGGAAAATCGAGAAGGAAGAAAAAGTGATGCCGATCCAGAAAATGAAGCTGAGACTCAAGAAACGAAGAAAGAAGACTGCTCTATTTCATACCAGGTGATGAATAGAGAAGCTGTTGAGCAAGTGCAAGAAGTACCAAAGAGGGCGACGAGAGCACTCTCAAATTTGGTGGTGGTAAATTTGACTACGTCAAAGAGTTTCCAGCCCCTTCCGAGACGCTCAGGTCGAGAAAGGTTAAAGATGAAAAGAAACGGGAGAATTTCAAGAATTCAAGGACATACTCCCAATAACAACTTTTACAGGGTCATGGCTCTTCCAAAGGATTTCCTCTCGTCTACTGTTAGATTAAAACCACGACTAAGGCGAATCATACAAGCAAGTGTCCCCGGTATTCCAGATCAACGTTATCAGTCCCGTAAAATCAAAGAAGTCGACGTCAGGTTCTTGGCACCCTAGTCCATATCGAAGCAAACAACGTCAAGTTCCTCAGTCAAACCGATTACGCTACGTCCCCGCCCCCCCAAGATGTTTAACCATGGGGTTAAACAGGGTTTTTCTTTAAATTTAAGAATTTTCCTTAAAAGTTGTCGCAACGGTTAAGTAACCCATGCGAGCATTTCCGCGGCATCAGCGAATGTCAGCAAAATGACTTAAGTGGGTCACTTGACCAGCGACAACTAAACAATAACAATAATATATTAAAAATTTAAATGGACAAATTACTATTAGAATTAACATTGTTTTAGATACACTGTTTTAGTTTGTAAGTAAATTTTGTATATATTCGAATTATTTTTGTAATAAAATCAGTATGAACTTAATCCCGAGTTCTACTCATTCAGCGAGTGAGCGCAACCCTACTTGATTATTACGCTTTTTCGAAGTTAATTTATGTTTTGCAAACTCAAAATTTTTCTAAATTTCGCAGTAAATTTATTTGTTTTTGCGATAAACGAATTTTATGTTATTGTGTCCGATTGGATACGGCACCTACAAAGGAACGGATGCATTAGATTGTCTTATCTTAGTTACCATGATGGATACGGTTCAGCTGTAAAATTCCATATTGATGATGTAAATATTTCAGTAACAGATGAGGACAATCACGTGATACCAACCTTCCTCCATCCGACTCTGCTTTCTTAAAAAGTGTCTTCATTTTTCATTTTAATTCAGTTCCACCAGTTGATTTGAAAAGAACAAGTAATGGGTAAGTACCATCTTATTTTGCCTGACAGTGCAGATGATAGTTTGTGCTTTTGTTGCATGATATGTTAATATTTATGATTATTTTTGTTTTTAACTGCTTTTGTGAAAATTATCACTGATTTATCATTAATAAACTATTTTGTCTGTTTTAGTAATTTGATTTAATTGTTTTATGAATTTTTGACCAAAACTTAATTCATTTCCAATAACCAAAATGTTTGGAATTAATCGCAATACAGCCTATTTTGTGTTAATGTTTCTTCCTACTGTTTTAGCACAACCCACCGGTTATTTTGGTACAACATGAATTTAGTCCATAATTATGCTGGGCTGGCCGATGACATGGTTGATCGTATCCTGGATTGAATCCCTGCGGGGACTTTTGACCCGCGGGTTATTTCGGAGACTACAACATGGGCTTAGTTAATTAATTAGTTAATTAACTATGCTGAGCTGTCCGATGAAGTGTTAGATCGTATCCTGGATAGAATCTCTGCAGTTCGACTCCGTTAATTGTATTGATATTCACTGGTAATTTCACCTTACTAGACCCACTTTGATTCTTTTATTGTAGGGAACCTGGCCGTTGGGGTGGTTTATACCTTTGGTAGCAACGTTACGATTTTTGTGTGGAATTATTTTACTCTTCCGCAAATGTATATATGTATATATACATATATATTATGCACAAACACATTCTATAATTAGAAATAATTACGTGCAACCGCAGAGGGGAAAGTTTTTTTAACATACAGGTAAAAATATATTTCTCAGTTGTCTCAAAGCCCATTACGTTTTACTTACTGTAAGAGCCCCGTTTGTATATTTTGAGGAGGTTTTGCGCTTTATACAAAGCCCGACAATGTTGCCCATATTTACTCACTAAATTAAATTACTGCTTGGAGTTTTTTAGCATCGGACATCCAAATAATAGTAGAAACAATAATTTACATACCTATTACAGTCTAACTTTTAACATACTTGTATATTACGAGGTAATAATATCTTATTTGACTTCTGTTTGTATTGTAAGAAATTTTTACCTAATGTAATAGAAATAGAATTGCAAAATTTTATAAGTTTCATGAAAATAATAAAGTTTTGAATGCAATCAGTATTACGACTTTGTAAGTTTGCGACCCGCTATAAAAATACAATTTTTTGGTACACGATGCCTATTATTTTGATTCTTAATTTTGATAAATTATAAAAATTTAGTACAAACTGGGCCAAATGTACAAGGTGCTGCATTTTAAATGTCTCAATAGGGGATCTCCGAAACTAAGAGGTTTAGAAAATGACGAGTGTTACACTCTCCAATTCGTTTTATGAGAAAATAATTTTGGTCAAAACCTCATCCCTCTATCGTCTTTTGTTTTCGACTTATAAACAAAAGTTGACATTTTTGCGAAATCTTAAACAATTCATATTGTCCTTTTTATAAAAGATACACAAACAATATAACGGCACTTTTCTAGGAAGAATTTAGAAATGTTATCACCGATTTTTTCTAATTATTTGTTTAGCTGTAATAACTTAATTTGTATTTTTTTAAATAGAAATCATCGTTAGCTATGACATTTTTGAAAAGTTTTTTTTTTAATTTTATGTGTTTATTTGTGTAATACATTATTTTTAAATTATCAAAAAAAACATTTTGCTTTTTTATAGTAGGCCTTTAACAAGCCCAAAAATGCATATTCTTCGGTAGATACCAAGCCCGAAACCTACTTACGAAGTCCGACTTCGGGCCTCGCAATTTTTTCGTGTATAAATCGTTCCCCCAGCATTAGCATCATCCACAGACACGTGTGGCGCATTTTAGACTAGGCTTCGTAAAGTCGGTTTATACCTCAAAAGTTCAAAACACGTTGTGTTCGAGGGTTTGCCGTACAGGGGGCGTACGATTGCTACACTGTAGATGTCCTCCGGATGGTAACCACCCCGAGACGTTTAGCGCAGTATCCGAAGCCCACCAGTGTAGCAAAAAGGCACAACGCATATCTCACAAAATAAACAAAAATTTAAAAATACCAGGACAGGTTCATTTTTATTTTTACAGGAAAGTTGGAGCACTAACCCTCTTTAAAATACAAACAACTAATTCAAAATTCAAATAAAATTACGTTTTTTTGCGACACCTTAAGATTAAGTTATTTTGACCACAAATTTGACAGTAATTATTTGATAATAGCAGTGGTTGTTCATTAACAAATTGATTATTTATTTAAATTCAATAATGTCGTGCGTAGTCCATAGACCAACTGTAGTTTTCAAGTACTGCCATTTTCAGTCACATTCTTTAACTGTTGTTTTCTCATTTGACCTCGTTGAAAGTTTCAATTTTTTGTTTATTTTCCAAGATATCTAGTGGCTTGTTTAAAAAAACACTCTCTAATGGAAGACACTTAGTGCGCTATATAGCCAAACCTGGTCAAATTAATTTCATTTGAAGTATCACAATAGGAGTGATGTTATTTAAAATTGTGAAGAGATTGTTTGTATAAAAAAAGAGTTTATGCTAAAATTTTCAAAAGCACACGACAAAATGTTTTTGGTTTTAAATGTATACATAAAAAAAGGTTTCAAAATAATTACGTATGAAAGTTGTTTTAAAAATTTGATTTAATTGAAATAATATTAATATAAAATTTAATTATTGTTAAATTTGTTTAAAGTTTAAAGCTTTTTATTAGGCTTCTTGACACACTAGTAGTCCAACTGATATTTTATTTCATTACTTAAATATGATTATTATATTAGTTGTTTTGTATGAAATATTTTTTCTTGTCTCATTATTTAATTGTTGAAAAGAACCGTACAAATATCGTCAAAAAGAAGACATTTATGATTTTTTAATGGCATGTTTACAATTTGTGATAATTTCGTGTGTCCAGAATTGAGAAAAATATATTTAGTGCTCACCACATAAATTGGCCCACCGACAAAACAGTCCACCGACAAAAGCCTCCGACTGTTGTGATATGTCATGGTATCACAGCCTCCCCACCTTTACAGGACACAAGCCAGTACGTACCTGGCCCTCGCACGACACATTTTAGCTACAGCTCTAATACACAATTGCTAATTGTCCTGTTTTTTATTACACAACGAAACACCGACAAAATAGCTCACGACAAAATAGCCTAACGACACAACAGTCCACAACGAAATAACTTATTCCAACCACAGTTGGACGTTCATCGCATAAAAAATTATATGATTAGTAAACCGACTAAAAAAATTGTTCTAAATTTTAAATGGTGGCAGCAAATAAATTAAAAATGAAAAAAGTCAAAAATTTGTAGTTGTTCTTATTAGCTGTTTCCAAACTATGTAACCGCCAACGTCGCAGTTTCTCTCAAAATTAGTGGTTATAAATTACTTAATTATTATTATTATTATAAATTATATAAATTATTATTATTATAAATTATTTAATTATTTATTTACAGCCGGCTGTGAATGTTGACTTAAATGTTTTTGTCAACATATCAAGAAACACTACCAGGCCTAATCGTTTGTCTAAATACTTTGCAAACATTTTGACTTATTTTTTTATTTCAGTCTATACTATTAGCTTTTTAAATATTAGTGGTAGGCTGTTTTACCACCAGGCTACTTAGTCGTGGGCTGTTTTGTCGGAGCTATTTCGTATAAAAAAGAATGGTATAGTTTTGTACCTAGAAAATTTGAATTAATATTCTTATAACATTTTTATAATTCTGCTTCATTTTGTTTGCTGAAGTGAGGTGTCAATAATTTTTTATGTTCTTTTGGTTTTTTTATTGCATTTTTTTAATTATTTCCATTATAATAAATTTGTTTATTGATGTAATTCTGTTTCTATGCAGGTATAATTCAAGAAAAATCAAAATCAACGGTTATTTTACTTTCTTCTACAAACTTGTAATTTTTGAAATCATTGTTTTACCTTTATTACGTAACGTTAAAGCTCAATTTCTAATAATAAGTTGCAAACTATAAAGCATTGCTTTCTCAAAAGAAATTTTGTTAGGCAAAATAATTTTTATAATTTAAGATTTTCAAATTTTTTTGTTTGATTTCTAAGATATTCCAAAGGACTTATTTAATTTGCAATTTTGTTTAGGTAAGAAAGTCATCATTAATTAATAAAAAACAATAAGGCCAAGCACAAAGAACAAAGACAAAGCTTTTTGTGAGTAATTGTTATTATTAATAAGTGTTTAATTATTTTTTTATTTTTTTTATTATTTTACTTTTCAATTTTTTTATACTTATCGGAAAGATAATGGAAAAAAGTCTTAAAAACAACAAACAAAAATGTTAGTTGCTATTTAATAATAATAATGATGACGTCCTAAATAAATAAATGAGAGTGATCTCTTTTTGTTATTTTTTGAAAAATAACCAAAAACAAAAATATAAATTTTATGCGTTAATTTAAGTTCACTCTATACAGAGTAAGGTTAAAGTAACGCCAAAAATTTGTAATTCCTTTAGTATAAAATTTATGTTTTTTATTTTTCAAAAATAAAAAAATGCCAAAACAAGTATTTTAAGCATTTTAAGTGATCTCAAATTTGACCTAACGAGATCAGTCGTAAAATTCCCACCAATCAGACGATATGACTTACCTAGTTGGGTCAGAATTGTGCCCCTTTGAAATACTGAATTTTTATCGTATTATGAAAAAATAACAAAAATATCAATTTTACTATATTTTTTGCCTACATTTCAAATAAGTAGCACAGTTAAAAAAGCCTATTAGAAGGTCTGCTCAAATAAAAAATATGATGTCTTATCGAGTTAGGTCAAATTTGAGTTCCATTAAAATACTAGGTCCCCTGTTTTTGCATTTTTTTATTTTTTGAAAAATAAAAGAATTACAAACTGTAGACATTATAACTTTAAAAACTTCTTTGGCGAAATGCAAAATCTAATTTTTTACGTGTACTAAATAAACAAATTCAATAATAGTTTTTTTGTGCATTTGAGGTTTTAAAAGCTTTCATTTATTTATCTGTGAATTACGATGAAGAATGAATAATCATGTACGTTTGGCTCATTTTGTAATAAATTTTTATGATTCATCAAAAGTGAGAAGAAAAATAATTGGCATCGTGAAACAAATTGTATTTTTTTATAACTTACAAAGCCGTAATAGTGATTGCAGTCAAAATTTTATTATTCTTATTAAACTTATAAATTTTTGTAATTTAATTTTTATTACATTGGGTAAAATTTTTTTACAATACAAACAGAAGTCAAATAAGACATTATTACCAAGTAATATACAAGTATGTTAAAAATTAGACTGAAATAGGCATGTAAGTTATTGTTCCTACTATTATTTGGATGTCCGAGGCTAAAAAACTCTAAGCGGTATATTAACTTAGTAAATATGGGCCACACTGTCGGGCTCCGTTTAATGCGCAAAATCTACTCATTATAACGGGACTCTTATAATAAGAAAAACATAGTAGGCTTTGTGAAAACTGAAAAATATATTTTCAACTGTATGTTGACAAAACTTACCCTTTCTGCGGTTTGTGCTTAATATACAGCTCTATGTCCACAGGAAAGCCCGGGCTTCCTGGTGTTCCTGGTATGTATATATGAATTTGAAGTAAATAATTAGAACTAATTGTCTCATCTCAAAAGTGTATCTTTTAAAATGGAGAAATTCAGAATCTACATGGGTAGGTTTTAATTTATGATCGGAGCCTGACTTGTTCTATTATTAATTTCCAAATTATTCAGTACGTGAAATTGAAATGAAACCCTTCTTTTAAAAAGTTAAATTAAAAAAATAAGAAATTTTCGTTTTAATTTCATTTTAATTTTTTATTTTTTTAATGAGATAACTACTCATCGCCCTCTTATCTGAAATTCGACAAGACCTTTGACCTTCCTAGTCATTTTGAAACTTTTGACGTCAAACACATGCTGTGACCTAATTTTGAAATTATTTCCTTTCCACAAGATTTTTACGAAAAAACTTTCCGTTATTTTTTTGAAAACTCTCCCAAACATAACTGGACCTGATCAGTTTTCCCACTACAGAACGAATAAATTTATTTGAGCGTAAGTTTTCCGGCTATGTTGCGGAAACAGTTATCTTCAGAAGAAGGAACGTAGTCAATTAAAGACATTGTTAATTTTAAAATAAAACAATTTAATGAATAAAAGAATTTAATAGATAAAAAAAATATCTAAGGTGTGATGAACAAAAGTGTACAAAAACACAATTACATTCAAAAAGGTTACACACAAGGATTTGAATCATTATACAGAATAATGGAATCTTAAACCGTACCAGAATCACAGCTTCATTTGACAAGCAAAATTTACGAGATACAATTATACATCTGAACAAAAACTACAAGGTAATTTTTGTGTTGATTCTGCTTGCTTTAACGGCGTTACAAAATTATGGTTATTGTTTAACAAATAAAATGAAATAATTAATTAAAGTTTGTCTGGAGTAGAGTGGTATCAATAATGACATATTATTGGTAATCTCTTAAAAATTGCCAAAGGTTAAAAACAGGTTAAAAAGAGCACAAACCATGACTTCAATTAATCATATAGGCGGCTTGACTTCACGTAATTTAGATAAGATGTTCGAAAGACGTGTCAATTTTACACGGTTTGTTTTCTTACAAAGTTTGAGTTCATCCCGGTCATTTGACTAATCTATCTTAATTTTAATTAGTTGATGATTGATCTTTCATAATTGTATGTTAACAACCGAAATAGTAGGTAATTAATCATTTTGTTGAAACAATCGGATTTGAGAAAAATAACACTTACAACTCATATTCTCAGAGGGAACTGGTAACTTCAATTTCCAAAGCCTTAACACCCAGAAGTAAAACTTCACGAACCTTCACGTACAGTGATTTTATTCACTTGAAATTAGGTAGTCTCAATTATTGGCTACTTGTTTTCTCGGTCAGCTTTTATAACCAATTTTGACCATCTTTTGTTATCAATTTACTAATTTATAACTTTGTTTTTCGGATCTAGCAAATTTCCATGAACTAGCCATAACCTATTGCAATATTTTGGTGAAATTATCCACCATGACTAGCAATTCTCTTTGTTTTATGTAATAATTTTGGAATTTTCTTAATGTGTTTAAACTTTTATCAGTAATTTAGATTTTGTTTTTTTCTGGTAATTGCTCCCTTTTTAATATAGTTGACGCAAAATATGGAATAATTGCGACATCTGGGTATTGCCTAATTGTGAAATAAACAAGGATCTTTTGGCCCGTTACACAACTTTGAAAATATAAACTCTTCAAAAAATATTTTTTGTAATGAAACGGAGTATTAATTGAATTATTTAATTAATTAATTATATGTAGTATTTACAAACAAATGTTATAAATTTATAAGCATATGTATTTATAATATTTTTATAATTTTATATATTTTTTATAGTTTAATTTTTATAATTTTTATAATATTTACCACCTCCCTCCCCCTTCAATAGTCCTTATTCATCATCCAAAAATTCATTTTGATTAGAATTGGTTAGTGTAGTGGATAGGACTGATTTTTCCCTATTTTATCTCATTTTTTCATAAATTAAACAGGTTAACGGTGTCTTTGAAACAGGCGGTTGCACTTTATCCTGTCTTTATATGGCTTTCTTTTTATCCTTTTTTTGTGTTTGTATGTTGTCCTCAATGGAATACATCAATGTAGTTGCAGCAAGTGCATTCAAAGAAGTTGACCTTGACGGAAGTTTCCAACAGGTTATAAAATTGCAGTCAGTGCATGCAGAAATTCATTCTGTATTGGTAACCTGTGTTCGCAATAATGTGTTCCAATTATTTTGCCAATTTCAAACCGTTTAAACGAGAGGTTCAAACAAATAAAAATTTATTGCAAATAAACTTTTTGTATTATTTAATATCGGTACGAATTATATTTTTCGATTAAGAAGCAACGATTACTTCTGTGAATGGTAGTTCATCGAGTGGGTGGATTGCATTAATTAATTCGAAACAAACTACGAATTTAATTGGTCAGATTTTACGTGAAGGTGACAAACTATCATTTAAGTATGGACCAAAAACATCAGAAGCTAAATTGTTTTAAAAGTACCAATCTACCATGAAGTGATTTAAATATTAAGCGTCAAGTTGTTAATGAACTACGTGCATCGGCGAGAGTGAACTTTAAAAGAAGGCGTGTGATAGTGAAAAGTTTTTTAAACTTTTTGGACATTCATAAACCCAAATCTAAAGTTGGTGATTTTGTTCGAATTGTATTATAGATATTTTTATTTGGAGCGTTAATTACATTGTCAATAATAATTCAAATCACAAGTCAGGAAGTTCTTTCGTCAGACCGTTCCAGAGGATAGACCAACCAGCTCAGACTTCATTCTGTAATGAAGTAAAAAGGGTTGTTGAGTATTTATGTCAACAACTACAAGATTTAACATTAAATATAAATTAACATTAACTTGAGAATAACTCTTAGTAACCATGTATAACAAGATCTCTCACACTGAACTGTACAAATCGTGCAATTGTCAGCCCGCTAAACTCCACTTGGTTAGCCTCCACGCCGACCTGATCTTGCAGCTCCTTCAATACTCAATCGTGCAATAGGGTGGAATCCACCATCCCTTGATTAGTATTGGATAACCTCTACCAGATTGTGCAATAGGTCAACTTTACAGTCTCCCTAATCTTGGTCTTCGGATGGCAGTCACTACTCTGACTCCATCCGGGACACACCTCATAACATTACAACCAGATCGTGCAATAGATTGGAATCCACCAATCTGACCCTGACCTAATGATAACTTAAGTCTACCAGATTGTGCAATAGGTTGGACGTAACCATCCCTAATCCTAGTTTATGACAACTCGTGATCGGAGTTATGATACATGGTATATCACAGGTTCTAGTTTTACTACATTTCTAATATCGACTACAAATATTCAGTGAGAACCACACTTACCAAATTTACGCCTTCGTTATGCTTTTATTGTAAGGATTGAAGTTCGTATAATTTGCTAATTATATTTTTTATATAGTTACGCACAAACTAATGTGATTCACAAACACAAACACATCATGGGTTAATAAATTTAGTACATGAAATCATGAATCTTAATTTACCAAATTATTTTTATTACAGAATTAATAAACATCAACATCTTTTTAAGAAAGGGTACACCCTTTCTTAGTATTTACAATATTTACTAAGTATTTACAGTTTCGAAGATTCAAAATACTAATCCTAGTACTTATTTACTGCAAGATGATTCTGGAGAAACATTACGAGGCGGTTTCTTCACTAAAGAATTACAAAAAGTTAAATATCCGAATGTGTATTTCGTTGAGAAAGTTTTTCGAAAGAAAGGCGACCGTTTATTCGTCAAGTGGAGTGGAATGGATAAAAGTCATAACTCTTAATATCATCGGATATTCATCGGATATTATATTGACAATTAGTATTATTATTATGTATTGTTTTTTTTTTAATAAAATAAACTAAATGGAATTACTTTAAAAAAATTATTTTATCAATATTATAGGTACTACGTTAAATATCCTTAAATCTATTAATATATTGTGATCTATTATAAATCTCCATTATTATTTTACCTCTACCACTTGTTTAATTCTAAACTAATTAAATCTGTACGTCTCTTGAAACCTTTAGAAATCATTACCTCTTTGGTGCGTGCCCGACACTGATCACGGTTTACAAGTCTGCATCACATTACGTTTACACAAGAAGACGCACATAAATAATACATGAATACAAATACTGTAATCAATAAAACTAGAACAATACTATTTTAGTTACAAATTTAAATTCTTGAGTTGTCGTTTTGTCTGTGGAAAGCAATTTAACATATCCATACTTTGGAGAATGTTTTTTATGCTCCATAAACACATCACCACTTTTTTCCCATCGTGAAATTATTACAAACAAAACACTGAGTACAATCAGATATTTGAATATAAAGCAATCCCGCTTTTGCTAAACTCCTTAGAGATGGGAATTGATGTACCCAGTTTTTACATGATAAAAGTCTTTTATCGAAACACTTGTATAAACTTTACTCACATTGTCCATCGTCTAGACACATGTTTTTTTATTTATTTTAAGAAACTATTACTATCACAAAAATGCAAACAAAAGTTTTTTTCTGATAATTTCATCCTACTTTTCGGCACCTTTATTAACGGTAAATGAAATATACGTTTCTTTCATTTCTTTTCATCTTCCATTTTACGTTATGTTTACTTACTTTATATTTCATCATCAACTCGTTGAAATTCAAAACAGTGTGCAAATGTCGGTTTTACAGCATTTTCTTTTCCCAAATGTATTGAGTATAGTGGAAGTGGATCTTGTAATAATTCATCAATTTTCTCCTCGGTTAAATAATGACTTATTCTTCTCGGTAGATACACTGCATAATTGTCGAACTCAACAAGCACTGAATTTCCGAACAAATACTTTGTCCGTCTAATATTATGTATGCGGAATTTTGTGTTCAACTCTAGCTCACCAAGTTTTAAGATGGGCTCCTGTCTGCATCGAGCGATTCGATTCAATACAACCATGGCCCAACAGTAAAAACTCTTAGCCAATAATACAGATATATGCACTTTTTTATATTCTTATTTCTCGGAGGATTAAATCAGAACTGACTGCTATCAAACTTGTACTAAATTCTATATATTAACTCTACCCCCACTCTTTATCTTTGAATGAAAATGCACCAATATTATGGCCTTGAAAAAGTGAGACAATGAGAAAAAGTGAGATGAAAGCATCAAAGACAAAGAGGGAATGAGTGGTCTTGAAACAGTGAGCGACTCTATCTGCTTGCAGGTTACACTTATACAGTAGGTTGAGACAGGTATACATTAAAACATGAAGCTTTTTTACAACTTTTGAATTGAAATTCAATTGAAAAAGGTCACAATTACGGTCGAGGTTACTGCTTGAAAAGTCATATTGCCGTAGGTGTTGTATGACCGGCGTTGAAGACATTGCTTGTTGCTATTGTAAGAAAAAAACAACACAAATTGCAAACTTTTCAGTCCAACGTAACGCTGCTTTGATTACAAAATAATGCAAATTAGTAATGAACTGAGTGTGGTTCATTTTTGTGTACACAGTAGATCTGAAAGATAAGAGGGTGGATGCTGTGTACACTTTTGATACACTTTTGAGCATCTTAAAATCCAAGCTATCGAATGGAACAATTAACCAGGTAACGATTTATGACTTTTTTTTTAATTTTCGATTAATTAATTAATTGTAAATTTTACCAAATTTATTGTAGGTTATGTAAAGAGGCTGAAGTAAACTCTTTTATTAAATATTATTAATTTAGAGCTCTAAATTGTCCACAAAGTTAAAAGTGACAAGTGCCTGACAATACTTCACAGCGATTCGAGTGCAGATGCAGTTTCGTTGTTACGGATACCGTCTGCTCAATTTAATAACTTTTGTAGTTTGGTCAGGTGCAAGCCTCTGTTTAAATTAAAATAACTATTAAACGGTGCGAAGAAAGTTATTCATTTTTTATTCGTAATTAATTGCTTTAAGTAAAAAAAAACTAATGTTAAGAGGGCAAAAAATTAGAAAATTACAAAAAAATGTGACCCGGAAAAGCTGAAACTATAAAATGTAGTAGGTTTTTGTGAAATGTAGATAGGTACTAAATAAGGCATCTGTTTGTATTAGGTATCGTTGGAGAAGGTTATGATCATAATTCATAAATTATGTTTGAAATTTGGGTCTAATTATTTGCGCTAACTAAAAAATAAATCTTCTGTTACTCACTCGATTTTCTATTGTAAATAAGACTACCTCTGTGGATGTGTTACTTATAAACATTATTGTATCGGACTTGAAATTATCGATTTAGACAGTAATAATTAATTTATTGGTCGCTTTAAAGATTTGAAAAAACCTCTTAAAATGCGTTTTCTAAAAATCCTCACTTTTAGTCAAACTTCCTCTACCTTTATTACAATTTGTAGGTACCCCATCGCAATTCCAAAATGACCGATAAATACGAACAAAAATCTTTTTTACGTTGAACCAAGTTTATCAAAATATGTTCAGTAGTTTTTGAAGTACTGCGGTAGCCATTTACATTGGAACTCTCATAAGACATTTAGCTCCGGACGTCTCTTATAACTGAGAAGACTGAGACCAAGTCTCGATAGCTTTTGATAACAAAAGTAGTGTCGCTTGTAAAGTTTTTCGGTACCTATACAACTTTGTATTTGAAGAAGTTATTTATTTTTTTGTTTTTTTTTTAGCAGGTTGTTCTAAAAAAGCAGTAATATCAAACCAAGGACGTTACAATATAAAGACAGAGCGAACCTATACAGCTTATGCTTCAGATGCTTCAGTCGGCTGCTTTTCAGTACCACATTATGACCCTTTTCAAACTACCCGCCGCATTGGTAACACTACTCATCCTTTTTCAGTGGCGTAGCCAACGCTTAGTAAGTTTGTCATTTCTTCTATATATCTCGAATTTAATTGTGAGTGGTTTCGATTTTTATTGCTGGTATGGTTTTGTGTTATTGTTACATTACGTTTTAATACATACAACATCCAATAAATCATCATCTTTAAAGAAACCTAGGCTAGAGAAACAAAAATCGAAATAATTTTAATTCGCGACTGAAAACGCACATGTTGCACATGTCCTTGGTACCACTTTGTAGTGCATCTTTATTTTTACCTATACGTCTTTTTAGAATAGTGTTTTTGTACAGTCCATTACATTGACAGTGGATGTGTGCATAGAAACAATAAATACAGTGAGTTTTTTGGGGAGGATAGCGTACTTGTTTTTTAGGCAACAAGCTAAATACTGTTTCTATTGGTGTTTTTGAACTGAACGAAAGGCACACTGCAAATTATTTGCTCAATTGCATTAAGAAAGACTGCGATGAGTGGAATATCTCTGAAGAGAAAATTACAGCCGTAGTTAGTGATAATGGAAAAAACATTGTTAAGGATCTAGAATACTTTCTGTGAAAAAGTAAGCCTTGCTTTGATCACACTTTGGATTTAGTTGCATCATTTAGTTGTAAATGATGATGCTGAAATAAATCAATTTATATATGAAGCTAAAGCAATTGTAAGATTTTGCAAACAAAATGTCATTGTTTCTGGTGAATTACGGAAGGCACAAGTGGCTGCTTCATGTAAAACCTACAAGTTGATCCAGTCTGTACCTATCAGATGGAATTCAACATATTATATGTTGGAAAGGTTATTCTGTTTCATTGCTCCCATTCTAATTAAGCACATCAATTCGTCGCCAGTGACCAATGGTATGAAGTTACAAATCATAAAAAAAAATAGAAATTTTGAAACCCTAGTAGCGGTTTCAAAAGAAATTTTAGGAAATAAGTATTTAACAAGTAGTAAAAATTTCTATTGTTAACTGCTTAACGTTCCAATTAAAAAAGTCAAAACCTAGATCAAAACAAGCACTGACATTAAAATAAAATAATCTTAAGGAAATTACCAAGCGATTTGGTGTAGTTGAAAAGGTAAATTTGCTGGCTACATCTATAATTTTAGATTCCAGATTTAAGAAAGTTTATTTAAGTAACGCTATGGTTTGTGCAAATGCCATAAATTTAATTAAAGGCTTGTAAAGATAATTTAGCAATACACCGCCAAAAAAAAAGAAAAATGAGAATACTTCATTATCCTCTGATCATGAGGCTTCTTCTTCGAATAGCCTCTGGACTTTTCATCACAAATTAATTAAACAAGAATAAACGAATTTCCAAGAAAGTTATGGCGATTTCTTCAGAGATTTAAAAGTGTATTTGAATAAAACTACATTTCCCTTAACAAATGACCCATTTTATTTTGGGATCAATCACAACACTTTAACATTTTAAAAAAAGCTACTGTGAATCATTTATCTGTTGTTGGGACATCTTTTCCATGTGAACGTTTATTTTTTAGAGCAGGCAATATCTGCACCACCAAACGCATCATATCTACTAAGTGGAAAAAGCTCTCAAAACCATTATTTTTAAAGTCGTTGTTATTGTCAGATTATAACCATGTAAGCCGTTGTTCGTAAAAAAATATTAAACATGTTAAAATGCATTAAATTTTATTTTATACGTAAAATTGCGAATAAACAGATGTAGCGTGTGTAGGAATAAGAAACACTTCACTAACGAAGGACACTACAATTTTGGAAATATAAGTTCAATAACTGAACTTTCTAAAAAGCTGATCGAACATAGAACTACTGATATAACCTGGGACACACTTAGTCGTAAATAAAAAGATGCACTGCCATCTATCGAGAAAACCTCAAACATAGCTAACCGCTACACAGGTTTTTTTTTCTAAAAGATTATTTTTATTCCAGTACAGTTGTAGCAATCAGGAAAACGAACGGTACGACCATAACGTGTCTGTCTCAGAACTTCTGTTTGAATTTATGTAGATGCCGAACTTGAATATAAGGTAACCAAGTCTTCATTTAGTAAGAAGGCAGGTTTAACTCGATCAGCCGAAAGTGTAACCGGACGTCCTTTGATAAGTAGACGGAATGTTTTCTGGTTTCTCTCCACTACTTGATAAGGACCATTATATACTGGCTGAAGTGGTGGCTTACTAGCGTCATTTCGAAGGAAACATGATTGCACGTTTCAAATTCTTTAAAGGTGAAAATATGTTTAGTACCGTGCCGGCTTGCTGCAGGAGGTTTCAGATTTTCCACCTGATGACGAATCTGATGAATACATTCTGGATCATCCGGTTTTGAAGAGCTTGGAGTAAGAAATTCTAGGTAAACGAAGATTTTCATCGTAGAGCAGTTCTGCGACTGTGGCTTGAAGGTCTTCTCTCCAAACTGTGCAAAAACCAAGAGGAACTATTGCTTCGGTCCAAGTTTCTTGGTGGCATGTGATTACTGCTTTTAATTGCCGGTGTAAACGTTCGACCATCCCATTAGCGCAAGGATGACATTATCACGCCTTGCGTGATTAGGGGTCTGCT
Organism: Tribolium castaneum; assembly: GCF_031307605.1. Taxonomy (NCBI): domain Eukaryota; kingdom Metazoa; phylum Arthropoda; class Insecta; order Coleoptera; family Tenebrionidae; genus Tribolium; species Tribolium castaneum. The sequence continues at coordinate 2,817,628 of NC_087404.1, forward strand.
CAGGTGGTACAAAAGGCGAATTTACGAAAATAGTTTATTTATACAAAATTAAAGGAGAAATACTTACATTTTTAAAATTAAACACAGTGCAACCACTAACTCTAAAGGGCTCGTTCATACGTCAAAAGGATTCCAAAAGGATGACGATACGCAAGGGTCGCTTAAGCCCCGCACCCAAAGACTGCCTGTCCCGATTACGGGAATAATAATAATTGCAATTTTGTCCTTCTTTTGAGTGTGTCGTAATTTGAATCCAATTGCCGAACCTCTAAACAGCTAACTTGGAAGTTCCAACAATTGCATTACAAAATACTCCTGCTTACTGGTTGTACCACAGATGGAATTTAAACTTCGGAAAAGATCCGATTCAAACTGTATGCTTTGGTCAATTGTTATTCTCTGGGGAGTGCCGAATCTAGCAATCCATCCAGAGAAAAACGTTTGAGCGACAGTATTAGCGTCGATTCTTTCCATTGGAAAAGCTTTTGGCCAGCAAGTCAAACAACCTACACAAGTTAGAGAGTAGCGGAAACCATTTTAAGGGGGCAGTGGACCCACTATACCCACATGAGGTGGGGGACGAATTTCAGATAAAAATACAATATGTCTAAGGAAACGTACTTCTGGTTTTCCAAAAATAAAACATTGATTAAAACACCAAAGTCATTTAAGTCATTTAGTCTGTTAAAAAGCTTTTTGAGATGCGCTAAATGCTCCTCTTCATTGCTTGAAGCAACAAGAATGTCATCTATGTACACGTAACAAAAGTCCAAACCACGTAACACTACTTGCATGAATCGTTGAAACGTTTGTGCTGCGTTACGTAAACCCAAAGACATGTACACGCACGCACTAGATCAATTCTCGAAAACACCGAGCAACCGGCGAGACACTGCGCGAAGTCTTTAATATGCGGTACCGAATATTGATCAGGAACTGTACATGCGTTTAATGCTCGTTAGTCACCACACGGACGCCACGAAGAGTTTTCCTTTGACACCAAATGTAAGAGTGAAGACCAAAAGCTTTTAAAAAGCCAAATCATTCCTTCTTGCAGCATCGCTTGAAATTCCGTTTTAGCAATTTTGAGCTTATCGGGAGCTAGGCGTCGAATGTGATGAACTATTGGATGCTGAGGACGGCTTGAATAAAGTGCACTACGAGGTTGCGTAAGCTTAGGAAATTACGACAGCAATTTGTAGAAAATATTTTTCTCACTCGAGAATACCTTAATAGAACAAGATGGGGAGTTTAAAATTCAGACTTTTGTGTTTGTTAGTTGCATAGGTTAGCTGATTTCATAGATTATAATTAGTCTCGATCGAGCAGTCAAAGTGTGCGGACCTGTCCAAACTTTTACCTGCTCAGATTAGCGACAACCCTTTGCGACTTGCATCCGTTCTGGTTGTACGTTCCACCTTGCGTGAAAAATCGTTTTTCTCAAAACGAACATTTTCAAAGTGAGAAACAGATCGAATCTCACTTACAAAACTGTGCCCACAAAGCACACTCTTGATTCCATCGGAGATCGGATGAAAATCCGAAAACCGAAGAGAGTACCGACCATTCGAATTCCGCTTCCGGGGGAATTTCCAAAGCCTACAGCAACGACGCCCATGCCAACTGAATTGGAACAGCAATTTGTAGAAAATATTTTTCTCACTCGAAATTACCTTGATAGAGCAAAATGGGGAGTTTGGGGCCGCCATTTCTTGAGGCGTAAGGAAAGTGACGTGATCAATAAGCCGTTTGTTTCGAGAATCATCAAACAAGTAAAAGGCTGAGAAACATCTGCTATATTGAAGTATCAAGTAAACTTTCTTCGAAGACGAAAGTCGAGGTCAAAAGTTCTCAAGTCGTAGGAATGAATGGATGAATTATTAGCTGCAAACAGTTTATAGTCCGTCGTAGGTCTCAGTTCATGTACACGCGAGCGCGGATACACGGAGATTGCAGAATTAAAAAAAGAATCCGCTGATCTTCGAAAACAATTATGAAGAAGAGATCGTAGCAAGTCTCCACGACGTAGAAAAATTCAGCAAACGGACATTTGCTTTTATCATGATCGCTTTGGCACAAGAGCTTTGAAGTGTATCCCACCTTGCAAGTTAAAGTCGGAAAACTGAAAAACGGGTCAGCAGCGCCGCTTTTTCCATTGAATTTTGGTCAATCCTACTCTCAGAAACGTAACTGCCACGCAAGGGATATTTCACAATTATCTCTCACCCATACAAAGTTAAAAAACAATATTTTTGACTTACTTTTGGTACTGGATGCTTTAATTCTTTCAAAAAAGACTAAAAGACTGAACAACAACTGAAAAATTTTAGACACTTGAACATTCAAGACTTTGAAAATGTTTCGTACACTGCTGATTCGATTCTCTTCAGAAACTTGAATTACAGCCCCAACTATTGCTTCGTTTCCAGTGACGTGTTTTGTCCTCACTAGATTTAGTTCAGGTCAGGTCAGAAAAAACGGGTCAGTAGGCGGCAACAGGCCCATTTAATTAGCAGCGCCGCCTTTTCGTCGTTGATCGCATAACTAAAGAATCTTTTCTAATAAATACCGGTGCAAAAATGTCATGTTCAAAACAAATGTGCAAGAACTTGAATTACATCCCCAACTATGGCTTCGTTTCCAGTGACGTGTTTTGTCCTCACCCGATTTTGTTCAGGTACGCTTCCTTTGTCTTCAAATTATTGACGATTTTTTGAACTTTAAATTTCATAAATAACATTTCACAAAAAGTCGAACGACACTTTCCATTGGCCAATATCGATTTCTTTTTAACAACACAGAAATTTCAGCCTTTGTTGTTGGTTTTTAAAGTAATTTCACCAAACTGAAACAATTTTACTTTTCTGACAGCACGCACACTTTTGACAGTTTTTTTCAGTGGTACACAAAATGCCGCCTAGAAATGCTTCATCAATTGTTTCAAAAGGTGACTGCCCAAATTGCTATCAAAATTTGGATTAAGTTTTAACAACAAAATTTAATTTTTTTCTTGGACCAGCCTAGCGATTTGGTTAATTTTTTGTGTGGCCATTTATTTTTCGCGGTTTAATGATGCAACGGTGATTTGGCCTAGTTTTAAATAAAAGAAATGTGTTTTAAAATTTCATTTTTTAACTTGAGATCATTTTATGCCCCTAATTGAAAGATCACCTCCTAAAATATGTGCATTCTGAATTTCATAACCATCCGTTGACAAATAACTGAAATATAAAGCTCAAAATTCTTAGCTGAGACACCCAGTATAACCTAGGACACACTTTAGTCGTAAATAAAAACTTGCACTACCATCTATCGGGAAAACTTCAAACGTAGCTAACCGCTACATAGGTTTTTTTCTAAAAGATTATTTTTTTTGGAGTAGTACATTTTAAACAACATTGTAAATATCGATACTTTAGTAACAATACAATACTGATATTGATACATTTACATTTCATCCGGATCAATACTGGATATCGATCTTTTTAAAGTATAGCCCAACACTAAATGCATAGTTTATAGATATTTATAATGGCTGTAGATTGGTGACTCTGCCGTCCCCACCACAAATTGTAAGTTCTAGTTACTGGTAATGTCACGTAAGCGCTAGTTGTGTCGCTTGGAGGGAAATTCAAACCTATCCGGTATTAGACAATTCTAAAATCAAATATAATTGATGAACAAAAACACAGTTTTACGCGCGACACACGAAACTTTGAGTTTTACATGTCGCATTTCAGTCTAAGGATTTCCACAAGGTGACCAGCCTCAGTTTGAAAAGGATCTTGTAAAACTAGAAGTTTGGTGTGTCGGTTGTAAAAATATGCTTTTGTTCATCCAAGTGCGTGACGCATGTATTCAACAGACACAAATTCTGCGCCTGAAGATACAATGAAGTATCGAAAGTTTGCGACAAATTTAGTAGTTTCATTGTCTATTGATCCTGTGTCCCATCACAACCATAGACCTTCGACCATATATCATATAGACTCGCCGTAAAACGAGTTTGTAGGCAGGTTGTTTGAAGCCAACATGTATGGGAGCGAGGAGTGAGGGGCAAACAATTGAAAAAACATTACAACTTTCAGAAATAATTTAAGTTTTCGAGTTTCAAAAAAAAATGCCTTAGTTAAAATACTTCTAATTCTATCTTACGACTTGTCGTCAGAGTATTAATATTCAAAAATATTCAGTATCAAAGCGGAAAATCAGAATACGTTACGACGCCACTGGTGTGTTTCTACATTTAGGTTAACACGTGTATTTTCTTACTTACGGATGACATTACCGAATAAGAAGCCTTTGTGGATACTTTCTCCTGTATATTTCGACGCAAGAACCAGATTTTACCCATTCACAAGTAAATTTAAGCCCAAAATTTACAATTTTTTCCTTTAATCACAATCGTGAAGCACGAAGTTTGACGAATATTAACGAAACACTTGGAAATATTTTGAATGAATCAATCAGAGAAGGGGTACCTAAGGGTCAAATTCGCGTACCAAGCCTCATTTCCCCTTGCCCCACCTGCACAAGTTGGCTTCAAAACAAATCACACCTTGCCCAGTCTATGTGATATATGGTCGAAGCCAGAGACACACCATTTTGACAGTACTCAAGTGTGAACCGTTGGAGACACATGCGCAAACAACAAATTTTTTAAATGATTGAGAGTAATATATTTTATTTTTCTTGATTGCTTGTCAGCGCTTCGGTGATATTACTACTAACTAACATCCCTACTCCCGGCTTTTTTTTGAAGAGTGAACACTCTCGACTAGATGCAAGGTTATGCATTACAGACCCTGCGACCATATGATGGATAGACTGGGCCACTGGGCGTAGTGAGATAATAACACTGAGATTTGTTGTGAAGCCAACATGTACAAGTAGGACAAGGGGAAGTAAAGGCATAGCATATAGGGACGTACTTCTATGTGTATTATTTTTGAAAAATAAAATATATAATTTTACATTAATTTTTTTATATTTATATTTATTTTATAGTTGATGTTTCGCGCAAAGTGAATTAATAGTGCTTATGGGTTTTCTCCAACAATAAATAAATCGCGTAAACGAAAAAGGACAAGAGATGACAACCAACTAAAACTTAATTGCTGAATTTCGTTCAGTTAGTTGTGATTTCTGATGCACAGTGATACCAATTAAAACAATACATGTATTTAAAAATATTTAATTTAAATATGACAACTACTTAAATTCATAATAACATAATGTGCTTACTAGTACTGTACTGTTATAATTCATAAATATCTTTAACTTTTTTTTATTAGTGGATATTCAAGATTAATTAATGATGCACATGCTTGATAAATTTTGCTGGACATGCTGTCTCAGATGTGTGGGAATTAAAGATAAAATGTTATATTTTTTAATTTTTTCTATGGCCTTTTCAACATGTATTCTTGTTTGGGTTATACGTGTCGTCTGTGCAATTTCGGTTTCAGTGAATTGTCTGTGTTAAGAATGATGACAAATTAACATTAACGCCTGATGGCAAAATATCTGAAATTAAAAACCCCTTATCAGCTAATATCATATCCCCTTCAGGATGCTGAAAGCTGATGGCAAACAATTACAATTCTTGTTTCTACTTGGCATCTGCTTTTTAACAATTTTTTTAAACAATGCAATATGTAATATATTTATTCATATATAAAAATTATTAGCTGTAGTTGTATCTGACGTATTAAATCTAACTGCTCTTTTGCTCTCTTTTTTGGCAATTTTTGTGCGTCCCAACCAAAATAATAACATCGAATTTTAATTTTGTCTAAATAGTTAAAGAGAGCATTAAAAACATCACTATTTGTTAATCTCGTGTACATATTATTTTTTGAATCTTTGGATTCAATAAGATCAAAATTAAACGATAACTTTTCTTTAATTTTAGGCATAATTTTTCCACAACCAATAATTATTTGCATACGAGGGCTTAAATAATAGCTTGCTATTAGTATTACTTTCAAACTCTTGATCTGTTTTTGGGTTGGGGGTCGATTTTGAAATTTTTAATCATTGTGAGCCTTTGATTTAAGCCCATTTGATGTAAATAAACTATACTTCAATTTAACTTGCAAAGGTAGAGATCAAAATCAACATTACATATGTTTATGTTTAGGCTTCATCCCCTAGTCGCTAACCACTCCTTTACTATTTTAAATAACGCCTCCTACATTTTGAATCATTATTAGAAAGAAAAAAAATATTAGGAAGAAAGGAAAAACTAATCTAATTGTAGAGAAAACACATAATTATAGACTTGTTTTTGAGTTAGGGGTGGATTTAAAAAGTGGGGGGTACAATGTAAAATTCTAATTAAAGGGGTGATGTAACCTAAAACGAAAATTATGCTAGTTTTAATCTCAGGCCATCCTTCCAAGGCGTATCTATATGTTATTTATTTAGATTAAATTGACTTAAAATCAAAGGCTACTAGGTACTACGAGTAAAAATAAAATTACCTCTATCTCAAAACTCTCTATAAGCCATATTTTAGCTAATAAATCTCGAAGTCTTTTAATATGAACTAAATAGCAATACGTATTTAAACCAAACTGTCTCCAGGGGAGAAACGGCATATTTTTGACTAAGGGTTGTTATACAAACGTTTTCTCAGGCAAAACTTCCCTTAAGTGTTGCACCATATCTTTGGAAAAGCCTCGTATATTACAATTTTCATTGTCCCGTAATTACGGGATTATAATTATAATCTTACCCAAGTCTCACAAAAATGCATATAAATACGTATGAAATTCAAAAGTGTAATCTCATGATGTATTCGCACGCCGTCTGCTGATTGGCTAAAAGTTTGTCTCTAGCTTCTTGTTCGAACAATAGTCTTTCAAATTTACCCAACCAGACCTGAGGCAAGGATTGTGGCTGAAATCAGGAATCCAAGTGCTCTGAGAAACAAAAATGATAGCTACTGTCAATGTGACAAATTTGATTAATTGAAATCAGTGGTGTTCGTTTTTTGGGATTATTTTAGACTTTAGAATTGTAAATTGTAGAAAGAATTTACATTTTCAACAAGCTAGAGTTGCAGTTCGTTTCTACGAAGCAAAATTTCCAGATCGTTACATCAGTTGTCGTTGTCGTTACTTTGTATTCGCTAATCTTGTCCGTCGCATCCGAAAATTTGAAAATTCTGGAATTTAGACCAACGACTGTGGACAGAGATAGATTTACAGCAGTTAATGCTTTCGTCAGAGACAAGCACATTGGAAGTGATAGCTATAGATTCAACTTTTGGCGGATGAAATACGAAATAATTCCTGTTCGAAAATGTTAGAACATCATTGCTAAGGCGAGTCGATTTGTGAATACACAGCAAGATGGACCTGTTTGAGCAATTGAACATTTCTTCCTATACATTAATTCCCACAAATTAAAATAGGTAAAAAAAAATAATATATGTATATGCGTATGATGGTAATGCCATCACCCAAGTGCCAGAGTTTTCAGGTCGCATCTACAGCCTCTGACCTGACCTAACGACCACTAGTAGTGACCGTCCCGGAGGTCTCCGAAAGACGAATTGTTGCGCCCAATCCAAGGAATGACCGGGGTGAGAGCTGCTTAACTTCATAGATTAATTATAATCTATGAAATCACCTGACTTATGCAACTAAGTAAAGTAGGTATTACTTCAAGTTTATTTAACAATAAATTCCTTTTGACATTAAAATTATTGTATAGTTGTACGGCATTGAATTTTAATTAAAAGTTGTTGTCAGATGTGTCTGAACGAATCTGTGAGAAGTTTTTTGTCTCTCTGGTTAACCTTGGCATTCCTACAGGGGCATGAACTCTGTACAAACTTTGGGTTTGGAATGCTTGTGACTGGATTTGGTTGGACACTTGTGCTCTTATTAGTGACAAAAACAATGAAGGTTCAATTTGACCTTTCACAACAAGGTCTGTTTTCCTATGAAGTTTAAGTTCATCCCGGTCATTTAATTAATAAATTTTAAAACTAATAATTGATGATTAATCTTTCGTCAAAATTGTAAGTTAACGATCGAAATAATATGTAATCAAATATTTTGTTGAAACACTTGGATTTAAGAACGGTAACATTTATAGTTCATTAAAAAAAAAGGGTCTCGTAGCTTCAAGTCCACAAGACGTAAAACAAGAAACTGTCACGACTGTGATTAGGTTTCACTTGATATTAGCGTCTTTACATTTAAAAGTAATAAGTCTGAATTATTGGCAGCTAGTTTTCTCGGTCAGCTTTTATAATCAATTTTGACTCTCTTTTGTTATCAAATGGCCGCGTGTTAATAGTTAAATTATAGTTCTGTTTACAGGATCTAGACTATTTCCAAGAACTAGTCAACCTATTGCGATATTTTGGTGAAATCATCCCCGAAAGGAACTATCTTTGTTTTAAGTAATAACTTTGGAAGTAGTTTGGAAGTTTGGAGTAGAAAATGACCAAGGACAATTGTATGGTTCAATTTGACTAACTGGGGATTTGTTGGCCTTGCAAAAGTGAGTGGCGTTGATCTTGAAAACATCAATGTTCATTAATGGCTTGGCCTTGAAGTGGTAGGGGGAGTGGGAGGAGTTGACCTTGAAAAAGTAAGAGCGAGAGAAAGGGAGATAGAGAATGAGTGGCCTTGAAAAAAGATAAGGGAAATGGGCAGGAACAAGCTCAAAATCAAGGTTGTGTTGTGTTACCCTCTTCATTCGTTATTTACTTAAGTCTAAAACAAAAACGATAGCGGAATGCGATTTTGACCAAAATTATTTTCACAAAAGAACTATTGGAGAGTGTGTCACTCCTTAGTTTCGGAGATCTATTATTCAGCCATCCAAAATGTAACACCACAGTCAGATGTATAAAATACAACGAATTTTTATATAATTAGAAATCGCAATTGTCTTTGACACGCGAAAAACGTTGCCAGATCAGGTATGTAAGCATTTTCCACCCTATACTACAGAATTATAATTTATAAAAATAATTGTGTCACGGTACGGTGATGCTACAATGGAAATGTATAATCTTGTCACCGAAATAAACAGGCAAATTTCCAGCTTGATCTCCCGTAAACCAAGCGCACTAAATTGTAGAAAAAATTAAATAACTTCAGTGAGGTTAAAGCAAGTTGCAAAAAGTAAAGCTATTTGTTCAAATCTAAAAACAATGTTGGGCAAACAAATAGAGCCAAGCGATTTGTGCCTAAATAGTGTACTTTACCAAAAAAAAATAATGTGTAGTAAGGATCTCTACTCTCACTCTTTAGAGAGTTTATTATTGTACTATAATGTACAAACCGAAATCTGCACACAAATGACCAGGCTAATCTCAAAAATAAAAACTATTGCATCTTCCTCTCATGCAGGCGTACTAAAAATTACCCAAAATTTTGAATGAAATAGTATAATAGCTTACCAGGTATGCATCGCAACATCTCACGATTCCAAGTACCGTCTGGTTGACAAACCATTTGTTGATTTTGTTTACGTACATTATTTGCTGGGACATAATATGGTTTACACTCGTAATTAACAACGGTACCTGGAGGTAAGGGTACGTCACAGGATATAACGCCTTTATTTGGACCAAAAGGTATTTCACAAATCGCATTAATCCTATCAGTTAAAATCGACGAGCAGAAAACGTTGTCGAATGAATCTGAAAATAAATAGTTATTTATGTTACAAGTGTAGAGGGCGTTTACAAGGGAATCATAACAGTATATACAGAATGTATCAGAGATATTTGTCTTAATTCTAACAGGTAACAGAGCTCGACAAATGAAACATCTTTTCTATTTGTATCTTTTTTATTTAAATTTATTTCAAATTACAAAAATACAAAAGTATAAAAGTAAAAACATAAAAGAATCGAACTATTTTCGGTACGGTAGAAACGGATAATATAACAATTTAAAGCAACAATAAAAATTGTCTTTATGGATGCAAACTAATTATTAAACACTGACCGGCTCGTTTGCATAAAAAAGGAGAAAAACAGTGATAATTATGAATAAGAGTTTTGCAAAATGTTATATTGAAAAGTTGGTGTAGGTATTTCATACATTTTATTCCATGTTAAAAATAACACACATATTTCTGATACACCCTGTATTTGCCATATTGTCGAGATTTATTGGTAAGTTTGGGTTACTCAAAATTACGTAATCCATGAGAAATCTGCATGTGCTATTTTTTGGTATATTAAAATTTGCTACGTTAGCAGTGTTGCCAACCTTGAGTAATGATTTTTCCCGCTTTGCACCTAAGAAATTTCCTTTTTTAGACAAAAATTTCCTCCGAATCAAGAACATTTTTATTACATGGTTTAAACAATTTATAACTAATAGCGTAAATACATAAACATAAAACAACAAACGATAAACAAATAAAAAATTACAAATTACCTACAATTATTTAAAAGGATACATATTTTTTGAGTGCAAGTTTAAATGCTCCTTTTTCACAGAAAAATTTGTGCAATTTAACCCTGCGTGTTGGAGGCTGTTTCGTATTATACTCATGTAACTTAGAGTTTCACTTCCACTTCCAGTTCCGTTTCTTGGTTTTACTATCCGAAACGATAGAAAAAGTTCTTTTGGCAGCGGCATTCGAATGTGGGGGCGTTAAAGTTAAAAGAACCAATTTTCCTAGATTCGGAAAAAGATACTTTTCAATAAAAGCTTTCAAGCTTTCATTCAAGTCATTGAGTGATAACCTGTCCTGCATTTTGTAGGTTGCAGTTATGTAAAAGTTTAAGCAATTCCTTAAAAATGCATTCCTTTCTTCAGGATTTATTTCATTTTTTACGATATTTTTACACTCCAGGCCTACATTAATTTTGTCGAGTGGCAAATGATGGCTCTCTATTAGCAAGTAACAAGTTACGGTTAGAAAGAAGTAAGTTCCTTAGTCATTTTAAATCACCAAAAATGAGCAGTAAATAACTCGAAAAAGAGAGAGAGGAAAAGTAATTTCATTTTATTTAAAATAGAATTTTAATAACATTGTTTATCAAATATTGAGATTTTGTGCAGTGTTCTTCAGTCAGCAAATAAAACTTTGAAATTCATGACATTTTAATAATTATTAACAAATGGTCTTAAAACTTCAAGAATTAATTGATCGGTTGGAATGCATGTTTGTTAAATAGATTAGAAAAGCTAAAACGACGCTGGTCAAGTGTTGCTTTTATCGGGGATGTTGACGAATTCGTTACAGAACAGAGCTTTTAGAAGAATATCAAATTACATGCACACATGTGCATTCCTTTAAAAGAAAGTACAGAGTAATTAATGATATCTTTGCCATATCAAAATCATATTACAAAACCAGTAGTTTAGAAAGACAAGGGAAATTTTTTCTGAACATTTTGATGTAAAATTTAATCCTATATTTACTTCGCAGCGGTCGTAATTCGGATGTATAAATCATTTTATTTAACTAAATTATTGTAAGCAAATATTGCATGACACGATTGCTGCTCCATTACTAATATAATTCTAATAGGAAAGTAGACAAGAAAATCCTTAAGGAAATTCGGAAAAAACGCAAAAATGTTAAAATAGTACCAGTGAAGTACTGGGAGCGACATCTAACGAAGGGTAGTACGACCAAAATTGCATTTTCCTCACGGGGTTCTTCCATATATTTTCTGTATTATTTAAACAAACAAAATTTACTCCATTGAGTTCCGAAAACAACTTCAGACCTAACAACAACCAATTTTGGAGTTTAATTTCTCTTTCAGGATATTTGGGGTAATTCCGTACCGTTATTGTATTGTATTTAGTTTAGATCAACGATTACCGAATTAATGTTTAATAATAATGAAATTGCCAATCGGAAAACACCCCAAATGTTAAACTAACAATAATATTAAGAAAGTTAAACGCGTTTTGACAAAATGCCAAGAGATTATAAGAGTCAAATTTTCATAATTCCGCACATGTGGAAACTACTTAACAAGGGTAGAGGCGTACGCGAGTTACCGTAGCTTACGCAAGAATAGCCCTTGGTTTTGAAGGGGATTTGATTTTTGACTTCCTCCGGAGTGAGTCGATTTCGAGCTGCTTTTAAATTTTTATAAATTTAAGCCTAGTCTTCTAAGTGTCTAAGTGAATTTAATCTTAATTTTTAAATAAATAAATTTAAGTTTTTTTAATTAAGTGCTAGAGTTAAGTGATTAGTGGGATAAGTTTAAACACAAATCTTATTAGTGTTAGTGCGATTAACTCGTGCTGCAAACCGTAACTCCTGAGGAACACCTAACGACGCCTAAGTTGGAGGATTAAATTTTTTTTAGGTAGGCTCTCAAAAGGGTTAATTAATTTTTATTAATTTATTTTTATAATATTAAATCATTTAAGTCATTTCGAAATAGTGATCCTTATCATTCACTTCATAAATTTTCTCGTAACCACAAAGTTATTGATCATCGAAAATTCCGAAATGACCAGTAATTATTTAAATTCCTGTGCTTCGTACTACGTCAGCTATATAAATTTTAAATAAATCGTTTCCAACTTAAAATAACTCGCAACAAACAATTCCATTTTTTTTAATTCAACCATCACACCTTTAAATTACAATATTAAAAGTTCTTTATCTTCTTTGCTTCAAACTTATAAATCTGTTACGACAAATTTGAGTGAAACGGCATCAAACAAATATTCAACCACAAGCAAAATCTAAATCCAAAACCCACGGTGCTATTCAAACTGTTGTACACAGATAATTTAAGGTTGCATACACCCAAATCTTACGAAATAGAAGGATTTGTTGCTACTTAAGTATAGGTTTAGAGTAAAACGATTTCTCTTCCGCAACGCGTTAGCAAAAGAGTGTTTCTCTTTTGTGCAAAGATCTGAAGTTATAGGCTCGTGAGTTGGCCAGCTTCATGGGAAGAGTCGTAGTCCCCGGGGACGCTCTTCCCCAACTTTAACAAGGTCTAAGACACGGTGGCAGGTCGTAGTTTCCACCCGTTCTACTTAGAATGGACGTTGTAATTCCCGTTCCAACGGCAAGTACTTCCACGTACTTGCAGGCTACAGGTTATCTGTAATAAACTGATATCGTGAAATGACAAAGTTCTGAACAAGTCTTTGTCAAAGCTCGTGTACGTGAAACCCATAGAGAGAAATTACTTCTACATTTATTCAGATTGATTTGTAAAAGCTTGTGTGTCTGGGTTGTGTTCGGAATTCCTTCTAGGTGTTGATCACCTGACTTTTACCGGAGACGGAATTTCGGCACTAGGGCGCAAAATTCAATGCGATGCACGTATCAAAGAATCCGCGAGCATGTTATAATCCGTCTTTGTTACAAGTAATTTAGAAACGCGTTGTCAATTGCCTGGATCATATGAGTTCGAACAATATCGTCTGAAACGTAGGTTAATTTGTTTGGCATTATCGAATTAAATTAATTCATGTTAAATATCAAAGTCACAGCATTAAAACTCTTTCGTATCACTCAGCCACTTTGAAACTATTTACTTGGTTAATTCCAAACGAATTGTGGTTACGACACTGAGGTATGTTTTGACGACATTACCATACAAAGACAAATAACAATTGGCCAAATTTGATCAAACTTTCATAACCATTGATATTGTAATGCATTCAACGGAATATTTATTGTTCTTGTAGTAAATAACTTTAGAGGAAACTTGTGGTTTAAATTTCTTCTCCCATGCGTTTTGGCACTACTTTGAATCCGGACTTGTGTTACGGAAAAATTCTGAACCCTTTCGGATAGGAATTAAAATCAAAATCTCTATTAACACTATAGGAGTAAAAGAAACCTTTTGGAAATTAATTATCTAGACGAGCTAAATAATTTCGAGAACCAAAAGAAAAAATTCAAGATTAATTAAAGAAATAAGTTGTAAATAATTTAAATATCAAACAACCATCATTCACGGTCTCACTACAGGACTCTGTAAGGTCTTTTTGCAATTGAAGGTACATTTTCTGTAATTATTCTATACTTCAGTGGTACTGGTTAATCGTTGATCTGGTACACGAAATATATCATAATATTCCGCCATTAAGTCTTCAAATTTCTGTCGCCACAAGTTTGTGTCGTGACGAAGGTAGTTTAACGTTTTCAATAGTTCTTCCACTTCTGCAAAATCAACGGTGAGTTTCCTGGTGGTGACTTCTTTCTTTTCTTCACTCAGGAGCTCTTCCACGGTGTATGCCACTCCAATTACTTCACCTTTCTGTATTTTAATGGGAGCATGATTAGGATTCAATAGTTGAACATTTATCTCTTTTTGATTTCTAGTAAGCGCGTGAGCTGTTAATATTTCATGTCGTTGTCTGTCATGGGGATCAATGATGATTACATCTGATCCTAAAGGTTCGTCAAGTAACCCTACACATAGTGCGCGACATCGAGCCGGTACTGATATTTCGGTCATTGATCGTATTTTAGTCGTATTGTCAAATGGATGGTCTGGATTTATTTCTCTTTTACTTTTTACGGAATTCAGTTCATTTTTTATCACATTTGGATCCAGGGTGGTAAAAGATAGACTTTTTCCTGCGGATGGATATTCATTATCTACCTCTAAACTTCTATTAATACCAATTTCATAACTTCGAAGTTAAAAACAAGTTGGAGATGTTTTGTAATGAAATTCGTAACACATTTGGAGTAAACAAAGAAATTAGTTACGGACGGCGGGAAAGAATTCGATAAACATAAAGATGAAGGGTATTACAAATCGTTTGGGTATTAGACATATTTTGACTCCTCCATATACTCCAAAACGTGATGGTGTATCAGACCGCAAAAATAGGACTTGTAAGGAAGTGGCAAAGTCAGTGTTATAATTGAAAACTAATTTACCAACTTTGTCATGGGTTGAAGCAGTAAAAAGCAGTTGTGTTAAGTAGGACACGACCAACACGAGCTTCGGTGAGTTTGCAAAAAAACTCATGGTGTTAACAATTTTTGAATTGTTGGAACTGAATTTTATGTAGATGTACTTAAAGAAGTGAGACATAAACTCGATAAAAAATCGGTGAAATGCACCACGAAGGTGCAGATGGGTACAGTGTTTATGTACCAGTAAAGAATGATGTTATTATAAGTAGTGACGTGATTTTCAAAAGTGATCCGTTACAAAATTCAGTCGGTGAATGTGAAGTTATTTTAAGTGAGCAAACTGAAAATACTAAACCCGATACAAATCTCATTGTAACAAAAGTGGAAACACTAAAATCAAGTGAAAACATTTATTCGCAATCAAATGATGACTCGTCGGTGTTGTGTTCTTACTTATGGGTTTTACACGTTCATTGCACCTTGTTGCATCCACAACATCAGTAATTAGGCTACCCTCAAAAGTTATCTGTAGACTTTACGTACATAGTGCCGGCCCGAGACAAGTTTTGGGTTAGAGCGCCCCTCTTGCTTGTTCCTAATGTATACCAATTTTGCGGGCAGTAGGCCAATTCCGATAAAATGTTGATTTTCTTCAAGGTTTTTTATAACTATATATAACAAAAATAATTAAAATCAATTAATGAAAAGTCAATGAAACTGATATGGCATTTTTTCCACTGACACCATATAAGATCAAAATCGTATCTTGCGCACTTTTGCACTTGCAAATTTTTTTTTTTAATCTCCTTATATGATAGTGACTGAGCTATATCCTGCTCGAGAGACAACAACGCTAGATCTGAAAGCTTGTCTTTTCCAAGAGAGGACCTAAGGTACGTTTTAATTAGCTTAAGCTTGCTAAAACTTCGTTGGCCATTGGCTACTGTAACCGGAATTGTTACAAAAATCCGGAGAGTAGTCCAAATAGTAGGGAACATATCTTGGCAATTATTTGTTGCCAACATTTGGAGGACAACTTTTGGTTGACCTTTATCAGTATCTAAAAACTTTTTCATACACATGATTTCTCTCAAAAACTCCAAGTGCATAATATGCAAAGTGCGATTGGATAATAAAGCTCATCTTAGAGAAGAAGACGTGCTGCAGTACTTAATCAATGGAATCAAGGACATTTGAATTTAAAGATATTTTAACCATTATGAAAGACATGAAAAATGAATACGGAAAAAATAAATCGATGAATTTCTCAGAAAAGTCACAAGAACCAAAAAACGCACACGTTGCTATGACTGTAACGCCGAGGGACATATCGCAATTAAATGCACTCAGGCAAAGAAACCTCCAGGTTCATGTTTCTGCTGTGGCTCGTCTGACCATTAACTAAAGAGTGGCTCAAAAAACATAAGCCTCAAGTCAGTGTGGTAAAAGCTAAGGTACCTTCTGACTGTACAGTGCAGGTACATTTAAATGTTTTCAAAATTGTTTTTAGTTTCTGCCGATCAAGGTTTAGAGTTTCGGTAAGATAAGTGCTATTTCCTACAAAATCAAATTTGTTATCTTGGTTATTCAGCTAGTTCTGAGGATATTTTTCCAAATCTCGAAAACGCTGAGTGTGTTAAAAAAATTTCCCGTTTGCACAAGTGCGAAGAATCTGCAGAGATTTTTGAGACTAGCCAGCTAGCTTAGTCGTTTTTTTTCATCGTTTTCTTCAAAGCTTTGTACGATTTGATTAGAAAGAATGCTGCTTTTGAATTTGGTAACGATGAGCTAATGGCTTTTAAAACTTTGAAAGATTTTCTTGTGAAGATACCTCTTCTTGCTATTTTCTATTTCTTTTGCTGGAAATAAAACTTAATTGCGATGCCAATTTGAAAGGTTTTAAAGCAATTCTCTTACAGAAACAAGATGATGGCAAGATTAGACCTGTTCCTTAAGTAAACCCATTACCGAAACTGTATCCAAACTTTACAGCTATGAGTTAGAATTGCACGGATCGAGATTTAAGGTTGTTACCGATAGTGACGCGGTCAAAATGGTCCTGAATAAAAAAGACATTAACTCTCGTACTAGTTGGACTACCAAATGGGCTCTAGTTCTTGAAAACTATGATTACACGGTTGAACATCGCGCTGGTAAACAAATGCAGCATGATGACGCACTAAGTGGTTGCACTTCCATAATGATAATTGATAAAAATACATTTGAGCATAACTTTGCTATAGCACAAGATTTTGATCCAGTTTTAAAAGACTTGAAGTCAGAATTGGAAGTAGAAGAGAGTAATGGCCAGAAATGGTTTAATATATCGAAAAGTTGATGAAATTTGTTTTTTTATGTTCCAAGTTCATGGAACAGAATATTTTAACTCAATTATTAATTAACTCATAAATCGAGCATATTGGTTCTCGGATGCTAGAAAAAAAAATTCGTGCTCATATAAAAAATGGTTTAAAGTGACCATGAAAACGGAAAGTTTTCTTTATGATAATCCAAAAGGCGATAAACCGTTTATGACTATACATGTTGACCACTGCGCTCCGTCAGAATAAACTGCTACCGGTAAAAGATTTGTTTTCGAAATTATTGATTGTTTCACCAGGTTTGTTACTCTGTTTGAGGTAAAGTCATCTAAAACTTGTGAAGTGATTTTATCGTTAAAAACATATTTCAGGTTTTACAGTGCATCACTCCGCTTAATGTCAGATAGAGGTTCCTATTTTACGTCTTATGAATTTCAAAAATTTGTAGAATAATATGGTCACCATGGGCATCCATGGGTCTCCCTGAAAGTTAACACAAAATTTTTTCTCAAATAAGTTACATTTCGTTAGCGACAAACATATATTGATTTTTCCAGATTATATTAAGTTTCCTTGATAAAAACCTGAAAACAATGCGATAGTGCGAGACTGACCACTCCAAGCCAATGAGCATTGGTGCCTCAAATCATATTTTCTTGACTTTAGTTAGCGGAAACGCTAGCTCTTACAACATCAAACAAATATCTGTTGAAAAAATCAACAATTAATGTTTAATGATGTACAAAACAATTAAGAAAAATTGACAATATATTAAATTTAAAATCTGACTTCATTTTTATGCTTAACTGAACGTCTTTTATCACCACACAAGAGTTTGTCAGACACTTTTCAATTGCCCTGTATATGAAATGAAAATATTTAATGATATTTTATATTTTGAAAAATGTGTTTTTATGTTTTGATCTTCAAATGTTACATTTATAGTATTATATTCTTCGACACTGTTTTTGTATAAATCGGTTCAGTTATTTCACCTCGTGGATGATAAACCACTCGTCTTGACTCGTGGTTTAATATTCCACTCGTGCAATAAAGCGTCCTATTTACACTCAAACTTGGTAAAAAATAGTATATTAAAAAACAAGTTTCATTGGATCGTTATTAAAGAATGAATTTAGTTTCAAAAACAAGTGGCGTTAGCCACGAGTTTTTTGAAAGAATGATGTCTTATGCTTATGAAACGAGTTTTTTATACTACGTTTTGTAAAATGTGCCTTTTTATGCCATTTTTAAACAAAAATAATTACTTTACATTTTCGGCTTTTTGTAAAGGTTAGTAATGTCTGAGTTTTGTAAATGAAAAATTAATTTAAATTTTTTGTTTTATCCAAATTTTGGATAAAAATTTGTATGGATGATAATGGAGATAATCTTGCATGAACACCTCCTGAAATTTGTGAAACCATCAAGAATGCGGTCCTGAATTTATTTCTAGCGGACCTAAAATTTTCGTAAAATCTTCCATCAAATAAAAACTATTATGACATAGCAGTTGGTGCCGCTGTGTGCTTTGCGTATTGAATTTCAATTCGGTCGGATTATTTTAAAGCTCTGATCTGCAAATTATTATTGGTTCTGCAAAATTGAATTTCTCCTTCTAGTGGTGCTCCTGTTTTGTTTCACTGCACTGTTGTCCAGCTAAACAACACTATTAACTAAAAATTACCAATGGGTTACAATCGATTTTTTTTTATTAAAACATAACAAACTGTGTTGTAATGTTGCTGACGTATTAACGTGGCGGTTCTCCCACTCCACGGAATTATCAAGATTACAAATTATGTGTTCACTGGGAGAGGTTCTTCCGCGCACTTAAAAATAATCGACGTGCGCACAATTTTCTTTTTGATGTTTTGATCTATAAACAGTCGATTATTTTGAGGTCGTTGCGGTTGTTGGCGACATTTTGTTTTAATGTGTTTTAAAGACTTTAGAAAACGATTTAACGTGATTTCTTGGGTGTTTTTGTGATCAAACATCTTAACTTTTATATGGAGCTTTTATTTGAATCTAGTATATAGTGTGAATTGACAGTGTTTCATTTAATGAAGGATGAATCAACAGTAAACGTTACTGAAAGGTGTCTATACAGCAATTGATTGCGATTTCTAGATATTAATATAATCATATTACGCCAAGAAGGATCGCACAAACTTTTCTAATAAGGGATTTTCCGCATGTTTTGGAGATGAAGACCGTCCTTGGAGGTGATAACGGTTCTTAGGATGTAATTGAAAATCCCATGAAGAGGAGTTAAATGTAATGTGCAGTAATTAATATATCATAAAAATAAATAAATTATTTATAGTTGCGAAGCCAGTATTTTGTGAAAACAGGGAGTTTAGGACTTGCTATGGTTCAAGGTTTTCAAATTGGCCATGTCCCTTTATGTCTATATCTTTGATGCTGTTTCACACAATTTTATAACGCCTATTCCTGTTAAAATAATTTTAGCACACTTGTAATTCTCCTGTGTTTGAGTAATTTACAAATAACTATGATGCAATCGTGATTATTTTTTGTTCGGCGGAGGAGGGTGTAGGCGGAGTAAAAAAATTCTCAAGTCGCGCATGTACTCGGTATAAAAAAATCGTTTATCATAAAAATTATTTTGTTATATACAAATTGAAACTACAAACTAAAACAGTAAATATAAAACTATGGTTATCCTAATGTGAAATTTGTAATAAAAAGTTCAAAGTAATTATGAAGTAGTTTGTTTGTCGCTGGCATCCTGAACCAATTCAAGGCATTTTGCTGATTGTGCTGACCGTGCGGAAGTGTTTGCCTGGGTCGGTGGACGATTGCGACAACTGTGCTAGAAAATTTGTAATTTTGTAGAAAAATAGGAAAATTGTTCGTTTGAACACTTTTAAATAATTTCATAACTTATCAAGAACTGTAGCATCAAACTGTTATGTACGTGTTAGGGCCGCTTTTACAAACGTCCGTGTACTTTATAACTGCGAATAACTTTCGAAAAATACGTTGTTGAACAAAACACTTAAAACTTATCGATAGTCTGTTCATCTGAGAATTGTAAATTTAGCCTTAGGGACTTAAAAATTGGACTATTGCCAAAGGTTACAATCAAAATTTTGATATTTTTTGCTTATCTGAACAGTCTGTAGACAAGTAATCGCACCAACAAAACTGATGTATTTATAAAGACTGATCCCGAAATACTGTGTCTGTTAGCAATCTGAGACGATTCGAATTGGTTCCCAAATTCTGTAATCCTCTCTAATTATAGTCAAATTGGTTCCCGGGGATGGTCGAATTGGTTCCCGTCGGTCAGGTAGGTCAGATAAACAGATTGTGATAACAGGAATGACATTTGTAAGTGTATGAATAAATTCACAAGTTCCAAAACTGTAAAAAACAAATCGTATTTTAACAATTTAAAGGCTGTGAATAAATATTTCTTCGAGTGTTCAAGTACTTCCAAAACGATGGAGAAGGCGCATAGAACTTAATGGGTACTATGTCGAAAAATGTTAAAATTATATTTGTAATTAGTCTCCATTTTGATGCTTCAATAGTATTAATACACATATTAACAAACGCAACGTCATCATGTGAAATGTCTTAATAGTCATTACTTGACGAAACATTTTACGAAATTTACAGGAGAGCATTGGGTTTAAAAAATTACATTCTCCTTTTTTTAAATAACCAGTTAAGCATGAATAAATGAAATTTGTTGTTGGATTTTGTGCCAAAAAAAATATTTGAACATTTCTACCAGCTTTAAATCCAAGATATTAACATTTATGGCTTATTCCTTTTTACCTACCTGCTCATGCGGGAGCCAATTGGATCATCACCCGGGAACCAAGTCGACCATCACCATTTACAGAATTCTACTTATGGAGATTGGGAACCAATTCGACCACGACCCACTCAGCATTACTTTTAGCAGCCCATTCAATTTTAATTCAGTGTTCCACAAACTGGCTCTTATTTTTTCACTATCTGAGCAAAATTAAAAAATCACATTTTATTTATTAGATGTCATTCCTTAATAGATACTTTCGAATAACGGACACCTTTTCACAACGAACATTTTTGTTGGAACGAAACAAAGCCTGTATTAAAATTTTCCACCTCCCATTAGGGGAGACCTCTTCACAGCGGACAATTAAAAATTCTCCATCGGTGCCTGTTGTTGAACGGTTTTAATAATTACAAACATATGTCTGCTTTTTCTGCAAACAATGTAGCGCCTTCCGTTTTTTTAAATTACAAATTTAACTCTTATGACTCAAAAAAGTCTTACTCAAGTAAATAATTTAATAATACCAAAAATAAGGGATTTATTTCTCAGTGGTAAAACTAATCATAAACCTGTTAGCTACTCAATACGAGTACCTATATAAACGAGATTTTCAATAGTAGGAACTAGACAGAACACGAAGTGTTAAAAAAAATACACTGACTCTATAAATTTTTATTTAATAGAAAAGCGTAATCAAACACACAACCAACTACAATCTATGGCAAAAATATTAGCAAAATTACAGTCACCGTTATTGCAGTTCATTAAAATATAAAAATTATTCCACGACCAACTACTATTTAAAGCGTTGAATAAGTATATTTCAAATTAAAAAAAATATATTTTTTATATAAGAAAAATAGCAAGGTTTTTAACAATGTTACAACGACGTATATCTACTTTTAAAAGTAGAATTAAAATCTTAATTTTTAAATTTTATTAAAATATCATGATGAAATTTGAGCCAAGACAATTTGTCTTTGCATGACTATGTACTGTGATGATCGCGGTATTTAAAATTTTATTTTATTAACCAGCGCAAAATATTCGGAGTCAGTTTAAACGTTTAGTTCTTTGGCAATATTAATTCAACTTTAATTCAAAAGTTTCAACAAATTTTAATTTAACTTATTTATTCCTTTGTTAACATTAAAATGTTTAGAAAATTATCGTTCCCACGAAACTTTCCAAGAACTGTTAAAAACGTTATAAATCGCCAAATTGGGTGGTCGAAAGGCCATGTGTTTTAACAAGTGGACATGCAAAGATATGGGGGTTGGCGACGGCCTGGCTCTGCACCACAGTCGCCCAGCTAATCCAATGATTTTCTCACAAAAGCATAATTAATTTACTTTTGTTTAAAATAGCCAAAATTTATTGACAAACTTAAAATTAAATCCAATATTTTGTTTAGAAATTAACTAGTCACGTTTCAAAAAGAAAGGAATTTATGAGCCAATTTAAGACACGTTGATGATCAGTAAACAACTCGAGAAAGAATCAAAATTTCATTTAATTCAAAATTCCCGTAACGTTTCGTCTCAAAAAGTTGAGTCTTTATGCAGTGTACTTCAGTCATCGAATAAAATTGAATAATTCATTTTATTCGGCGTAATTGTTAACAAATTGTTGCAAAACTTCAAGAACGAATTGGTCGATTGAAATTCATGTTTGTTAACTAGATTAGCATAGCCAAAACGACGCTGGTCAAGTGCCGCTTGAATAGGGGGTGTTGACAAATTCGTTACAGAACAGAGCTTTTAAAAGAATATCAAATTACAAGCACACATGTGCATTCCTTATAAGAAATTGCAGCGTAATTAACGATTTCTTTGTTAAATCAATATCATATCACGAAACCAGTAGTTTAGAAAAACACGCGTAATTTTTCTGAACATTTTGATCTAAAATTTAACCCTAATATTTAAGGCGCAGCCGTCGAAATTCGGATGTATAAATCATTCTATTTAATGAAATTATTGTAAGCAAAAAAATTGCATGACACGATTGCTGCCCGTTACTAACATAATCCTAAGAGGAAAGTAGACAGGAAAATCCCTAAGGAAATTGGAGAAAAACGCGGAAATGTTAAAATAGTACCGGTGTAGTACTGGGGGCGACATCTAACAAGGGGTAGTACGACCAAAATTACAGTTTCCTCACGGGGTTCTTTCCTATATTTTCTGTGTTATTTAAACAAACAAAATTTGTTGTTACACAAAATTCATTTCATTGTGTTCCAAAAACAACTTCAGACCTGACAACAACCAATTTTGGAGTTTAATTTCTTTTTCAGGATATTTGGGGAAATTCCATAGCGTTCTTGTATTGTATACAGTTCAGATCGACGATTACCAAATTTAATGTTAAATTATAATGAAATTGTTAATCGGAAAACACCCCAGCTGTTAATTAATAATAATACTTAGAAAGTTAAACAAGATTTGATCAAATGCCAAGACATCATAAGAGTCAAATTTGCAAAATTTCGCATATGTGGAAACTACTTAACAAGGGTAGTGGGGTAAGCGAGTTAGTGTAGCTTACGCAAGATTAGCCCTTGACTTTGGGAGGGATTGGATTTTTGACGGTCTTTCGAGGTAGTCGATTGTCGTGTTGTCCTTTAAATTTTTATAAATTTAAAAACATCTCCGTTTGCCTTTTAGTGCGTCTAAATTGTACTAATTGCATTTAATTGTAATTTTAAATGAAATTAATTTAAATTCTTGAATTAAGTGATAGCGTTAGTGATTAGTGAGTAAGTTAAAAACGAGACAAGTTTAGTGTTCGTTCGATTAGGTAGTGCTGCGAACTACAACACCTTGGGAAGCAGCTAACATCCTGCGTTAGGAGGATTAAAATTTCTAGGTAAGCCCTCTAAAGGGTTAATTAGTTTTATTCAATTAATTTTATAATATTATTTTGAGTTTCTTCCAAGTCATTTCGTAATAGTGATCATTGTCATTCATCTCATAAAATTCTAGTGACCACAAATTATTTGTTCTCCAAAATCTAGGCGATAAACGCGTTATCAAAATTTCGTGCTTCACACATAAATTATTCAAATTTATGAAAAATGGTATTTTACTTAAAACCACCTCTCAACAACAAATTCTAGTTCTCTTTTGGATATCACTCATTTAAGTTACAATATTAGAAGTTAGTCATCACGTTGTTACAACAAATTTGAGTGAAAAGGCATCCAACAAATATTAAACAACAACCAAAAACTAAAACCAAAACTCACGATGCTTTTCAAACTGTTGTATACAAATAGTTTAAATTTCATATGCCGAAACCTTACGAAGTAGAATGTTGTTGCTAGTTAAAGATAGGGTTAGAGTAGAACGATTTCTGTATCGTGACGTGTTAGGCGATAAAGCAAAAGAAGATTTTTCTTTTGCGTCCGGATCAGAAATTACAGGCTCGTGAGTTGGCCATCTTCATGGGAAGGGTCGTAGTCCCCGGGGACGCTCTTCCCCAACTTTAACAAGGTCTAAGACGCGGTGGCAGGTCGTAGTTTCCGCCCGTTGTACTTAGAATGGACGTTGTAATTCCCGTCCCAACGGCAAGTACTTCCACGTACTTGCAGGCTACTTCGGACGATCGAGCAGACATAATCATCCGTGATTATCTGTAATAAACTGATATCGCGACATGGCAAAGTTCTGCACAAGTCTTTGTCAAAGCTCGTGGACGGAAAACTTTAGAGAGAAATTACTTCTACATTTATTCAGATTGATTTGTAAAAGCTTGTGTGTCCGGGTTTTGTTCGGAATTTGTCCTAGGTGTTGATCACCTGACTTTTACCGGAGACGGTACTTTGGCACTAGGGCGTAAAGAGCGATGCACGTATCAAACATTCCGCGAGCATGTTATAATCCGACTCTGGTACAAGTAATTTAGAAACGCGCTGTCAGTTGCCTGGATCATATAAGTTCGAACAATATCGTCTGAAACATAGGTTAAATTTGCTGAATATTACTGAATTAAATTAATTC
This sequence comes from Tribolium castaneum, assembly GCF_031307605.1. Lineage (NCBI taxonomy): Eukaryota > Metazoa > Arthropoda > Insecta > Coleoptera > Tenebrionidae > Tribolium > Tribolium castaneum. Next base: position 2,842,596 of record NC_087404.1, read on the forward strand.
AGGTTAATATCAAAGAGTTATCAAGAAAAACTTTTCGTATTACTCAACGATTACAAAACTATTTTAAATTTAATACAAAACGAATTGTGGTTACGATTCTGATATATTTTGACGACTTTATAACACATACACCCATAAACCATTGGCCAAATTTGATCAAACTTTCATAACCATTGATTATTGTAATCCATACAACGGAATATCTTTTCTTCTTGTAATAAATAACTTTGGAGGAAACTTGTGGTTTAAATCCCTTCTCCCATGCGTTTTGACACTACTTTGAATCCGGACTTGCGTTAAGGATAAATCCTGAACCCTTTTTGATAAAAATCAAATTGCGATATCACTATAAGAGTGACTTCGTACATCAAACCAACACAACGTAGGTAAGTGAAATAATCATGTAGCGGATCAATTAACTAGACGAGCCAAATCATTTAAAAAAAAAACAAAAGTAAAATTCAAGATTAATTAAATAAATAAATTAAATAAGTTGTAAATCATTTAAACATCAATCAACCATCATCAATCACGGTCTCACTACAGTACTTATCAGAACATCAAGATGTTATCTGAGAGTTGCAAATTTCTGGTGCTCCTTGTTCTATCACGTTTGCTCTGAAAGATTAAACTTTTTTTTTCTGCATTCCCTTGTCTACCAACTTACATTTAGTTTTATGTGTTTTTTTAGATAACACAAATGCTATTGTAGGACACAAGACAGGACATATTAAGAAAAGATAAAATTATGAAACATTATGAAAAATTCAACTGTGTCGCCTTAATTGTCGGTATTAAATTTAAAAGTTAAACAGAATGCAGAAATTGAAAATTTACAAAAAAAAAATTATAGACGACTAAGAAGGTGAATAAAATTTAAATGCTTTGTTTAAGTAAAATAAAGCTCATGATGAATATATTTGTATAAAAGAAATTGACTGGTAGATATAGTGGTGGTACTATGAGAGTAAATGTCCCGGCGAAAACAAAGATAAACACTTAATAGATATTAGTTTATCTAATTATATCTAAAATACTAAATTTTATTCGCAAAATAAAAGTCAATTCTGATCATAATTATTAAATTTAGTTTGTTGTCTTGACTTGAACTTATTATTAATTGACTCATTCTTGTCTTGAAATTTGACAATATCAAGACAAGAAAAAGTAGGTTTTCATTGTAGCTGGCTTCTAAAAGATATTTTATTTTAGGATACTTAAATGAATGTTTTCAAAAATAGAACTTCTGAAAAGTATTAATTATTATGTTATTGAATATTTCTTTGATCAAATCTTTTTTGGTTTTAAAAAATTGAGGTTAATTTTGCCTTATGTAAATGCCATGTTGGCAACTAAACATTAATAAATAATATAATATAATACAATATAATATAATGTAATATAATACAATATAATATAATATAATATAATATAATATAATGATAAAATACAAAAACAGTATAGCATATTTTAATTTAAATGATACATAATACTTGTTTAAATTTTGAACTTCTATCAAAACTGTTTTGACAAATGTTTAAATTGTTTATCGGTGTCGCTCAAGACTACTATTTTGTTTCTAAATTACATTTTGTGCTTTCTACTAATTGCTTTTTTTGTATGAGCTTAATTTCTATGAGAAATGCCAGCATTTATTAAGAATTTTTAATTTCTAGTCAGTTATTAAAAGTACAAATTTTGAATGTAGACATATTTGTTTAACTACTAAACTAAAAAAATTAAAACTATCAATAAAATTTTATTTTTCTGAAATAGTTGCCATTTTTTGTTTAATTTTTACGAGAGCAACAGTTCCTATTTGCAAGTTTTAGTTTTTTTGTCAATTTTTACGTCGTTTTTGGAATTACTTATTTGGTATTCAAATAAATGTACCTTTTTTTAAGGAAAAGATATGTAGACTTTGATTTAAACAAATAGGTATTTATCAATCCTTTGACGTGAATGCAATAAGTAATAAATGTATTGTTTTGTTTTTTATCTATTTGCAATATTTATTCACCAAGAATTGGTTTTAAATGTCAACATTGAACACGTTCAAAATAATTAAATATAAAATTTAAATAAAATTTAAAGAATATTAATATCCGATCTAATTGTTGTTAAATTTGTTTATAGTTTTTTATTAGGCTCACGGAAACGCTAGTAGTACAATTGATATTTTATTCTATTAGTTGAATTTGATTACTTTTGTTAGCTCATTTTTATATGGCATTTGTTTTGTCACTAATTTATTACTTAAAGTATAATTATTAAAAACGGCGTAGAAAAAAAAGTTAGTCTGGCATGTTTATCATCTCTAATAATTTCGTGTGTCCAGAATTGGGAAGTACATCTTTGGTGCATCCTGCGAATTTTATCCCAGACTATTCGCTAAAATAGAACGTCGACTACAATTCTCTTGAATTTTTGTGCAATTTCTTTAATTAAATATGAAGTTTTTGTGATTAAGGGGATTACAACAAATATGTGTTTCTAAAAATTATGTTTCTACGTGCTCAATTAAGACCAAAAGATAAATAAGATTAAAAACATTTACGATGTACGGCGTCCAACATTTAGGGTGTTATAGTGGTTGAAACAAATAACTTTCCGAGTTATTGTTTACAATTTACTTATCAAAGGCTAAAATACAATTTACCCATAACAAATTACTAATCGATATCGCTTCAGTGACTCAGAAAATTTAAGTATCAAATTGTCATATGCGTAGTGAGCATTTGCGTTTTAAAAACAAGTGAAAATCAAATAATTTCGTATAAAAAAATTAATTTTTTTTAAAAAAAGATATGTCTAATTTTAATAAATAGATATTTATCAATTCTTGGCGTGGATGCAATAATTAATAATGTATTTTCAGAATTTAATTTAACTACAAAAATAGTTTAAAATTTATTTAGTCCGACTGCACATTTTAAAATCTCAAGGCAAAGATTGTGTTCAAGTCAAATACGAATCCGGCATAAAATAAAGCAAATTGTGTGAAAAAAACAATGGCAACGTCGCCGGAGTTGAGCCCTCCCCTAAAACCTATATATTTTACTCAAAAAAAGTGCGAAAAAGTGCTATGGGTGTAAGGAGTCCAAAGAGTAGCAAATTTATATACGTTTTTTGTATAATTTTAAATTGAAATATCTTTTCCCCTCTAAGTGTGCGCCTGGTAAACGAGTTGCAACTAAGCTATATACACGATTAGTTTCTGTCTCAATCTACGATTTCTGGTTGAGCTGTGGAAGTCTCTATTATAATATATATCAGAAAAAAAAGGCAATAATTTTAATATACATAATACATATATATAATATATGTATATTAAAATTCATCTCCTCGCCCGTTTGTGGACACTTCGTTGGGTATAATAGACCATTAGAGCCAATTCAAGAAACGTGTGTCGGTTAGTAAAATAATTTTCTAATTACTTTTAATTATAACTAAAAACTTTCACTTTTAACTGTACCTTATTATGTCCTCAGTAAATTTTGGACCGAGCACTAGTGGAGGTACGCAACAATATACAGAGTCGTCCACAACTCGACCGCCACTGGAAAAGTGCATATAGTTTACGGTATTCTGAAGAAGAAGTTCTAACTAAGTTCTAGCGTTTATGCGTTTGCACAAAAGGCCTTATTCCGGAGGATTACAAGAACAAAACGGCGAAAATAAACCTTTAACAGGCCGACAAAGTTGTAAAACAATCTTAGGTATAAAACAGTATTAATTTTCATATAATTATACTTATAGCAACCGAAATGGTGTCCCTTCTGGCCATGTGTTTAACGAGACTGAATTGCGACTGTTTAAAGAAACACAGAAATTACAGAAAAAGGTACCGCGACTTTCGAAAGATTTACTAATTATTAGAAACAGTTTGCGGGCTTGAAAGAAGTTGGGACATAATGTGGCGCTTGTTGAAACATATGATTGATCACTTAAATAAATTTTTTGCATTGACAATGCATTGATTAGATTTTTTTTAATTGAACATAGGATTAATAGTGCAATGTGTGTTATGCTATGTTCAGTAAAATTAAAACCTCAGTGTATATTTTTATGTATTAAAGCTCTGTTTGTAACCTGCTATTTTAATTAGTATCTAGAAATATGTAGTACATATTATCAAGTAATTATCATTTTTTTCTAGATATTTGTATTATTTCTTTGCACATTTTTAAATTAATTTGTAATGATTATGGTATGACTTAACAATGAGAAAAAGCATACTTAGACATAAGCATACAAGTGCAACAATTATCAGTTCATAGTAGAATTCAGCAACTGCGCATTTGAATTTGTTTGAAGCACAAATTTAGGGTTTCTGGCAGGTTTTCTAAGCTCAAAGTGAGTCGCTGAGATTTAATTTAATTTGTACTTTATTTTTCACTCCAAAAATACAACTGCGCTGTTGCAATTCTACTATGAACTGAAATGGAATATGCAACATGTGATCGAAGATATACTCAATTAGAGCAAGCCTTGAAAGTAGTGTAACTTTAGCCACATCATATGCTGTGTAAAACCAACATAAGGCAACATGACTTCAAGAGTGCGGCTGTAAATAAACGGCTAGAATCTGTAAATAAATAACGGTTAAAATATGGCTGTAAGTTCTGTAGGCACAACTTCCTCTAACTGAGTATATTTTCGACCTCATGTTATTTGCTGCAAGAACTTTACAACAAGTTTCTATAAATAAATTACATCGTAGTTTGTCTAGGCAAGGCTAATTAAATTAATTAATAAATTACACCTACGCTGAGTGAAGTCAGACACATCAAGATGTAAATTAGTTTTAGTCGTTTCTTAGTGTGTTATTATTATTTATGAATAAGTAGTGCAGGTGTTGTTTATTCCTTTGGATAGTTTGTATTTTTCGTAGGCAATAAATGGACAATAGGAAAGAAAAAATTGGTTTTATATTGATAGTTGTTTTTTTGATAATATTTTGTCTTTTATTATTTATTTGAAAAAACTGACACAATTTAAAGCATGCTTTAAAGACGTATTTGAATGTCCCGCCAATGATTTTAGTTCCACCCCATTTTGTTACGTGGCGCTGCAGTTTGGAACTGCTCTCGGTAAGGGTCGAATCTATTTTATAAATCTCTTATTCTATGAAAAAGTGTGTATTCTATGACATGAGTATCGCCGTCTACGAATCGACGGCGTTTGGCCGTCCCGCGTATTTCCTATTGAATGGATTGTCTGAATATGATTAATCACGCCATTAGTCCGACCCAGTCAAACCAAACATGCTACGACTTCGCCTCCCCCAAGATGTTTAACCATGGGATTACACAGAAGTTTGGAGAAAATTCTAAATTAGATCATAAAAGTTGTCGCAACGGTTGAGTAACACATGCATGCATATCCTCGACATCAGCAATGTGTCTTAACTAGGTCACTTGACCCTTGATAACTAAACAATAACAAAAATGTTCTAAAATTTAAATGGCAAAATTATCGTTGCAATAACATTTGTTTTAGAGTAACTAAGTTGTTTTAGAGTTTTAGTTTGTAAGTAAATTTTGTTAATACATATGCATATTATTTTGTAATCAAATCAGTATTGAACTTAACCCCAAGTTGTTACTCATTCAGATATTTACAAAAAATGTTTAAATTCCTGAAATAGTTATTAAGAAATTTGGAAATAGATATTATAAGCTAAAAACAAAGAACAATTCAATTTTGTAAGAAATAGAAAATTCAAAAACCAGTAAAAAATTCAGTTTTCACTTCAAACTAATGTTAATTACATGAAAAATGTACAAAAAAGATTCCCTTGTAAAGTATTTCATCGAAACAGACGATAATAACGATAGCGACAGAATGAACGAGGGAAGGGAAGAAGATATAACAGAAGACAGTTTATGTGCTAGTGATGATAGTCATACTGATAGTGCTGAAACAAAGTGAGGGTGAAAGCGAATACGAAACAACATCGGAAACAGAAAATATAAAAATGTTATTTCGTCTTGTAGTCGGCAAATCAAGCTACCCCGTATAGTATAATATATACGAGTAATTGTTAAAAAAGTTGGATGTACGGTCATGTTGGTCTAATTACATTTAATAAAGTCCAGTCTCACATTCGTTCTCGTGTGTTATACATCGCCCTAAACCAGTCCTCCCTAGCGTTATATAGGCAGCTTTGGTGCATTAAAGATTCAACTTAACAGAATTTTCAGTTCCAGAAACAGTGATAAATCAAGTATTACAAAAAAATTAAGTAATTACTGTTTTTTGTGCAATCGCTAGTTTGACACTTTAAAAATTTGCAAAGAGTCTCTGATTCATCAGATCCATCGATGCAATCTTTGTGTCCATCGCATCTTTGGTTTTGGTAGATACAGCCGCCTACTTTACATCGGTGAGTAGAAAGTGGACAAGCATTTATTTTCTGACATACGCTTGCTTCGTCTGAATTTTCGTTACAATCTGAGATTCCATCACATAGTTTTTCCAGTGAAATGCATTCTCCTGATGAACATTGATATTCACTATCTCTGAAAATAAATATGAATTAAATTTAAATTTTATAGATTAACATAAAACTTTACTCGCAACTTGAAATTTGTGTATGCCTCCCACATTGACTTTCATCAGATTTATCAATACAGTCAATTACACCATCGCATACTACATTTTTTGAAACACAAGCTCCATAATGACATCGAACGGCATTAAGCGGACATCTAAAACAATTGTGTACAGTACTCCAAGGGAAATAGTGAAGACTGACTAAACCAATATTTCATTGCAACAATACACTTGGGAACAGAAAATGATTAGTGTGCAATAAAATGCAAATTAGGCTTTGTTCTGGTAAAGATGTCTATTGCTCACTTCGTCTCACTTTTCAAAACAGATGTTGCTATGAGCAGATATAGGGCCTTAGCAAGTAAAGAGTATAATAAGTACGAAGTCTGAAATCCATTATTAATTCACCAAAATTTACTTAACTTTCTAAAATTACCAACACTGGTTCTTCTTAAAAATACTAGTTATTAACAAGTTTTGGTACGGGAGAGTTGTTATAGTTTGCAAAATGAGGAGACCTTGGAACAATGACGAGCCGATTGACTTTAATATAGATAACAATGTGATGGATCAAGAAATGGTACCTACTGACGACGAACAACCTCAATTACGAAATTATGGTAAGCAAGTATTTTTTTTACAACTGAACTTGTGTTTTGATCATTTTTTTTAATTACTATTTTTAAGATTCGGCCAATTCAAAACAAATAAAAAGGAGGCATTTGTCCGACGATGCAAAAAGTTTGGTTAAAACTTTATATAAAAATTTATTAGAACGAAAATTTAAAATCCCTCTGAAACTAACGGCCGATCTACTTGAATTACCGTGGGGGGTAATTAAACTATCATTAACTTCATTAACTTCATTGTACGGTTGAATGAACTATTTGAGGCGTTGGGCCAAGTAGACAACGCCTTGCCAAATCGTACAAATTTTACTTCCTATAAGTGGAAGAAAATTTGGGAACCAACTGTGGCCAAAAATTTCAATATCCCGTTAAATGTAAATCGGTTCCAAGAGGCATACTTCAAAGAGAAAAATTTATAGTTGCAGAAAACGCTTACTTCGACGCTTACTTCGAAGCTTTAATCAAGCTAAGTGATGAAATTGAAGGTTCATCACGTAATAAGGTAAAAATTCCAACTCTTAGTGGAAATTACGAAAAGTGGGCGGAGCTTGAAGACACTTTTGGAAAGCTGGTCCATGAAAACAAAATGTTATCGGAAGTGGAAAAAATGCAGTATCTGAAGACACATGTATCAAGTGAAACTGCACTAGTGATTTAGCACTTCCAGATTACAAGTGAGAATTATAAAGCTGCTTGGAAAATTTTAGAGAAAAGGTTCAATAATCGGAGGTTAACAGTGACAAAATTGGTGGACAATATAAGATCTTGGACTTGACACAATTATACCAAGATTCGTCCGAGAAGATCAAGGAGCTGCACGTCACAAACCGTGAGCGCCAGATATCAATCAGTGGGAAAACAAAATCGTGACCGGTCTTGGGAGCAAGTGAATTCGTTCAAATCGTGCTTAGCGGGTTAAAAAAAGGAAACGATGTTTTAATCGCCCAAAACACGGAATGTGGATGGATTACCTCAGGTACGTGCTCTCGAAAATCTCAGGAAAGCATTAGAGCGGTGAGCATGACACTCCGGGAAGATGAAGACCGACAAATAAAGTTTTGGGAGTTAGAAGAAGTAACAAGTAAAAAAAAGTTTGTGAAGAAATCTTCGATAAAACGGTCCAGAGAAGTGGAGAAGGTACACAGTGCAGATTCTATTCAACAGTAACAAAGAGAAGCTAGAAAAGTCGCGTCCTCGTGCGGCAGCAAGGCTGATACAATTAGAGAAACGTCTCTTAAAAGATAAGGATCTTGGCAACAATTACTAGAAATTTATGCAAGAATATCTCGACATGGGACACATGGTAAGGGTACCAGAGTCGCAAGAATTTCAAGGGAAGTACTACATCCCGCATCAAGCGGTTATTCGGGAAGAAAGTACGACTACGAAATTAAGAGTTGTTTTCGACGCATCATGCAAAATATCAAGCGGAGTAAGTTTAAATGACACCATGTATACAGGTTCAAGATTACAGGAAGAACTTTTCGACATCTTATTAAGATGTAGAAGCTCTTCCTTTATCAAGATAAAATTTTGAGAGTTGGCGGAAGATTACAACATTCTCATCTGTCTTACGTAGAAAAACATCCCATAATTCTGCCGTACGATAATCACTTATCGAAGCTCGTAGTTCAAAACGCTCATCAAATCACATTACATGGTGGGAATCAACAGACCTTGGCCCTTGTGAGAAGGAAATTTTGGATAATCAACGGAAGAAAACGGTAATTTTTTTATTAACAAATGTTCCAAATGCGTAAGATATAAGAAACAAACGGCGCAACAATTAATGGGACAACTTCCTGCAGCAAGAGTAACACCGGCATCACCATTCGAACACACAGGCATTGATTACGCCAGTTCAATCCAAGTAAGGGCGTCAAAAGGAAGAGGTTACAAGTCATACAAAGAGTACATTGCTGTTTTCGTTTGTCTAGCCCCAAAATCAGTTCATTTAGAAGAGGACAATGTGCGCACGTCTACAGTGATAACGGTACAACATTTGTAGTAACCAAAAATATTTTGGAAAGTGAAGTGCAAGAGAGATACAAACATCCAAAGTTCAAGATGAAGTTGCAACAATTGGAACACAGTGGTACTTTATTCCGCCGGCTGCACCACACCTTGGGAGAATTTGGGAAGCTGGGGTCAAATTTATGAAATTCCATTTGAAAACAATTATTGGAAATTCGACGCTAATCTACGAGTAATTGACTACCCATTGTATCCATTGTGTCCATTGTATCCATCAACTGACGAAATCGCAGCATTAACTTCGGGATACTTTTTAATTGATAAAGAGTTGGTTTCGCCTACAAGTCAAATCAGCATTGATTACGACGACTACTTATCCGAACGATGGAAACTGGTTCAAAAAATAAAGAGAGATTTTTGGAAAGTTTGGTCATCAAACTATTTGAACAGTCTTCAGCAGCGATACAAATGAAAGACAGATGAGAAGAATTTCAATGTCGGAGAACTGGTTCTAATAAAAGAAGACAACATCAATCCAAGTAAGTGGCCCCTTGCAAAGATCAAAGAAGTTCATCCAGGTGGAGATGGTGTGGTACGAGTTGTCACATTAGAACGTCTAGAGAAAACAACAGACAAAAGAAGTATTCATTGCTTAATTCCTCTTCCACGAGAAAATGAAGAACTAGAACAAAATCAGAAGCCATCAAAAAAATGTGGCAACACCGTTGCGCTCAAAAATAAAGCAAAATTTACATGGAGGGTGTCGATCATAGCTCTGCTGTTCATCACAACACTCACCGATGCAGCAAAACCGCTATTCAAGGTGCAGTACCCAAAACCTGGAATATACATTGAACATCTGGGCGAAGCCAAGATAAACAGAGGAACTTTGAATTGAAGTAAAATTTGAAAAAAATCGCCTTGAAGAAGATGCAAACACCATTCGAAAAGCCGTGCAAGAAACGAATGGATTCTGCAAGAACGGAAACACGTTTGTAGTGCTCTGGTAACACATCATCAAGAAAAAGAAAAGAAGATGGAATGATTGAAAAAAGGACTGGTCAAAACTATCAAAGGTCGTCAGACGAAAGAACTACTGGGTGAATTACTGACATCAGTATTTGGTGTAAACGAAGAAGTTTACAAAAATATTGAAGATCTAGATAAGATCCAACACGAGTTAATAAAAGCTTCTAATCATCAGACCAAGTTCATGCTCCAGGCGTTGTCAAGGTTCAACGAAACCAAGAACAGGGTTACCCAGAAATTAGATCGCTTCAGGAAACAGTTGAACGAGGGATTTAAGGCACTTAAAGAAATGTAGAGGTGGTACCGTAGGATTGACGAAAAGAAGATCAGTATCCAATTGCTAAGTGCATACCGGTTAGCTGAACAATGCATAGACGAATCCATGGACACTGTTGGAAATACATGTCAATAATGGTCAGTTCTACGAGTTCCTCAGTCAGCCCAAGTTGAAAACATTATTAAAGAATTCTACTGAAAGTTGAAGAAAAATCGTACTGGATCTTAGACATTATAAGTGAAATTCTTCTCCATTGACTACAGTATTTTCAAATGACTGAAAAAGAAGTCAAGGACAGCATCAAGTTAGACGCCCATAGCTATGTATGTTCACCGTCCATCATTTATAACATCGACTTAAACCCAAACTGTGTGATCGATGAAATATACAAGAGGTTTGGAGAATGAAACATGTCCAGTTTAAGAAAAAAAGTTGCAGCCGACCATTTGGAAGCAAATGTACACCCCCAACACATGGGCTGTTCATTACCGTAAGAGTGTTGAAGATTACGGTGGTATGTAACGGATAACAAGAAGACATTCCACTCAGTAGAACGGAAATAATCACTATCGCTCAAAGCTGTGACATTTTAACAAAGTAAAATATGCTCACTGCGAGAAGATCAGTCTCGCCAGTTTCTCGCAGCTGGTGGTGGCAAATTTGACCAAGTCAAGAGTGTTAAAAACATATCATTATCTAGAAGATGTCGAATTAGTTCCCGGGGTTGGAAAAAAAAGCACAGAGTTTAGAGAAATAAAAATTAGAAATTGTGAGATTTTTATACATATTTTATTACTAATATCAATATACTATAATTGACAAGTATTTATGGTGAAAGTGAAAAATCGACAAATAATACTAAAACGAAGCCACAAATTATTATTAGTAAATACAAGGTCAGTTATATAATAATAATAATAATAAAAATAATTATAACTATTATTATTATTATTAATTATTATTAAAAGTTAGTAAACCTTGTTGTATTCATATCTACTCTTTCTCATTATTAGATATTGTAAGTATTGTATTCCTGTCTTTTTTTTTTCGTAAGTCATTCCAGAAGTTAAAGTCCCACCCACTTCAAATCGGAGTTTTAACAAAACCAGGGTCTAGCCTTAATTGAAAAGAAAAAATACGGAATTTTCTTTAGTGACAGTGTTATTAATAGTGTTGTAAATGTTTGGAGTTGACATTGGAGAGGGCTATCAACAAATTCGAAGGGCACTAAGAGTCCATGTCTTGGAGGTCGTCACCAACGACGTGATTGAGGTACTGCCGTTTTGAGAGTTGGAAAGTTGAGGCCGAGGCATCGCAAGAGACCGACAATACATTTACAAGAAATGAAGGCTTCTTTGTGGCTTGGTCTCGATTACAATAAATTGGAGCGAGCAACCAGGAATGAGGTAAAGTAATGTCACAAATATTGGCTATTGAGAGCCAAGATAAAGGTAAAAAAGAAAAAGTAAGATCTATAAACTTTAGATTATTTGAAAAACAAAAAAGTATTTGCCGATTTTGACAATGTTAAGGACGATATCATGGAATAGTTGCATTCTGTTGATGAGTTATTAATATTTTTTTAAGCGAAATGTGTAATTTCGTACTTGCTTTTAATATTTAGTAAGTTAAAAGAAAGATTTTCTGAAATCTGATACTGGTTGTGTCTATACAATTATTCATTTAGGACCGTTCTTATGACATGAAATGTTGATTCCCACAGATTTTTGTGTTAATAGACAACGTTTTCAAACGAACAAAATGAATCATAAATTCCGGCTGATTAATCTAGTATTGAGCAGTTCAAAGTTAAGATAAACGGAATAGGTCAAAATTTGTTTAAATAATTCACCATTGGCTTTTCTTTTCAAAAGGATATCAGTTAAAAATGTTACACAGCAGATTAATTTTACGATCACCTTTCAATATTGAAAAATAACACCTACTATGAAATAATTACTATCTTTTCATACCATTTACACCGTAATTTTGATAAAACTTCTGAGAAAATATTCACAGTTTGACTAATCTATTACAAAATTTTAGTTAATCGATAAAATAGATGGATTAGACTTATATTCATCTTGTCTCTTGATGAAATACGTGCATTAATCGTTCGAGGGAAAAAAAGAATAAGTTTTTTAGGTCATGAAAAACAACAAGAAATCTATAGCGGAAAATTTATGACAAGATTGAGGAAGAAACATGCACCATGATAATTTGCTGGAGCTGATCCTCTGATAATGATTGGGAATTTGGACATTGTATGAAATTCTTTAAACTTAAGAATATTTTTGTCCGTTGGTCACTAAGCAGTTGGAATGAGAGAAACATATGGTGGTCACCAATGATCTGTACGCATTATTTGATGTCTTAACAAATAACAGTTTAATTAAAAGGTAAAAGAAAAATACAAAGACGCTTAAACCAGAGGTTTTCATGGTAATGATTATTTTGTCGGGAAATGAGGATGTGTATCAAGAGGACGCAAAACAAATAATAATGAACAACAAAGTCAACCTGTTAAGTCATGCTGGATCCTGGATCGTTTTGTAAAACATAAGTTTGCAAATTTATTGGTGAAATTTTGAGATGTCTTGGTGACTAGAATCTAGAACTTATTAAGTTACTATTTCGATGAGTTTCCAAATTTGAAGCAGTTGATTATTGTTTGGGAGTTCTACAGGACAGTAATTTCTATTCTACTAAATAAGTACCTACATGTGGGTAATTTAAATCTTTGAGTGTTGCGTTCAACAAATTTTTTTTATTTCTTAGAAAGATAAAAAAACAGGTTTAAAAAAAATAGAGATTTAAAATTGGCTATTATGTAAAAATTTTTTGAAGAAAATGATGGAAATTTTCTATAAGGTTGCTTTAAATGTACAATTGCGTCAAAAACCATCTGCAATTGTTGGCCATCGTATGGCTGGAGTGTTTTGACTGATAAAGAATTGTTTCGCAGAATATGTTTGAATCTGATGATTTTTGAAAATGGTTCTACTGTGCCAGAGAGGGTTGGTCTAGGCCTAAGTGCTGACGACTGCTAGCTGCAAGTAGATAGAGATAGCCGGTTCAAAAACCACCTCCACCTCCCTCTACTGCGCATGTGTAAAAATTGAGTCAGACGCAGACGCAAGCGCGTAATCGCAGCTCGCTGGCCTGCGACCAGCTGGTTAGCCGGCCTGCGGCCGACTGACACCATTTGTAATGATGCAAATATATTTATGTAGTATAATAATAATAATAATAATAATAATAATAATAATAATAATAATAATAATAATCGTCGCCATCTTAGAAGTTTGAAAGTCGGCGGCGGTCATTTTTGTTTAATGGTAAATTGGCGTCAAATTTAAATTATTTCAAAATTAATATTTGAAATTAGTCGGCCATGTTTGTTTGTTAAAAAAAAATGGCGCCAAAATTTTAATTTATTTAAAAATTAATGTTGGGGTGTAATGTTGGTTGTCTAACCGTGGTGTAGCTAGCGGTTATGTGACAGATTTTAATTTGTGGTTTTGTTTGAAAAGTCAAATAATGCGTGTTTGTAATGTTGTTTGCCTAACTTGTCTGTTGCGCACCAAGTTTATTTTATTATTTGTTTAAAATATAATGCAAAAAAAAATTGTTGTTGTTCCTTCCATGGGGAGTCGAACCTCAGGTAGATAGAGTAATAGTGCTGTCTATTTTGGAAACCTGAAACAAATTCACATAAGCTATTTGGTTAATGGATAATAATAAAAACAATAAATTATTTCAATTGTTTATTACATTTAAATATAAGTACATACATATTATAATACATAAACATTATAATACAATAACTAAAATACAAATTAAATATTATTCCTGAGTTTGAGGAGGAATATTTTTATGACCCCAAGATAATGTTCTACCTTCAGAATTGTTTAAGATGTAACGTTTTTCATCTTTGAAAGATAAAGCAATTTTTTTCTTTAATTCTGTGTAAATGTTATGAAGCTTCGAACGAAAGATATTTATTTCTTTAATAATTTCAGTGTTTGGAACAGCAACTGCGTTTTGGTAGTCAATTTTATGTAATTCTCTATATTACGCTCTATATTAAATTTAATATCATCATAAATATTTTCACAAAAAATTTCAATTACTAAACTATCAGTATCGGTATACAAAAGCGTTGCTTTGTTACCGTATTTAAGTTTTATGAAATTATAATAAAAATCATAAATAATAGTTTTACTGATATCTAGAATAGTAAAACCTACATACAGAGGTTTATTGTAGAAAATTTTTCGTTCTCTAATTGAATAGCTACAAAATTTGGTGTAAAGATAGATGAATTTTGAAAATTTGGTCGTGCAATTAAACTTTCAGCACCTGGTTTTCTACCTATATTATTCCATGATGTTACCAATTTCACGTTTACTCTTTTATCAATTGATTCCATGGTTTTACCAAAAACTGAATTATTCATTAATTTAAATACATCTTTTTCTAACGCGTTTTTTGATTTGTTACGCATTTCTGTATTTAAATCAATATATGTTTTCAACCATGGTGATTGATTAAAACCTAAAACACGTTGAATATTCATTAATTTTAAACCACCTTGTATAGCTTGTCTTAAATTTCGATAATGTAAAACATAGTGTACTTTATTGTTCAAGGTTGCGCAAAGTTTCTCAGTTTTACTAGAGGGAGGAATAACTTTTTCTGGACAAAATAGTAAATCGTTGTGAAGATTATGTAATTCAGAAGGATATTCTAAATCAACTTCGAATATATAACCTACATCAGCGTTATCTGTCAAATTGAGAATTAGGTTTTCATTGAATTCATTAGGATCATCCGATCGAAAACCGCTATAAGGTAAATATTCAGACATTGCTGCTCCATACAAGTTGGTTGCATCAAGGTACTGTGATGATCGCGGTATTTAAAATTTTATTTTATTAACCAGCGCAAAATATTCGGAGTCAGTTTAAACGTTTAGTTCTTTGGCAATATTAATTCAACTTCAATTCAAAAGTTTCAACAAATTTTAATTAAACTTATTTATTCCTTTGTTAGCATTAAAATGTTTAGAAAATTATCGTTTCCACGAAACTTTCCAAGAACTGTTAAAAACGTTATAAATCTCCAAATTGGGTGGTCGAAAGGCCATGTGTTTTAACAAGTGGATATGCAAAGATATGGGGGTTGGCGACGGCCTGGCTCTGCACCACAGTCGCCCAGCTAATCCAATGATTTTCTCACAAAAGCATAATTAATTTACTTTTGTTTAAAATAGTCAAAATTTATTGATAAACCTAAAATTAAATCCAATATTTTGTTCAGAAATTAACTAGTCACGTTTCAAAAAGAACGGAATTTATGAGCCAATTTAAGACACGTTGATGATCAGTAAACAACTCGAGAAAGAATCAAAATTTCATCTTATTCAAAATTCCCGTAACGTTTCGTACCAAAAAGTTGAGTCTTTATGCAGTGTACTTCAGTCATCGAATAAAATTGAATAATTCATTTTATTCGGCGTAATTGTTAACAAATTGTTGCAAAACTTCAAGAACGAATTGGTCGATTGAAATTCATGTCTGTTAACTAGATTAGTATAGCCAAAACGACGCTGGTCAAGTGCCGCTTGAATAGGGGGTGTTGACAAATTCGTTACAGAACAGAGCTTTTAAAAGAATATCAAATTACAAGCACACATGTGCATTCCTTATTAGAAATTGCAGCGTAATTAACGATTTCTTTGTTAAATCAATATCATATCACGAAACCAGTAGTTTAGAAAAACACGCGTAATTTTTCTGAACATTTTGATGTAAAATTTAACCCTAATATTTAAGGCGCAGCCGTCGAAATTCGGATGTATAAACCATTCTATTGAATTAAATTATTGTCAGCAAAAAATTTGCATGACACGATTGCTGCCCGTTACTAACATAATCCTAAGAGGAAAGTAGACAGGAAAATCCTTAAGGAAACTGGAGAAAAACGCGGAAACGTTAAAATAGTACCGTTGTAGTACTGGGGGCGACATCTAACAAGGGGTAGTACGACCAAAATTACAGTTTCCTCACGGGGTTCTTCCCTATATTTTCTGTGTTATTTAAACAAACAAAATTTGTTGTTACACAAAATTCATTTCATTGTGTTCCCAAAAACAACTTCAGACCTGACAACAACCAATTTTGAAGTTTAACTTCTCTTTCAGGATATTTGGGGAAATTCCATAGCGTTCTTGTATTGTATTCAGTTCAGATCGACGATTACCAAATTTAATGTTTAATTATAATGAAATTGTTAATTGGAAAACACCCCAGCTGTTAATTAATAATAATATTTAGAAAGTTAAACAAGGTTTGATCAAATGCCAAGACATCATAAGAGTCAAATTTGCAAAATTTCGCATATGTGGAAACTACTTTACAAGGGTAGTGGGGTAAGCGAGTTAGTAAAGCTTACGCAAGATGAGCTCTTGACTTTGAGGGGGATTGGATTTTGACGGTCTTTCGAGGTAGTCGATTGTCGTGTTGTCCTGTAAATTTTTATAAATTTAAAAACATCTTCGTTTGCCTTTTAGTGCGTCTAAATTGTACTAAGTGCATTTAATCGTAATTTTAAATTAAATTAATTTAAATTCTTGAATTAAGTGATAGCGTTAGTGATTAGTGAGTAAGTTAAAAACGAGACAAGTTTAGTGTTCATTCGATTAGGTAGTGTTGCGAACTACAACACCCGGGAAGCAGCTAACCCCCTGCCTTAGGAGGATTAAAATTTCTAGGTAGGCCCTCAAAAGGATTAAATTAATTTTTATTCATTTAATATTATAATATTAAATCATTTAAGTCATTTCGAAATAGTGATCATTATCATTCATTTCATAAATTCTCTCGTAACCACCAAGTTATTAAGCATCGGAAATGCCGAAAAGACCAGTAATTATTTAAATTCTTGTGCTTCGTACTACGTCAGCTATATAAATTTTAAATAAATCGTTTTCAACTTAAAATAACTTGCAACAAACAATTTCATATTTTTTCAATTCAACCATCACACCTTTAAATTACAATATTAAAAGTTCTTTATATTCTTTGCTTCTAACTTATAAATCTGTTACGACAAATTTGTGTGAAACGGCATCAAACAAATATTCAACTACAACAAAAGTCTAAATCCAAAACCCACGGTGCTATTCAAACTGTTGTACACAGATAATTTAAGGTTGCATACACCAAAATATTACGAAATAGAAGGATTTGTTGCTAGTTAAGGATAGGTTTAGAGTAGAACGATTTCTCTTCCGCAACGCGTTAGGTGATAAAGCAAAAGAGTGTTTTTCTTTTGCGCCCAGATCAGAAATTACAGGCTCGTGAGTTGGCCATCTT
This sequence comes from Tribolium castaneum, assembly GCF_031307605.1. Lineage (NCBI taxonomy): Eukaryota > Metazoa > Arthropoda > Insecta > Coleoptera > Tenebrionidae > Tribolium > Tribolium castaneum. Next base: position 2,860,442 of record NC_087404.1, read on the forward strand.
CATGGGAAGAGTCGTAGTCCTCGGGGACGCTCTTCCCCAACTTTAACAAGGTCTAAGACGCGGTGGCAGGTCGTAGTTTCCGCCCGTTGTACTTAGAATGGACGTTGTAATTCCCGTCCCAACGGCAAGTACTTCCACGTACTTGCAGGCTACTACGGACGATCGAGCAGACATAATCATCCGTGGTTATCTGTAATAAACTGATATCGCGAAATGGCAAAGTTCTGGACAAGTCTTTGCCAAAGCTCGTGTACGTGAAACCCGTAAAGAGAAATTACTTCTACATTTATTCAGATTGATTTGTAAAAGCTTGTATGTCCGGGTTTGTTTGGAATTTGTCCTAGGTGTTGATTACCTGACTTTTACCGGAGACGGAGTTTCGGCACTAGGGCGCAAAATTCAATGCGATGCACGTATCAAAGATTCCGCGAGCATGTTATAATCCGCCTTTGGTACAAGTAATTTAGAAACGCGTTGTCAATTGCCTGGATCCTATGAGTTCGAACAATATCATCTGAAACGTAGGTTAATTTATTTGGACAATATCGAATTAAATTAATTCATGTTAAATATTAACGTCATATCATATAAATAAAACTTTTTCGTATCACTCAGCAACTTCGAAACTATTTACTTGGAATTTCAAACGAATTGTGGTTACGACTCTGAGGTATGTTTTGACGACATTACTATACAAACACAAATAACAATTGGCCAAATTTGATCAAACTTTCATAACCATTGATTATTGTAATCCATCCAACGGAATATTCATTCTTCTTGTAATAAATAACTTTGGAGGAAACTTGTGGTTTAAATTTCTTCTTCCATGCGTTTTAACACTACTTTGAATCCGGCCTTGCGTTACGGATAAATCCTGAACCCTTTCTGATAAGAATTAAGATCAAATTGCGATATCACTATAAGAGTGACTTCGTACATTAAAACCACACAACATAGGTTTAACGGATCAATTAACTAGACGAGCCAAATCATTTAAAAAAAAAACAAAAGTAAAATTCAAGATTAATTAAATAAATAAATTAAATAAGTTGTAAATCATTTAAACATCGATCAACCATCATCAATCACGGTCTCACTACAGTACATTATAAAAGAAGTTGGTTTAGAAGGATCATGATTTGATAAAAACTTATTATTTGCTACTGCTTTACGTTTTGAACAATGACAAAGTTCTCCTTTAATAGATTTTCAAACGAAATGTACCATGTCTATATCAGTTAATAATTCGAATTTAATTCCAGTCATTTTTAACATAGCATCCCAGTCTAATGAAGGTGCTGTTAAATAATGAGCTGGATCTAGTTTATAAATTTTGAGACAAACCTTTTGAAATTTTAAAAAATGTTTGTTAGTAGCAAAAAATCAGATTTTAAATAAATGTCGGAATAATCACCTAACGTTTTACAATCAAATAGATTCCAGACTTTCTGTGCTCGCTCATAATCATGTTCACTGATATCAGTTTTATTAAGATTATCATAAAATTGTTGAATCAATGGTAAACTGGTATCATCTAACTTATTAAAACAATCCAAATATGAATATAGAAAAACACCTTTTTGTCTTATCAAATTAAATTGGTTATCGTCCGGAAAGTGTTTCCAAATGGTTAGACATTCATCAGAAGTTAAAGTCTGAGATAATTTATCTAATGAAAAAGAAAGGAAACGAAACAAATGTACGAATCTAAGCGTTATAAAAATATTGTCAACTATATTTGTAGTCGTGTTCATGACCTTATCAACTAATTTTTTTTTTGAAAATGTAATATATTTTTATTTAGTTTGAGTAATGCATTTAATGATGGTTTTTTGTGTGGCTAAAGCTTTAATAAATAAATGACTATCATAATTAGTTAAATTATGACAAAAAACAGGGATATATTTTGGAATCTTATAATTTAAATTACAAATAGAATGTGCAGATCCTAAAAATTCACCTGTTAAGTAACAATGATTACGAACTCTATTACAATTTAGACTTCCGTTATCTGTTTTGAAAGGTTCTTTACATAAATGACAATGGGTAGATATTTGAAAAACCAATTCATCTAATGGGGTCATTTCAAGTGGTACGATGTGTTTGAGGTGATCGTGATAAAGTCTATTTACATCATCTTGCAACCACTTCACAAAAATTTCAGGAGCATCTTTTCCTCGATAAGTCCGATAAAATGATAAATTATCATTATATGCACATTTTATGTAATAACCGAAACTATATGGTTCATGTAAATGTGTAACAATTGTACGGATATTATCGGCTGAATTATCATTGCGTAAAGGTTTTAAAATAGATTCAAAATCGAAATAAAATACAAAAGGAACTTTAAGAGATTTATCAAAATTTTGAAATGTTTATTCATTACCAAGCACTTCTTTACCAAATTTATTTATAATCAGATCAGAAGTTGGTAATGTAGCGACAACTTCATTACAAGCATACTTACGATGTTTAACTAATTTTTGTTCACTCAAAAAAAATAATAGACAATCGTTACATATAAATTTAGCATGATTATGTTTGGAAAGTTGTGAACTTATTAATCGAGAAATGTTGCTTATCAGACAGTAATGTTTGATCATTCTGTTATCGTCTACGATAAGTAATAAATTTACATGAATGTCTCGTTCCTTAGAAGTTAAATACAAGGGACCTATAATATCTGATACCCATTTACCTTTTTCATGATCAAAACGCTGCCCTGTTCCATAGACATTTACACTAATATTATTAAGTGCTTCAAATTTAAAAATATCAGTTAATTTAACCGGAAATGAAATATCTGTAAAATCTAATTCCTCTTCAAACTCACGATAAGCATCAACTCGATGTCGATTAACATCTACTTCAGTTGAATGAAGGTGTGCCAAAACAGACCATTTGAAACATTCATTATCATCATTATGAATATTGATAACCGCTCTCCGCTTCGCTATGTCCTTCGGTAATGGTATATATGTAGATGCACGTAGTGGATTGAATTTGTTAATATTAAGTTCCAAAAACAAAATTTCCATTAAAATCCAACCTAAAATATTTTATACAATAAGATGTTTATAAATAAAATTGGTATTACTTACCACTATCTTTTTCCAAGAATTCACTCATTTTGTTTTTTATGACGCCACATATTTCTTCCAGTTCTACCTTAATATTTGTCGATATTGAAATGATGATATTTTTAGTGTTGAATGATTTGATTTCGATAATGTCTTTAGAAGGTAAAATATATTTAGCAAAAAGTTCTAAATTAATTTTAAGTTGGTTAAATTCTCTCAGTTTTCTAGTTATTAAAGTTATAAGTTTATCTTGATTTTTTTTAAAAAAATTGCACACTTCCAAGTCACCTAGTTGTGAATTTTTCAATCGGTATGAGGTATTTCTTGAATTGAAGGCTACTTGATATTCTTCAACGAAATTATCATCATCATTAATTTTGGCGGAGATGACACTTTTTTATGTTTTATAGAACGTAAATGGTTTAATCTGGATCCTCTGTAGTGACTATTGCATATTTCACAAAACTGATGAAATGAACATGATGGAGCGTTAGTAGTAACTTCTAAAAACAAAAACAAGTTATTATAATAATATAAACAATATTTACAAAAATACCTTGTATAGGTGTTCTAGTTGTCAGGCGGGCTTTTTTAGGAGTCATATCATCCGAATCCATTAAACACAATGATGAATTTGTAATATGACGCTTATAGTTATCAAATCTCGTAAATGACGTTTTACATCCGGGGCAAGTGAGTTTAGATAATTTATCACCTTAAAAATGCCCTTAATTGAAACAATTTCTATAACGTAAAATGTATTTACTTACTATGTTTTTTTACATGACGTGTTAAAGCATCTTTGCGAGTGAACTTGCTATCGCATTGAGAGCACTTAAACATGATTGTTTGATTACTTTCATACACGTACAATAGAAGTAGAAATGAATCAATCGTTGATGCGATATGATTTTATATTCCATCAACTTTGCAACCGGATATTGTGGTTCCTTACATAAAAATTCAAAAAATTCAAAATATAACTGATAAAAATTTAACGTTTTTAAGGAAAAAAAAAACGTTAGACAGGAAATATGATAACAAAAATAATCAGAATGAATATTATTTTTTATTATACATAAAACAAACTACATACTTAAACTAACAAAGTCATACACCTAAATAAATTTTTAATTGCAGTTTTTAAGCCAAACCTAACGCTATGAACATCATAAAAACGATCCAACATGTACTAACAATTCCAAACGTTGCTAAAAAGGTAGGAACATGATTAAAACAATTTTTTATTGAAACTACATCATGATCATTAAGTATAAGTCTCTTCCAATCAGTATCAATATAATTACTATTGGTAAAAAATAGTCTTAATTTAAAATATATTACAGAGTTTGCTGTAGAAACATTTTCATATTTAAATGTTTCTATTGCAGTATTGCTCAAATAACCCAGATTCATCTTCTTCCATTGGTAATCAACATCGTTGAAAAATAAACTTTTCCAGAGAGGAGACCATTTTGTGTTGTTAGGACTTTCACTAGTGAAGACGATGTACATATCTACAACATCTAACGGTTTTTGCACATACAACACATTTTGTATAAGAGTAACAAACAAGATGAGTGATGAGTTCAAAGGAGGCATTACACTTGAAACGCAGTGGGTTGTTGTTGTTGGCTTCCTGTATCATCTAAAATACACGAAACACAATTATTTATTGATGAAGGAGGACCATCAAACTGATCTTCGTCAAAACTGTTATAATAATGTTGTAAACATGGTAGATTCAGCTTTATGTCATGATCTTGTTGATATGTTTCCGGTAATTTATGAAATATATCCATCAACTGGCACGGTCCTAATTTCAGTAGTTCCAGTTTCATTAATAATCGAATATCGCTTATGGTTTTTTCAAAATGCAGCACTTTTTTTATAACAGATTCTACACTCGTTGCCATCTTAAATGGAACTAAATTAGACGTTAAATAATTATATCGTATATATATTTCTTATTTATTACGTAATATCTTTCATTTCAATCCAACTATTCTGATTATCTGGTAAAGCTAACCATTTCACAAATAATTTAGTTCCTTTACGTCGAATCACCTTCTCAACTAAGTAAACGTCAGGATATTGAGTTTTTGATAATTTCCAAATATAAAAAGCTCCTTTGATTGGTTGACCTTCTTTATCTTCTAGTAGAAATGTTACAGGATTGGTTAGATTAATCTTACTGATTTTAAAAAATTTCCGTTGACCAATTGGGTGTGTATCCTTTTTCAAATAACATCTTTTCTTTGCTAATTCTTACGAAATCTCCGACTTTAAATTTTTTTCTGTTTTTATCAACAATCTTTAGATGATCATATGCTGTTATGTCTCCTTGATTCGAAGCGTTTATCTCTGTGGGTTTCCTTCCTGTTGTTTGATGTATTGTAGTATTATAATTTTTGGTTATCTCTTGCAATTTATTTATCCATTTATGTGTCGCAAATAACGTAAAATATCGATAAATTTTTGATTTTAAAGTACGTATAACTCGTTCAGCAATTGCTGCTTTTTTAACGCTGTACGTACTATAGTGATTAATATTATAACGTCTCATCAAATCCTGAAAAGTAATTCCTTTCCTTGATCTGACTGTAAATTCTTTGGTATTCGTTTTTTTTCATTCTTTAGTATTGATTCCATAGCTCTGCTAACCTCATTAGCTGATTTCGATTTCAGTGGTCTGGTCCATAAAAATTTAGAAAAACAGTCAATTACGACTAAAATATATTTAAATCCTTTATTATGATAAGATAAATTTTGCATTTCTGCTAAATCTATTTGCCATAAATCATCCAATCCTTTAATTATAGTACGTCTTCGTTTAAAATTCTTGCGTGCAGGTTTAAATATCTCGTTTACCAATTTTTGCTTTACATCACTAACTTGCTTTTGTCGAACCATTGCTTATTTACAATCTCTACAATCTATCTCTACAATTTCCATGACGATCTGACATTTCACTTGGAGGACACTTGTTTTTATTATGTGGCATGGGTTCTATCTTTGGACCTTCTTCTTCACTATTTTCATATGAATCTGTTACTTTCTTTTTCTTTGATATAGGTACATTCTCAAGTTGACCTGTATCACCTGCTTTAGAACGTTTGGAAATGGTTTCTGGTTTTATCTTAATACTATCCATTCCTTCAAAGCGTTCTTCATGTTTTTTTATTCGTCTGGTTATCTCATTTAAATTATTCATAAATTTTTTCCACTTGTTATCGATTTCATAATTTATACTTAAATATTTGTAATGCAATTCTGATTCAATCGTGTGAGAAATTGTAGCAATTATATTATCAATTTTTCCATCAAGTATTTTGTTCTTAACATTCATGGTTATGTTTAACTGATTAAATTTATCCATCCATATAGCATCTGCTTTATGAACATTATTATTTAAATCCGTTAAAGCAGCTATTACTCCTTCCATCTTTTGGTATATTTGTTTACTTACTAAATCAATATATACCTTATTCGCACAATCTTTGTCTTCTGTTGGATCATTAATGTTACAGATTCTATGATGTTTTAAATCAAGGTCACCATCAGCAGTGAAAACAAAAGGTGATGGTGTAGATTTAAAAAATGCACTTGATGCTGATAACACTTTACGTCCGAATTAACCAGAAAACAACTTAAACCTAATATATTACACCAAATTCCATTAATTCTTCTTCTATTGATAAAATTTCATTCAGATGGGAATTGTTACCCGCTTTTGTCGCTGCATGTAATAATGCTAGACGTGACACTAATTCATTTATGTCATCCCAGTAAACATATTCTACACGTTTATTAGTGAATAATCCTTCACCAGTAAACGGAGATTTAGAAAATGAAGTAAACATTGGTTGCACAATTTGAGTATATTTTACACCTCTATGACCTTTTAGTTGTTTTGTGGGATCATTATTTTTTCTATGTGTATTAGAAATTTCAAGTATTTTTTTGTATGCTGACCGATCCTTTTTTGTAATTTGAGTATATTTATCTTCAGGGTTTTTAAAAAATACTAGTCTTTATAAACCAGGAGTACCAGGAAATGATTCATTATCTAAAATTAAATTACCATTTTGACTGTTTATTAATTCATGTTTACCCATAAATAGTTTATTCTCTTTTGAATTATACGTGGGACCAAATGTCTGATCACTGGTTTTCTCTAAAACTGCTTCTATTGCATTTCTCGCAACTGGAGGATATTGTTCTAAAAATTCATCTAAAATATGTCTGCTATTAATTAAATCATCCACAGTGTCAGATTTGGTTTCTTCATCTTCTTCTTCTTTTATTTCTGGTATTGACTCATATATTTCTTCTGGTTGCCGTAGTGATGTACTAGGTTCATATGTTTCTTCAACTGGTAGTTCAAGTTCTTGTTCTTTTATTTTTTTGGTAGTTGAAGAAATTGTTTCCTTTGCTTTTGAATATGATGTTTTGGTCTTTTGTGTTGTTTTTGTTGTTGTTGCTGTGGTGGTGGAGATTGCTTCTCCAATTTTATTGAAATTTCTTCTAAAGGATTTATAGCAGGCTGAAAAAGTTTTTTAATTGACTCATCCGCTTCACTGCTGTTTAACTTTATGGCTTTATACTTCTTTCGAATTGAATAAGCTGCTTTTAATATATGTCTTTTAAGGTTTTGATCTGGTTTGGTACCCATCATTACCGCTTAATGTTATAAACTAACCGAACAAATGAGATTTATTGTTTATATAACTTCTTATTCTACTGCAATTATAACGGGTCTCAAACTGATATTAACCGATCTCAAACCGATCAGGAACTGCTTTTTAACAGACATTAACCGGTCTGAAACCGATATTAACTGGTCTCTAACCGATACTAACCGCTCTGGAACCGGTATTAACCGATATCGCACCGACACTAACCGCTGTGAAACCGATATTAACCGGTCTGGAAACGTTCTCAAATAGATATCAATCTACACTTGAATAAAATGATCAAACCCTTTTCTATATCGACCCTTATTTAATTCATTATCTTTACATATAACCAAAAAACCATATTGGTTTTTCCAACATTCCTGGCATATTTCACAGAATTGTTCGAATTTCATATCAGCCCCAACATGATCTTCATATACATGTTTTAAATTTAACAGATCTTGTTTTAATATTACCAATAAATTTGCATTATCTCGAATTAAATGTTTCGGTATTTTTGTATATGTTTGACAGAGATAGAAACTATCAATATCTTTATGCCGGCCCATGCAAAAGTAATCCCTTATCTTAGCTTGATTACACATTATGACATCATCAAATTTAAAAATAGAGTTATTTTTTGCATCTTTTGGATCTAGCACGTCTTCATTATGTTCATACTGGTTATATTCCATTCCTTTAATTTTTTGTAGCACATCACTAAGCAGTTTATATTTCGGTTGATATAATGATTTACAATAAATATATATGTTTTCAAATTTCAATCCGTTGGGATCAAACAATAAAGACAATAATATGTTAGTTTTTCCTCCACCAGAATGTCCACAAATTATACAACGATTGATTCGGGTAAAAGTGTACCATTTTATGAGACATTTTATGTTTATTATCAACATTATTATAATCGTGATTTATGGTAGGTAATTGTAATTTTTGCTTTAACACTTTCATTTTCATACTAAATTAAAAACATTTATAAGAGGGTTTATATAGGGAAAAAGTTCAGTTAAATGTTGTCTTTCAAAGGGGAAGGACTATTAAATACTGCAATCAATAAATTACCTTTTGAATTACATTTACCAGGATATCAATATTGCGGACCTGGTACAAAACTTAAGAAACGGTTAGAACGAGGTGATTCTGGAATAAACAAGCATGACAGCTTTTGTAAATCGCACGATATAGCTTACGCTAATTCCAACGATTTAAAAGATAGACATCAAGCGGATCGAATTTTAGAAGATAGTGCATGGTCACGTGTTAAGTCTAAAGACGCTTCATTTGGTGAAAAAGCAAGTGCCTGGTTTGTAACTAACGCAATGAAAGTCAAAAGGAAATTAGGTATGGGAATACAGAGGAAAAAATCGAAAAGGAAGACAAAGAAATCTAGAAAGAAGACACAGAAAAAACAACAACCTTTTCATAAAGCTCTTTTATCAAATTTAGAAAATAAGGGATATGATAATATAAAATCTGCATTATCAGCTGCTCGTATAGCAGTTAGAAAATCTGGAGGTCGTAAGCGTATAAAAATTCCTCGTATTATACCTATAAAAACAGGAAGATTTTTACCATTGTTACCATTAATTTTTGGAGGACTTAGTGCCTTAGGGGCTATGGGCGGAGGTGCTGCTGCTATAACTAAAGCTGTAAATGATGCTAAAGCAGCGAAACAGAAATTAGATGAGAATAAACGTCATAATAAAGTACTGGAAGATATCGCTATCGGTAAGCAGGGAAGTGGTTTATATCTTCGAAAGCAACCACGAGGTTATGGATTGTATTTACGTAAATTTTCAAAAAACTACCAATAAAACTGCCTAATAGGGCACTAACTGATAATGATTTAAGAAGATATGCTAAATTATTAAAACTACCCAAATCTAAAGGCGTTTTTATGAGAGATGAATTAATTCATATGAAACCTGATAAGACAGAATGTGCTATCATTAATTTGGACTCTAAAAAAGGATCCGGAACTCATTGGGTTTGTTATAGAAAAACAAATAAACAGGTTGATTATTTTGATAGTTATGGAAATTTAAAGCCATTTCTAGAATTAGTACGATCTTAGGAAATTGTAATATTTACTTTTTTATCCATATAATTGCGGACATTTATGTTTGATGTTTTTACATAATAAAAGATGAGATAATCATGTATTTTATTCAGTCATGTATAAGACATTCTCCCTAACAGGTGTTGAAAGTACACTGTCTGAACACTATGAGCCACCCATTGACCTTGAAGAAAATTCGAATTATTCTATAGCTTTAATCGGTTCTTATACTAACAATAATATACCAAATACAGAAGAGGGTACAAATAAATTTTATTATTTAGCTCCGAGCACTACTGAAGAAAAAGTGATAACATTTCCGAAAAGTGCTTATGAAATAGCTGCTATAGAAAAATATATACAAATAATTCTTAGTGGACGATCTGCAACTGATGCTCAAAAACAGAATACATTTTCATTGAAGGCTAATGAAAACACATTAAAGTGTGAGATATTTAGTATTTACGACATTAATTTCGCTCACGAAGATAGTATTGGTAAATTGTTAGGTTTTTCTCAAAGGAAACTTAAAGCAAGGCAATTACATGAAAGTGATTTACCTGTTAACATAATTAAAGTTAATACAATACGCATCGAGTGTAATATTGTAAGAGGTTCTTTCTACAAAAACAAAGAATCTCATACTCTTTATGAAACTGCTTTAAGTGTTAGATTTTTGTGGAACTATTAAATCCTATTTATTTACCTATCATTAATAGATCCAATATACCAAACCTAACTATTGATATTGTTGATCTAGACCATCGTCCTATAGATTTTAAACATAAACAATCAATATTCGTCTTGCTCTGAAAAAAGAAGCATAAACAGGGGTTTAGTGTTTCAAAATCAATATAGAAAATCATACAATCCATCAAATTATCAGTCAGTATCTTGTCATCAGTCGACATTATCACATCAGAGCGTGCAGATTCTTAAATCGTTAGGATATAATGTCCGCCAGCAAACTTCAGGTTTACAGTTCACCGGAAATAGACGACAGCATAAGTAAAGAGGAAGAACATACATATAGTCCCCAAGTAAGATCTTTCGATAATGATGAAATCGAAATTATAATTAATCAGAGAGATATTTGGATTTCTCTCTTTGAATCATTTATACAAGTGGACGGTAAGTTCATACCAGATCCTGTACCGGAAACTGGCGGTGGAAATGTAACTTTGACTAATAATGCATCGGCATATTTATTTGAGAATGTAAGCTATGAATTGAATAATGTTGAGTTAGATAGTGTACGTGAAGTCGGAACAGTATCTACAATCAAAACTTTTCTATGGTATGGCAAAGATGAAGTAAGAGCATTAACTCTCGCTGGATGGAATGATCAAGAAAGTCAACAACTGAAGACATTTAATGAAACTGATAATACGTTTTCATTTAGAATCCCTTTGTTAATCTGTTAAATTTACCATTTGATTATCATCGGATAGTTAGCGGTCATCAAAAACTTCGATTAATACGAAGTCGTAACGATGCTAATTGTTTCATTTCTACCGGAACGAGAAAAGCGACACTTAAGATTAACAATATTGAATTAAAAGCAAAACATGTTTATCCAAATAATGAAATTTAACTACATTAGAAGGGATCAACAAAGATCGTGTTATATCGTTACCGTTCATGGTATTCATGAACTTCTATCAGTTCGACAAACTAATAACGACAACTGGAGAGTTAAAACATCTACTCAATTAGAAAAACTAAGATTTATTATCGTTTGCTTTCAAACAAACCGAAAAAATAATCCAAAGTCTGATGTTACTCTATTTGATCATTGTGATGTAAGAAGCGTACGTTTATGGTTGAATTCAAGTGTTTATCCATATGAAACATGAAAACTACAATTTGCTAAAAATAAATATTTAGAAGCATATCAAGCTTACGTTGATTTTTATAAGGAATTTAATGGAAGAGATCGTGCTGAACCTATATTAAGTTATACAGATTATAAAAAAAGACCGATATTTGTATTAGATTGTTCCAAGCAAAACGAAGCAATTCGAAGTTCCACCGTTGATATCAGCTTAGAATTTGAAAGCGATAATAATTTTCCAGCCGATACAAGAGCTTATTGTATTATCATTCATGATAGAATAATGCAGTTCTATCCGTTAACAGGAATAATTAGACAGCAGATATAAGGATGAAAAAAAGTGTTACTATAAGTGATAGTGCTCCGGAAGTACATAATCTAATAGTTTGGTCATATGCTTATCAAGATGCTAGAAAAGGAAACTATTGGATTCAATGCGCTGCAGACAGAGAAAGATTTAAGTTTAGAATTAATCAAATGAAAAATATTTTAAAGAAGATCTTAAATTCTGCTAATCGTGAACAAATTTTTCAGTCTAGATTAAAGTGTTCAACATAAAGGTAGTAGTGATTGATGTTCAAAGATTTTATATACCTGAATTCATCGTTAAAGAATTAACAATATTTGATCGACATCGAACTGGTCACTATTTGTTTAAATCACCGGTGCCGTTTCGTGAACTAAGTGCTGATGTAAAAAAACAAGTGAAATATTTAGAATTAAATCATCATCTATTATGTTACAACAGTGGAATTATCGACTATGAAAATGTTTATAACATACTAGAAGAAAATATTATCGATGATGTTATCGATATTATTTACGTAAAAGGAAGCGTTAAAGAGGATTTTTTAAGACAATTTTTCAATTCAAAGGACTTTTACCCTAGGATCATCAATTTGGAGGAAGCAAACTCTTGTCCAAAAATGCAACTACAATCCGTTATGTATGCATCATTACTTAAAAACTAAAATATGTATCTGTAGTCTTAATAATGTACGGTTTATTTATAATTATGTAATTCAGAATTTACCGAAATAAACGTTTAAAGTTTTAATCTCGTTTCCTTCTCCTACTTCATTAACCTGCCCTCTCCACTCTAGTTAAGATTATAAAAAGTATAAAAGGATCACTTTTGGTGTGTGAAATAATTTTTATTGAAATATCAACTGTCAACACAACCATCATGTCTAGTAAGTAGAAATAATTTTTACATTATTTTATTTTAAATTTTTTCCGAATCAATTGTTTGAAATTTAATTACAACACTTCATCATCAGTCTTAATAAATAAATGTAATCTATTTATTAAATTTCTCTTTCTTTTGTTACAGAACTTCCCGCAGGTTACTATGGGGACTATAACCCAGAATTGGTTGTTAACCACGCTGGGTTAACCGAAGAGGAGGTGGACCACCTCCTCACCAAAATTCCCGCCGGCACCTTCGAGTGGGTTTCCCTTATTAACATCTATCTTCCCCCATCCCTTGGAGGTTATTTTGATATTTTTACCGTGGGGCGCTTGGCCTCCGCGGTAGACACCGATGAGGAGCGAAGCATAATTTACATTTGGGTGTGGGTACATTAAAAACCTCATACATGTTGGATCGTTTTTTATGATGTTCATAGCGTTAGGTTTGGCTTAAAAACTCCAATCAAAAATTTATTTTAGTTTAAGTATGTAGTTTGTTTTATGTATAATAAAAAATAATATTTATTCTGATTATTTTTGTTATCATATTTCCTGTCTAACGTTTTTTTCTTGTAAATTTATGAACTAAAAATTTTATAAATATCCAGTTACATTTGATTATCAATTTATCGTTACAATTATTTTTCCCAAAAAATTTATATCCAATAGTTTAGAAACAATAGATAAATTTCTAATAGTTAAAACACATTTATACATCTTTTATAAAAAAGTGGATTTGTTTAATTGAAATAGGTAAAAATTCATATCCAAAACCTTTTTTAATTACTGGGCGGTTAACATTTTTACCAAAAGATTTTGAAGAATTTACAGTAATTTATCCTAAACCCTCAACAGATGATATAGTAATTATTGTAAAAGCTGAAATTTATATTTTTTTCATTATCTACTTTTAGACTTAAAACTAATTACCCGAAATCTATAAGCGAAGAATATAAAATATCGAGTCCAATTTCGGCAGCGATAACAACTTGCTCAGGAGGTGGTATTTATCTTTTTCTCAGAGATAATACATATATTACATTATCTAGTTGCATCTCTGGATATAATGTTCCAGGTTTAACAAACGAATTATTTGAAGGTGTTTCTAATAAAATAACAGGGACATTTAGATATTTAAACGGAAAACTGTACTTTTTTAATGAAAATGATTACTTTGAATATGATGAGTTTACTAAAAGTGTCATACAAACGGGACCTAAAACTTTATCTATATTTAACATTAATTGTCCGCGAGAACCCATCTTAATTCAATTGAAAAATATGGTAAGTAAGCTGATCTCAATTAATAAATGTAATAGTTAAGGTTTTTAAATTTTTTTATTATTTTTTTAACGACCTTTTTATTAATCTATTTCATATCACCTAATAAAAACCGCTGCTTTTCCTCATTTCAAATTTCCTTTCAGATTTATGTAAGAGGGTTACAGCTTAATTTGCGGTAATTTCATATCCGTTTTATAATAATAACATTGAACTCAATTTTTAACTTGTTTATTTGAATGTGAAGCGTGAATTCTTGCAGTTCCATCTGATTCATGAGTATTAATCTGATAATGACTTTTCGTCTTTATCAACCTAGTTCTTTGTTTTCGTTATGATGTAATACGTTTATTTCTTGCTTAACTGTGTCTCCAAATTTTGTAACAAATTTATTTACGATTTTACCAAACACAATTGCTAATGAAATTTTAACAAATAATTTTTTTTTGCTTAGCCGGTGGCGTAAAATTCGAAGTGAAATAGATAATTTTTGTGACGAGGACGACATGATAACTTACTATAAAAAACTTGAAAAATTTAGTTGGGCTGAATGTTACAATTTTACATGAGGAGGGTTTTATGATAGCGATTTTTTTATCCATTTACTTTGGAATAATAATTGGGGACAATATTACAATAGTACCCGTTTATGTTTAAAATTTAAATGTTATAAAGTTCAAAATTTTAATTCTGTTTTTATCTGTAAAACTTGTTACAACAATTATATAGCTTATTATTATTATAACTCTGATGACTTAAGTAAATTATCTTTTAAAAAGATTATTACACACAATGCAGTCCTGGTTAAAAATTTAACAGATTATACTCGTGAAGAAGATAGTTGGTGTAGTTGGTGTATTCATCAGTGTTTGTTTACAGTAAGTTTATATTACAACTTAATAAAACGTTCTTTCAAAACATCTAATTTAAACATCTAATTTCAGCTTCAGACCTACAAAAGTTGTGCGAAAAAGACGCATCGTAAGTTTACCGAAAATATTGACTTCGGCACAAGTTCTTCATCCACAAATTCTTCCGATTCAGACTACTGAATTCATCTCTAAAACCAACATAAATAATCTTTTTTTTGGGTAAATTTTTTAATTTTTAAATTGGTTTACCACATTTGATTGCTAAAAATGTGTTTAATTTTTTTAGAAAAATTTTTTATCAAACAAAAAGTCCGTTACAAAATTTCTACGATAAGGTAAACCACAAAATTGGTATTACATCATATTTTATTTCATTTTTATTTTTTAGGAAAGCGTGTTATCTGTTAACCGCAAAAATTGGTTATAAAAGTTTCGTTTTTTACACATTTCACCAGTTTTATTAAAACTATCTTTGTGAGAAGTTGTGTGTGCTCCACTGTGTATTTTTGCATTTAAATTTCAAAAGATTCTATAATGGCTGATCAACTATTAAATCTGAATAAAATTGCTGCCTGTGAATATACTAGTATACATATATCAGTGCCAACGAATTGGAAGTGAACAAGAAATATAAAATCATCAATTTAACCAAGGCAAACACACAACATGGGGTTATGATGGTAGCATATCTGGACAACGTCGGTAAAGTTTTTTTACCTAAACGACTAACATCAGTTATGAATGATACCATAATTACGACATTAATGGAAGGACTCGGATCTTATTTGATTTACATGGGACGTAAGCAAGCTAATGGAAATCAGGAACATGATGCCCACATTTTTAATTTCGTATTATTCACGAAGATTAATGTAAAATTTTTGATAAGTGTCATGTTCACCTCTATTTAAAAAACTAATTTATGATTTTTTTCTTTTCAGATTAATTCTACACAGCAACGCCCCGGATGCAAGAACTAGCAAGAACTCACGCTTCATATTTTTAGATGTATTTTATGATAGTTTGTAGAATAGGTATTATAAGTTGTATTGGAATTAAATAAAATATAAATCAATCAATCAAATTATTGTTTATTATTTAGAGTGTATAGAACCCCCATTCTCATAAAACACATAACAAGGAAAAACTTAAGTAATAGCAGTGCAAACGCTTTTTATTATATTTTAAACAAATACTAAAATAAACTTGGTGCGCAACAGACAAGTTAGGCAAACAACATTACAAACACGCATTATTTGACTTTTCAAACAAAACCACAAATTAAAATCTGTCACATAACCGCTAGCTACACCACGGTTAGACAACCAACATTACACCCCAATATTAATTTTTAAATAAATTAAAATTTTGGCGCCATTTTTTTTAACAAACAAACATGGCCGACTAATTTCAAATATTAATTTTGAAATAATTTAAATTTGGCGCCAAGAAAAATGACCGCCGCCGACTCTCAAACTTCTAAGATGGCGACGATTATTATTATTTTTATTATTATTATTATTATTATTTTTTGTTATTATTATTATTATTATTATTATTATACTACATAAATATATTTGCATCATTACAAATGGCGTCAGTCGGCCGCAGGCCGGCTGACCAGCTGGTCGCAGGTCAGCGAGCTGCGATTACGCGCTTGCGTCTGCGTCTGACTCAATTCTTACACATGCGCAGTAGGGGGTGGAGGTGGTTTTTGAACCGGCTATCTCTATCTACTGCTGCAGAATGGTTGTATTGACAAAATAAAGATGGTCGCGACCTGCAGGAGTTTGGTGCCCCTTTTAACTGCGGGAACGATTGAAAGCGACCAGCTATTCTCAGAGAGAATAGAGAGAGAAAGAGGATCCAGAGTTAGAACTGCTGAGATTCAGGTTCAGATCTAAGTCGATTACGCTGTGCTGGTGGATGCAAAGTATTCCCCATTGTGACGAATCAGGAATTATGAGTGGCGCAGTAGATTAGCAGCTGGTGGTAAAAAAAGTAAGTTGTCAGGTAATCAGTGTGTTTGAAGGCAGTGCTGGAAATGTTATGCACAATTTGGCCAAATGTGTTTTAATGTTTTGTGTCCTATTATTTGTTGTTTGTTTTTAGGAAACAGGAATTTCAGCAAATCTGTTGTAAGGGAATGAGAGGGAATAGCATTTAAGTTGCAGAATTCGTTAATGAGAATTGTTCGAATCTGTTGTAGAAATGAGCAGGAATAGCATTTGCGTTGCAGATTTCGTTAATGAGAAGTGTTATGCGAATCTGTTGTAAGGGGCGGGAATAGCATTTACTTTGCAGATTTCGTTAATGAGAGTGATTCGGATCTGTTGTAAGAAAATGAGCAGGAATGGCATTTCTGTTGCAGATTTGAATTAGTAGAGATGCATGTCAAATGTAGTATTAGTAGTGTAGAGTTGTATAGCCTTAGTTTTGCACATCTTTCTGATCACAGAAGTAGTTTGACGTAGTATAAATGCTAATTAAATACTGACTGGTCTAACCGTTATGGACTATTAATGCTTGCCTTACTTGTGTTGGTAAAATTTGCTTATTAAAGAGTTGTAAAAAAAATATTTTATGTATATCTTAACTGACCAAGTGACGGGTCTGGGTTTGAGAAAAAGCGGTGGGATGCTTTTTGGTACCAGATTGAGGTCCAGGTGCAAAAGTTTTTTTTATGTGTCCTAGAATTTGGAATTTTCATTTACCAACAAGGACAACCGACAGCCCTCGCACCACAGGATCTTCGCCGAATCAGGATGGCCGAGTGTTAGCGACACCCGCCAACCCAGACAAGGAAGTAGACGGGACCTGAGGGGTTGAGAAATATTTGGGGGCGGTTGTACCGTTTTGGAAAAAAAACATAAAGTTCAATCGGGATGTTACATTTGACGAAACAAGCTGCTTATCATTATTCCGAATAAACTGATATTTAAGGTCTTTGGCTTTTATCTTACTGATTCTTAGGACGACTCCGAGTACGGGATGACAGACAGTCTTCTAGGAACGGAGTCACAAAGCCGAACTTTTACCGAAGATAGGACCAGTTAGCGCATGGTGCGGCCACGAGAGATAAAATGACAAAAGAGACCTACTGTACTATACTGTAAGTGCCCTGGAGTCGAAACAGTTATGAGTGATAAGTCGTACTTGTACTTACTGTATGATATTTTGCGGAATAAAAGCGATTTTTTAAATTTTTGACTAAATTGCTAGTCGACACGATTGCAATCAACAGATATTCGTATATTAGAAAATAAGTTTCGACGCTTTCCGATAAATAAAAATTCCATTGAATCAGACGCCACGCACTCCCCCGAAAGTAAACCATATCGAATTGCATAGTTGAAGGACCATCATGTCGCGTCGGGGTGGTACTGTGAACCGATTGCGGAGCGTCGAACGACGCGAGGACTCGGACGTTTATCGAGTTTATCTGGAACAATCCAGGTGAAGGTTCGAAGACACTGTCCATACTTTGAATGATGTTTACTCGCGGTTTAAAGATGTTGTCGTGAAACTGTTCCTCAGCCGGTGGACGGTTCGTTGTCGTCAGATATCTTTATCAATTGCTTTTTTTTACTTATCAAAATATTTATTAAGCCTTTAATTAAGCCTTATTAATTCCATTTTTTAGCTCGCATCTTTTCAATGCTTTAATCAGTATTATTTAATTTTATAAATTTTCGCATTTTAGGAACCAATATTGTGCTGCAAGTAAATCGTATATTTGATTCATAGTCGCAAATGACCTAATCGTCATCATCTTTTGAAACCGCATGAATTGATAAGTATAAATAATCGCAGACCGTCATACGTTACTTGATAAATATTTTTGCATAACCGTGTTAATCCTCCCTTCTCAGAGGCCTATTTCAAAACAAGCATTTGCTAAATTACTTAAAAAAATTAAGCCTGCTACGATAAAAAGAATATTTTTTTAAGCATAACACCAAATTTTGAAAAAAACGGTCTATATATAACTTATAAGATATAATATATTATATATTATATATAATATATATATTATATATAATATATATATTATATATTATTATTAAATATATATTAAATATATTTAAAGTTATATAATTACTTTAAAAAATGGAAAATAATTTTAGATTATAACGGACGGATTTATGATTTTGCCTGGGTTGGCAGGAGAAGACGGAGCATCAATTCAAATACATGAAAAGCGCGCCACTGTTGGTACTGTAGTGAGACCGTGATTGATGATGGTTGATCGATGTTTAAATGATTTACAACTTATTTAATTTATTTATTTAACTAATCTTGAATTTTACTTGTGTTTTTTTTTGAAATGATTTGGCTCGTCTAATTAATTGATCCGCTACATGATTATTTTACTTACCTACGTTGTGTTGGTTTGATGTACGAAGTCACTCTTATAGTGATATCGCAATTTGATCTTAACTCTTATCAGAAAGGGTTCAGGATTTATCCGTAACGCAAGTCCGGATTCAAAGTAGTGTCAAAACGCATGGGAGAAGGGATTTAAACCACAAGTTACCTCCAAAGTTATTTATTACAAGAAGAAAGAATATTCCGTTGGATGGATTACAATAATCAATGGTTATGAAAGGTTGATCAAATTTGGCCAATTGTTTATGGGTGTACGTGTTATAAAGTCGTCAAAATATATCAGAATCGTAACCACAATCCGTTTTGTATTAAATTTAAAATAGTTTTGTAGTCGTTGAGTGATACGAAAAGTTTTTCTTGATAACTCTTTGATATTAACCTGAATTAATTTAATTCAGTAATATTCAGCAAATTTGACCTATATTTCAGACGATATTGTTCGAACTTATATGATCCAGGCAACTGACAGCGCGTTTCTAGACTACCTGTACCAGAGTCGGATTATAACATGCTCGCGGAATGTTTGATATGTGCATCGCATTTAAATTTTTTTACGCCCTAGTGCCGAAGTACCGTCTCCGGTAAAAGTCAGGTGATCAACACCTAGGACAAATTCCGAACAAAACCCTGACACACGAGCTTTTACAAATCAATCTGAATAAATGTAGAAGTAATTTGTCTCTAAAGTTTGCCGTCCACGAGCTTTGACAAAGACTTGTCCAGAACTTTGCCATTTCGCGATATCAGTTTATTACAGATAATCACGGATGATTATGTCTGCTCGATCGTCCGTAGTAGCCTGCAAGTACGTGGAAGTACTGGCCGTTGGGACGGGAATTACAACGTCCATAGTACAACGGGCGGAAACTACGACCTGCCACCGCGTCTTAGACCTTGTTAAAGTTGGGGAAGAGCGTCTCCGGGGACTACGACTCTTCCCATGAAGATGGCCAACTCACGAGCCTGTAATTTCTGATCTGGACGCAAAAGAGAAACCTTCTTTTGCTTTATCGCCTAACACGTCACGACAGAGAAATCGTTCTACTCTAAACCTATCCTTAACTAGCAACAAATCCTTCTATTTCGTAATATTTTGGTGTATGCGACCTTAAATTATCTGTGTACAACAGTTTGAATAGCACCGTGGGTTTTGGATTTAGACTTTTGTTGTAGTTGAATATTTGTTTGATGCCGTTTCACTCAAATTTGTCGTAACAGATTTATAAGTTAGAAGCAAAGAATATAAAGAACTTTTAATATTGTAATTTAAAGGTGTGATGGTTGAATTGAAAAAATATGAAATTGTTTGTTGCAAGTTATTTTAAGTTGAAAACGATTTATTTAAAATTTATATAGCTGAGGTAGTACGAAGCACAATAATTTAAATAATTACTGGTCTTTTCGGCATTTCCGATGATTAATAACTTGGTGGTTACGAGAGAATTTATGAAATGAATGATAATGATCACTATTTCGAAATGACTTAAATGATTTAATATTATAATATTAAATGAATAAAAATTAATTAATCCTTTTGAGAGCCTACCTAGAAATTTTAATCCTCCTAACGCAGGGGGTTAGCTGCTTCCCAGGTGTTGTAGTTCGCAGCACTACCTAATCGAACGAACACTAAACTTGTCTCGTTTTTAACTTACTCACTAATCACTAACGCTATCACTTAATTCAAGAATTTAAATTAATTTAATTTAAAATTACGATTAAATGCACTTAGTACAATTTAGACACACTAAAAGGCAAACGAAGATGTTTTTAAATTTATAAAAATTTAAAGGACAACACGACAATCGACTACCTCGAAAGACCGTCAAAAATCCAATCCCCCTAAAAGTCAAGGGCTCATCTTGCGTAAGCTTCACTAACTCGCTTACCCCACTACTCTTGTTAAGTAGTTTCCACATATGCGAAATTTTGCAAATTTGACACTTATGATGTCTTGGCATTTGATCAAACCTTGTTTAATTTTCTAAATATTATTATTAATTAACAGCTGGGGTGTTTTCCGATTAACAATTTCATTATAATTAAACAAAAAATTTGGTAATCGTCGATCTGAATTGAATACAATACAAGAACGCTATGGAATTTCCCCAAATATCCTGAAAGAGAAGTTAAACTCCAAAATTGGTTGTTGTCAGGTCTGAAGTTGTTTTTGGGAACACAATGAAATGAATTTTGTGTAACAACAAATTTTGTTTGTTTAAATAACACAGAAAGTATAGGGAAGAACCCCGTGAGGAAACTGTAATTTTGGTCGTACTACCCCTTGTTAGATGTCGCCCCCAGTACTACACCGGTACTATTTTAACATTTCCGCGTTTTTCTCCAATTTCCTTAGGGATTTTCCTGTCTACTTTCCTCTTAGGATTATGTTAGTAACGGGCAGCAATCGAGTCATGCAAATTTTTTACAATAATTAAATTAAATAGGATGATTTATACATCCGAATTTCGACGGCTGCGCCTTAAATATTAGGGTTAAATTTTACATCAAAATGTTCAGAAAAATTACGCGTGTTTTTCTAAACTACTAGTTTAGTGATCGGATTTTGATTTAACAAAGAAATCGTTAATTACGCTGCAATTTCTTATAAGGAATGCACATGTGTGCTTGTAATTTGATATTCTTTTAAAAGCTCTGTTCTGTAACGAATTTGTCAACACCCCCTATTCAAGCGGCACTTGACCAGCGTCGTTTTGGCTAAGCTAATCTAGTTAACAGACATGAATTTCAATCGACCAATTCGTTCTTGAAGTTTTGCAACAATTTGTTAACAATTAAGCCGAATAAAATGAATTATTCAATTTTATTCGATGACTGAAGTACACTGCATAAAGACTCAACTTTTTGGTACGAAACGTTACGGAAATTTTGAATAAGATGAAATTTTGATTCTTTCTCGAGTTGTTTACTGATCATCATCGTGTCTTAAATTGGCTCATAAATTCCTTTCCTTTTGAAACGTGACTAGTTAATTTCTAAACAAAATATTGGATTTAATTTTAGGTTTATCAATAAATTTTGGCTATTTTAAACAAAAGTAAATTAATTATGTTTTCGTGAGAAAATCATTGGATTAGCTGGGCTACTGTGGTGCAGAGCCAGGCCGTCGCCAACCTCCATATCTTTGCATATCCACTTATTAAAACACATGGCCTTTCGACCACCCAATTTGGCGATTTATAACGATTTTAACAGTTCTTGGAAAGTTTCGTGGGAACGATAATTTTCTAAACATTTTAATGCTAACAAAGGAATAAATAAGTTAAATTAAAATTTGTTGAAAACTTTTGAATTGAAGTTGAATTAATATTACCAAAGAACTAAACTAACTCCGAATATTTTGCGCTGGTTAATAAAATAAAATTTTAAATACCGCGATCATCACATTACCCTAAAAAAGGTTACTAAAATACGGCGTTCTGCGCATGATTCAGTTTAGGCAACCAGTGGCGTACCTACCAGAATATTTAAGGAAGGGGTTGAAATAATAAATCCGTTAAAAACTGTATTTATTGACCCTTAAAATGCACAATTTTTTTATAATTATGCCTAATATACACATCGCTTGTAGATAAGGTTTTACAAGGATGTTTTATACGTATATTGAGGAAAGAATCAACTATGGCTTTAATTAAAAAATCAGTATGTGTGTCACATGTTAATTTAAAAAAAAATTTCTATGAATTTTTCTAATACTTCAATAATTATTTTTTCTTTGTTTACATTAATTTGATTATTTTTGTGGTAAGACCTATAAACAGATTCACTTTTTTTACATATTGTAATTACCTCATCACTGGGGTAACTTAACCCCCCTCTGTTTTTAAAATCCAAAAAACTTCCTACTAAATTTTCTTTTACTCCAAAAAGTGCAGAAATGCAGTCCTCACATTTTAAATTTTTTCCTAATTTGAAAGCCACAAAATCCGCTATATAAACTAAGATTTCATTAACAAAATTAGAAAAGTTAATTCCTTTTATAAAATAATTAGCTTTTGTTATTAGGTTACTTTCCAATTCATTTTCATTTTCTAAATAAAAAGAATTGCTGTCATAAACTAAATTGTCACAATTAATTATTTCAACAGGAGTTTTTTTAGTTGATGAAGAATTTAAAATTGATATTTGTTCCAAAGGAACACAATTTCCTATACCCTTATCCTTCACCTTAGCGTAAACTAACAACTTTTTATACGCCGTTTTAAATTGTCTACAGGTTGGATTATCGTTGCATCCACCTAGTGCACGTACGACACAGCTAAAAAACATTTCCAAGTGATCTTAGCTGCAAAAACTTTAATAGAAGAGCTATTTGAAAAAGTTTTTTATACAGGGTGCTCAAAAACTGGCGCACCAACTCAAAGGTACGTTGTTGAGAAGCAGGTGTAGATCATGGGAAAAATTTTGAAAAAATTCCTAATGTTATATTTTAAAGAATCTGGAACTACAAACTTATTTTGTGAACTTCCTCAATTTTTATTATTTTTTAATGTTTTCATGTTTTGTACCAAGCAATCGTTCCTTAACAAAACGATGAATAATTATTTGAATTTACTATCAGATCTTTGGAGTTTTTTTAATTAAAAAAAATTAAATTCATCAAAAAAATCACAGTTTGTAGATGTGCCAACACTGGGAACTATTTCCTAGGAAACCGTTTTAAAAATAATTTATTATTGTTGATCAAATTCTACTGCGATCACGACTGTTAGGCAACGTTGCCACATATCATTTATTTAAAATTCGTTATTTATCAATAACTTCAATACAAAGAATTTTTTTACTATTTTTACCATTATGTGTAAGCAATTCTCTACCACACTCCATTGAGTTGGTGCGCCGATTTTTGAGCACCCGGTATATTAATTACTGAATCTAATCCCATTTTGAAACCTAAAAAGCCAATTTTTTATTTTGATTTCAGTACAAATTTGTTGTAAATTTTTAATCCCTTACGGGAACACTGGAGCTGTTATTTAGGAACAGGTATGCGGTGACTGTTCCACGGAACTGTTTCGTTATTCTGTAAGTAACAGTTACTGCAATACTTGGAGCGACGCCCGTTCTATGCTTACATGAGTTATCAACTTTCACATTGAACTGTTCCAGAAATTGTTTTTGTTACTGTTACTCGGCGTTCTCTGCGAATATCAGCATGGTCTCAGTCTCAGTTTCGGGCTCGGGCTCGGGCTCGGTACTCTCCCTCAACGATGCATACTTAGAAGTTTTATTATTTAGTATCGAATTACACTGTTAATGTTTTGCAAATGCGGCGTCTTATTTTTATCGTAAATTGTGGTTAAAGAAATTAAATTGAAATCAAAAATGGATATAAAATAAAATTAAATATAATGTAATTTTAGTATAAAAAATAATTGAATAATAACTTGAAGAGAGATCTGTGATCCATTCTCAAAGAGGGGTGGTTCAATGATTTATGAAGGAGAGAACCAAACTCGAAGTCGCCCCCCAAGAAATTTATTTATAAAACAGGGACAATTGTTTCGGGGTAACTACCCCATCATCAGCCAACTAACACAGATATTTTCCATAAACAAATAAAGTTCGTCTATTTGTTTATGGAAAATTTCTGTGTTAGTTGGCTGATGATGGGGTAGTTACCCCGAAACAATTGTTGTTTATGGAAAATAAAGTTCTTCTATTTGTTTATGGAAAATTTCTGTGTTAGTTGGCTGATGATGGGGTACTTACCCCGAAACAATTGTCCCTGTTTTATAAATAAATTTCTTGGGGGGCGACTTCGAGTTTGGTTCTCTCCTTCATAAATTGAATAATAGGTTAATTTGATAAATTAAGTATAGGTAAGAAAATTCGAAAATTGTTTGAAATTTTATTTTGATTGGCTTGATTATTTCATTGTTTGCTTGTAGATAGGTTGATTTAATCGTATTAATTAATTATTTGTAAAATTAAAAAAATACAATAAATTTTAACATCTAAAATCGGTTTCATTCTCTCTAATGGAAAAACTAAAATTGTCATCTCACAAATTTTCAAACTAATTTATTTTTGCCTAATGTGTAAAGAAGTGCTCTCTTGTTATAAATCAATTGCAATTCACTTATTTCATTTGTATTGTTATGAAGAACAACATTCGACCTCAAGTCTTGTGATGCGTCATAATTTGAGTTCCTACGAGTTTCACCGTACGCTACAGAACCAAGCCAGACAAAGTAGTTGTTACCGGTATCGGTAACAATTTCATTTTACATTCAACGTGACTTGCTTTGGAACAGGAACAAGTATTTGGAACAGATATCAGTTCGTAACAGGAACAGTTCGGAACTGTTCCGCAAAAACGTTGTTCCGTAGCATCTCTAGTTTAAATATACACTGACAAATTGTCGTTTAAATGGTTAAATATCAATTGAGTTTTAGGCATGAATTGATTATAAGTTCAGAGAGAGTGAGGACACTCTGGATGTCAGGAAAAGCGTGTTGGAAACGGTGTTTGTGGTCTTGTGTGGATCTGTTCGACCTTGTGATACGGTACTTGAATTTATGGGAAATGTCTAGACCAAAAGGAGCAGGGAGCGGCTCGTGGAGTGATATGAAGTACTAAGGGGGTAGTGGGATGCT
This sequence comes from Tribolium castaneum, assembly GCF_031307605.1. Classification (NCBI taxonomy): domain Eukaryota; kingdom Metazoa; phylum Arthropoda; class Insecta; order Coleoptera; family Tenebrionidae; genus Tribolium; species Tribolium castaneum. The sequence goes on from NC_087404.1 coordinate 2,886,475, forward strand.
ATCTTGGGGAGGTGAGAGGAAGACAGCTCCAAAGACAGAGAGAATTAGGCAGTGAAACAGTACTGCCGTGTTAATTACCAAATTGTATAAATCTTGATTTGAGTGTTGTAATTTTATTTAAACTCATCATAATAAAGTTTCTAACAAACAATTTACTTTTGTCAATAAATATTAATTTCTTATATGTTATCTCTTAACTATTTATTCTTTTTTAATTTATTAATCTCAAAGTTATTTAAGTATTATTTCGAATTGCATAGGTTAGCTAATTTCATAAATTATAATTAATCCATGAAGTTAAGCAGCTCTGACCCCGGTCATTCCTTGGATGGGTGACCGCATAATGTAATGCCAAAACATCGCAACTAACTCGTCATTTGGAGGAGACGTTAACCCGTCGGTCCCGGTCACTACTAGTGGTCGTTATGTCAGGTCAGAGGCTGTAGATGCGACCTGAAAACTCTGGCACTTGGGTGATGGCATTACCACCATACGCATATTTATATTTAAACCAGTAATTGGGTGATCTCACAAGTTAAGGCTGAGGATCTTACACTAAATACATTTAATCGCTGATGGTAGAACCCACTCTACCAAAAGGTCATGAAAAGTCAATGATTATATTTTTCGGGAAAACTTAAAATCCCGCCAGACGTAGATATTTATATAGAAGGTAATCTACTTAAAGAAGAGGTCACTGATGTCACAATATACTATAACATAAACAATTCAAATATTATTACATATTTTAAAGTGGACATTCCAAAATTTGTCTCAAATGCAAATACGATGACTATGTTGAATTAATTGAAACCAAATATTTTAATATCCACGTTATCTTGGAAATGCAATGGTGAGTGCTTCAAAAAATTTTCAGGCTCTTTATTACTCGTGGACCGTGTGTATGTTATGAATTTTATTTCAGTAAAAAAACACTCTATAAATACTAGAAAACTAATTAGGGTCCGTAGTTTCTAAAAAATACTTATATTATTTGTTTAGATAAAGTCATTGTCTCATCGGATCCAGTCGGATAATTTTTTTCACTATTACATATTTCATCAATTTTATCATTTGACCATCATTGTAAATAAAATTTATTTTATCTTGACCTGCCGGGCACAAAAAGTGAAGTAAACATATAAAGATTTCACATGAAGTGATCATAATGAGTTAAAAATTTTCATAATAGTAACTGATTTTAAATATACTCATTGTAAAATAAAGCGTTTTGTTTTACGCACGGATTATACCAAAAGGTACATGTCCAGCAAAATAATTATGAATAATGTTTTATACGGGTTTGGGCAAAAGTATGCAACCAAAACGTTTTGTATCCAAACTATGTACCTGTACTTTACAAAAAAAACTAATTAGTACGTCACCAAATACTTTAAAAATGTTTTAAATGTTTCATTTTACAAGAATATTTCTTTTAGTTTTCAACTTGTTTAAAAGAGTTTTTTGTAAATGAGTACCAACTCGGAGATTATTTTGATAAAACATCATAACATCTGATCTGCAGATAATTAGTACATTAGATAAAAAAGTATGTAAGATCGCCTACTTTCCAATCGAAAGCATTTCAAAAACCAAAAACCTTTGATATAGGTGTTAATTACGATTAAAAGAAAATATATCCGAGAAACTGCTTATAATACAGGTAAGAAAACCTTTAATTGTTTTATAGATTCTTTCCTTAATATTTTTATTTGTATTTAGTAACCCATAAAAGCATGAATTCATAATTATCAACACAATAGGTATACACAGAGTGGAATTCTTAACTGAAATAAAATTCACAACTTGAATATAGGCGATTTTTGTAGAAATTGCCTAAACAAGCCATATTCCGTTTTTTCTTGTGCGCCATTTGGTGCATATTGTGATGACCTAAAGGACCCCCACCTTCTTTTTGTCCGCCTTGTCAGGAAAGAGGTAAAATTACACAAAACATTCAAATAAAAAAATGGCTGTAAGTCGTGATCATCATCAAAATGGAGGAACCTACGTTGTGTTTTACAAAAAAGAGGACCGGATCTTTCTAATACGCTTGTATGAGTATTTAACTTAAAAGTGTAATTAAAATAATTTGGTAAATTAAGATTCATGATTTCATGTAATAAATTTATTAATCAATGATGTGTTTGTGTTTGTGAATCACATTAGTTTGTGCGTAACTATATAAAAATTATAATAAACAAATTATACGAACTTCAATCCTGACAATAAAAGAAGAACGAAGGCGTAAATTTGGTGAGTGTGGTTCTCATAGAGTATTTGTAGTCAATATTAGTAATGTAGTAAAACTAGAACGTGTACTATGCCATGTATCATGAACTCCGATCACGTGTTGTCATGAACCAGGATTAGGGATGGTTACGTCCAACCCCTATTGCACAATCTGGTAGAGTTAAGTTATCATTAGGCCAGGATCAAATTGGTGGATTTCAATCTATTGCACGATCTGGTTGTAATGTTATGAGATGTGTCTCGGATGGAGTCAGAGTAGTGACTGCCATCCGAAGACCAGGATTAATCTATTGCACAATCTGGTAGAGGTTATCCAATACTAATCAAGGAATCAAGAAAAACAATAAGCAAGTAGCATGCTCATTGGCATTATTAATTTACTACCGCTGATGAAAAATAAATGAAACAAGAAAAATGTTAAATAAAATCAAATGTTAGCCTATGCAGAAAGGACCGGATAAAACCTTCCACAAACAAATGGTCGTATTCGAATTGGTTCCCAATAATCTCTATAAGTATAATTCTGTAAAAGGTGATGGTCGAATTGGTTCCCGGGTGATGGTCCAATTAGCTCCTGCATAAGGATGTCGACTAATAAGTATGTACCATTTTTTTTTCTACTTATTAAACATTGAGATAAACTCCCGTCGTTAATTATACGTCCCGACCACCTGAGCTACCTCCGACTCACGCTGGGCGTGACATGAGGTGGAGGCGCCGTTGTGAAATTAGTAAATAATTTGTTGTACTGAGACGGGTGGTTATGTCGTTGTGAAACAAGAGGGTAAATAAATCAGGTTTTCGCGAAAACGGGCACAACGGGGTTTATTTAGGGCGAGAGATAAATGTCGAACAGGCCTGTTACTAGGGCGCGGTTGAAGGAAATAGCTAAGAACAAAAATCTCCGTATTGCGATTAGTAGAGACGATTTTTCGCAACTTCATAATAGTACCGAGTTTGAAATTAACGGGCAAAACGACGGTAATCAAGATCGGTCAGTATGTTTTGAGCCTTCGACTTCGAGAATTGATCCGTTACTGGGTATTGCGCATTTAACAAGAGAAGAGGACAAAACAAAAAATCAAAAGGAAGAGCCGGAGAGCGACATCGATCAGGAGGATATGCACAAGTACATCGGACGCTAGCTTTCAAAGTTCGCCTGAAATTGAAAGAATCATGAAAACGACAATTGCAGAGGCAACAACAACGGGAAAAACTGTTGTTGTTTCAAAATTTTTGTCACCCCCTGTATTTAACCCGTGTGGAAGCAACCCCACACAGTACGTAAGAACGTACGAACGGACGGCCGCCGCAAACGGTTGGAGCAATGCTCATAAAATCGTGTATTTCGCTAGTTTCATGGAAGGTGCCGCGACTATTTGAGTAAACCAAAATACGGAAAAGGAGGACAATCGTGCGAAGACCTGGAACGACCTGAAAACCGATTTTCTCAAAGAATTCGGCGGGGAAAACCATGAGCGGGCGATAAAGTTAAAATTTGACGCTCGGGGTCAAGGAGCGGGAGTAGATGTTAAACATTATTACTTCGATCTCATGGCGCTATCAAATGAAGTCAATCCCGATATGCCATTTGAAATGTTTCGAGAGGACGGAATGCATGCTAGTTACTTATTACGTGCTTGGGTGCAGCATCAGAAATATGACAGGGCTGAAAGACGTAGTCCTTAAGGTAAGTAATATTTGGACCAAAAGTCATATTGGAAATGCTGAGGAAGATGTGTCGATCTTCACTCTGAATTCGAAGAACGAGGAAAAAGAAGACGACAATGCGCGCAATGATGAAGCTATAAGAAGACCAAAGTTCGAAAATGCGTATCGAGGCAATAATCGTAATGATGGTAATGCGTCAGGGTCCCGACCTAATTATTACAAATCGGAGAATTATCGGAAATGGGACAATACTAGAACAAGAGACAACAGACCCAGGTGGTACAATTGTAATAAAACAGGGCACTACGCCAGAGCATGCTGGTCAAACCCGCGTAATAACTATCACAAAGGCAAGAAGGAAAACACACGAGAAGATACAACGAAAAATTTCCCAAACTAGGAAAGGCGACCGAACCGGAAATAGACTCCCGAGTCGCCCTCCACAACGAAAATCAGGAAGGAAATTGCAACACAAACATTTTAACGGTTAAGGGCGTAGCCAATCATAGATACGTAGATATAGTACTAGATACAGGGTCGGCAAATAATTTAGTTAGTAAGGAAATAATTGGGAATAATTGTACAAATAGTCGCAACCAGACAGTTATTTTAACGGTAGAAGGGCACTCAGCCCCAACATTAGGGAGTGCATGCGTCAAAGTAGAAATTGGTCATTTTGCTTTGAATTTGCTGGTACAGAAATTACCAGAGTCCAATCTCGCTAATCAAATGTAAATGCATAGTTCATTGCAGTTTGTGCAAAATTTTTACTAATTTTTTGCAGTCATTGCCGAAAACGTCCCAAAATTGCAGCACAAAGTAATGACACCGTGTATAGCAACGTTTTCAACAATATTAACAATTCTGAATTAATAAATTGTTTAGAAGTTATTTTGCCAGAAAGAGAATGTTGTCAACGTGTTTATCAACAATTGTGTGGGGATCCTAAAGAAATTGTTGCTAAGACGTGTAATAACCGTTCATTATGGATGAAGGAAAGGCAATTTCGAGTTACTGGTTCACGGTGTTATCAAATTTTTACGTATAGATGTGATGATTGGAAAAAGAAATCATCGTCTTACTTTTGGCCAAAATCATTTTCTAATAAATAACGTTCTATGTGATCTCCAGCTTTAGCAATTTGGGCATTTAATATAGCTTCTTTTTTGGTAAATTGAGATTTATTACGTAAATAAGGTGGTCGAATTAATTTGATAAAATTTTGTGATGTTATGTCTTCAATAAAATAACCTTTGTCTACCATTATGGCATCTCTACCGCTTTCAAGTAAATTAATTAACTTACTTTGTTCAAAAATTAATTTGTCTGAAGCTCGACCACCATATCCTTTACTCACAAATATTATTAATCCAGAAGTACTTATTCCAGTCATAAGTTTAACTGTATTTTTACCATAATAATTGGAGTACGACATTACTCTACAACATAGACACTTTGGCTGTTGCAGGGGAATTTCCGTGCAGTCCAAGATGACTCTGACATTACCAAACATATCGAAACACTTTGCTACATTACTTTCCGAATTTTCAATACTTGGCCAATATATCGCTGGTTTAAGGACCACTGCTAGTTTTGTAATCATGTCACAAATAATATTCTTACATGATTTACTAGTTATCCTAAAAAAACAAGCCAAAACTACATAGTTTTAATTTCATAAAAGTTAAAATTATTTTTTCTTTTACAGTTAGCCTAGAAGTTCTCGCTGGGGGAAAATATTTGTTTATAAGTTCTACAAGTGAGTAGATAGAGATAGCCGGTTCAAAAACCACCTCCACCTCCCTCTACTGCGCATGTGTGAAAATTGTGTCAGTCAGCCGCAGACGCAAGCGCGTAATCGCAGCTCGCTGGCCTGCGACCAGCTGGTCAGCCGGCCTGCGGCCGACTGACGCCATTTGTGATGATGCAAATATATTTATGTAGTATAATAATAATAATAATAATAATAATCGTCGCCATCTTGGAAGTTTGAAAGTCGGCGGCGGTCATTTTTGTTTAATGGTAAATTGGCGCCAAATTTAAATTATTTCAAAATTAATATTTGAAATTAGTCGGCCATGTTTGTTTGTTAAAAAAAATGGCGCCAAAATTTTAATTTATTTAAAAATTAATATTGGGTGTAATGTTGGTAGCGCCGATGTCGTCACAAATTCCGCCTAAATTCTCACGTTAGATGGCGCCACGGTCTGCAAACTTTTCGCTAGATGGCGCTGCCGTCAGCGCAGCCGTCAATCAAAGATGGCGCTGGCCTCCATTTTTTTTTTTTAAACACACCCCCCGCCCGTTTGCGAATATGCAACCAAGAAAACAAGTAGTAGTAGTAGTAGTAGTAGCTTTTTGGGGTTGTGAAATTTTTGGTTTTTGGGGTTGTGAAATTTTGAATATATGATTTTTGAAATGTGCAATTGTGAATACATGAAGTATATATACAATACATGCTGTATTGAGTTAAGCAAAATATCAGAAAATCATCGCGCTTGTCACTAATAACTAATAAAGGAAAGTCATTATTTTATCGATAAGGAAAAAAAACCTAGTATATGTAGTTTTTTATTTTTGTAATGTTGTTTGCCTAACTTGTCTGTTGCGCACCAAGTTTATTTTGTTATTTGTTTAAAATATAATGCAAAAAAAGTTGTTGTTGTTGTTGTTCCTTCCATGGGGAGTCGAACCTCAGGTAGGTAGAGTGGATAGTGCTGTCTATTTTGGAAACCTGAAACAAATTCACATAAGCTATTTGGTTAATGGATAATAATAAAAACAATAAATTACTTTAATTGTTTATTACATCTAAATATAAGTACATACATACATACATATTATAATACATAAACATTATAATACAATAACTACAATACAAATTAAATATTATTCCTGAGTTTGAGGAAGAATATTTTTATGACCCCAAGATAATGTTCTACCTTCAGAATTGTTTAAGATGTAACGTTTATCATCTTTGAAAGATAAAGCAATTTTTTTCTTTAATTCTGTGTAAATGTTATGAAGCTTCGAACGAAAGATATTCATTTCTTTAATAATTTCAGTGTTTGGAACAGTAACTGCGTTTTGGTAGTCAATTTTATGTAATTCACTTGTAATTACATTGTGTTTAATACCCTTAGCTTTTTTAGATAATTCACCTTCAACATCCACACAATATGCTTTAGCACCTGTTCCTAAAAATTCTGATATTACACGTCCTTTATATTCATCTTTCATCTTCCCGATGACAGAAGACGATACAGGTATTCCATGAATATTTTCTGCTTTATAATTTGAAGTATCAAAACGCTCTATATTAGATTTAATATCATCATAAATATTTTCACAAAAAATTTCAATTACTAAACTATCAGTATCGGTATACAAAAGCGTTGCATTGTTACCGTATTTAAGTTTTATGAAATTATAATAAAAATCATACATAATAGTTTTACTGATATCTAGAATAGTAAAACCTACATACAGAGGTTTATTGTAGAAAACTTTTTCGTTCTCTAATTGAATAGCTACAAAATTTGGTGTAAAGATAGATGAATTTTTAAAATTTGGTCGTGCAATTAAACTTTCAGCACCTGGTTTTCTACCTATATTATTCCATGATGTTACCAATTTCACGTTTACTCTTTTATCAATTGATTCCATGGTTTTACCAAAAACTGAATTATTCATTAATTTAAATACATCTTTTTCTAACGCGTTTTTTGATTTGTTACGCATTTCTGTATTTAAATCAATATATGTTTTCAACCATGGTGATTGATTAAAACTTAAAACACGGTGAATATTAATTAATTTTAAACCACCTTGTATAGCTTGTCTTAAATTTCGATAATGTAAAACATAGTGTACTTTATTGTTCAAGGTTGCGCAAAGTTTCTCAGTTTTACTAGAGGGAGGAATAAATTTTTCAGGACAAAATGGTAAATCGTTGTGAAGATTATGTAATTCAGAAGGATATTCTAAATCAACTTCGAATATATAACCTACATCAGCGTTATCTGTCAAATTGAGAATTAGGTTATCATTGAATTCATTAGGATCTTCCCATCGAAAACCGCTATAAGGTAAATATTCAGACATTGCTGCTCCATACAAGTTGGTTGCATCAAGGTACATTATAAAAGAAGTTGGTTTAGAAGGATCATGATTTGATAAAAACTTATTATTTGCTACTGCTTTACGTTTTGAACATTGACAAAGTCCTCCTCTAATAGATTTTCGAAAGAAATGTACCATGTCTATATCAGTTAACAATTCGAATTTAATTCCAGTCATTTTTAACATAGCATCCCAGCCTAATGAAGGTGCTGTTAAGTAATGAGCTGGATCTAGTTCATAAATTTTGAGACAAACCTTTCTGAAATTTTCAAAAATGTCTGTTAGTAACAAAACATCAGACTTTAAATAAATGTCGGAATAATCACCTAACGTTTTGCAATCAAATAGATTCCAGACTTCCTGTGCTCGCTCATAATCATGTTCACTGATATCAGTTTTATTAAGATTATCATAAAATTGTTGAATCAATGGTAAACTGGTATCATCTAACTTATTAAAACAATCCAAATATGAATATGGAAAAACACCTTTTTGTCTTATCAAATTAAATTGGTTATCGTCCGGAAAGTGTTTCCGAATGGTTAGACATTCATTAGAAGTTAAAGTCTGAGATAATTTATCTAATGAAAAAGAAAGGAAACGGAACGAATCTACGAATCTAAGCGTTATAAAAATATTGTCAACTGTATTTGTAGTCGTGTTCATGACCTTATCAACTAAAATTTTTTTTGAAAATGTAATATACTTTTCTTTAGTTTGAGCAATGCAATTAATGATGGTCTTTTCTGTTGCTAAAGCTTTAATAAATAAATGACTATCATAATTAGTTAAATTATGACAAAAAACAGGGATATATTTTGGAATCTTATAATTTAAATTACAAATAGAATGTGCAGGTCCTAAAAATTCACCTGTTAAGTGACAATGATTACGAACTCTATCACAATTTAGACTTCCGTAATCTGTTTTGAAAGGTTCTTTACATAAATGACAATGGGTAGATATTTGAAAAACCAATTCATCTAACGGAGTCATTTCAAGTGGTACGATATGTTTGAGGTGATCGTGATAAAGTCTATTTACATCATCTTGCAACCATTTCACAAAAATTTTAGGAGCATCTTTTCCTCGATAAGTCCGATAAATTGATAAATTATCATTATATGCACATTTTATGTAATATCCGAAACTATATGGTTCATGTAAATGTGTAACAATTGTACGGATATTATCGGCTGAATTATCATTGCGTAAAGGTTTTAAAATAGATTCAAAATCGAAATAAAATACAAAAGGAACTTTAAGAGATTTATCAAAATTTTGAAATGTTAATTCATTACCAGGCACTTCTTTACCAAATTTATTTATAATCAGATCAGAAGTTGGTAATGTAGTGACAACTTCATTACAAGCATACTTACGATGTTTAACTAATTTTTGTTCACTCGAAAAAAATAATAGACAACCGTTACATATAAATTTAGCATGATTATGTTTGGAAAGTTGTGAACTTATTAATCGAGAAATGTTGCTTATCAGACAGTAATGTTTGATCATTCTTTCATCGTCTACGATAAGTAATAAATTTACATGAATGTCTCGTTTCTTAGAAGTTAAATAAAAGGGACCTATAATATCTGATACCCATTTACCTTTTTCATGATCAAAACGCTGCTCTGTTCCATAGACATTTACACTAATATTATTAAGTGCTTCAAATTTAAAAATATCAGTTAATTTAACCGGAAATGAAATATCTGTAAAATCTAATTCCTCTTCAAACTCACGATAAGCATCAACTCGATGTCGATTAACATTTACTTCAGTTGAATGAAGGTGTGCCAAAACAGACCATTTGAAACATTCATTATCATCATTATGAATATTGATAACCGCTCTCCGCTTCGCTATGTCCTTCGGTAATGGTATATATGTTGATGCACGTAGTGGATTGAATTTGTTGATATTAAGTTCCAAAAACAAAATTTCCATTAAAATCCAACCTAAAAAATTTAATACAATAATATGTTTATAAATAAAATTGATATTACTTACCACTATCTTTTTCCAAGAATTCACTCATTTTGTTTTTTATGACGCCACATATTTCTTCCAGTTCTACCTTAATATTTGTCGATATTGAAATGATGATATTTTTAGTGTTGAATGATTTGATTTCGATAATGTCTTTAGAAGGTAAAATATATTTAGCAAAAAGTTCGAAATTAATTTTAAGTTGGTTAAATTCTCTCAGTTTTCTAGTTATTAAAGTGATAAGTTTATCTTGATTTCTTTCAAAAAAATTGCACACTTCCAAGTCATCTAGTTGTGAATTTTTCAATCGGTATGAGGTAATTCTTGATTTGAAGGCAACTTGATATTCTTCAACGAAATCATCATCATCATTAATTTTGGCGGAGATGACACTTTTATGTTTTAAAGAACGTAAATGGTTTAATCTGGATCCTCTGTAGTGACTATTGCATATTTCACAAAATTGATGAAATGAACATGATGGAGCGTTAGTAGTAACTTCTAAAAACAAAAACAAGTTATAATAATAATAATATAAAGAATATTTACAAAAATACCTTGTAAAGGTGTTCTAGTTGTCAGGCGGGCTTTTTTAGGAGTCATATCATCCGAATCCATTGAACACAATGATGAATTTGTAATATGACGCCTATAGTTATCAAATCTCGTAAATGACGTTTTACATCCGGTGCAAGTGAGTTTAGATAATTTATCACCTTAAAAATGCTCTTAATTAAAACAATTTCTATAACGTAAAATGTATTTACTTACTATGTTTTTTTACATGACGTGTTAAAGCATCTTTGCGAGTAAACTTGTTATCGCATTGAGAGCACTTGAACATGATTACTTTCATACACGGACAGTCGAAGTAGAAATGAATTAATCATTGATGCGATATGATTTTATATTCCATAAACTTTGCAACCGGATATTGTGGTTCCTTACGTAAAAATTCAAAAAATTCAAAATATAACTGATAAAAATTTAACGTTTTTAAGGAAAAAAACGTTAGACAGGAAATATGATAACAAAAATAATCAGAATGAATATTATTTTTTATTAGACATAAAACAAACTACATACTTAAACTAACAAAGTCATACACCTAAATAAATTTTTAATTGCAGTTTTTAAGCCAAACCTAACGCTATGAACATCATAAAAACGATCCAACATGTACAAACAATTCCAAACATTGCTAAAAAGGTAGGAACATGATTAAAACAATTTTTTATTGAAACTACATCATGATCATTAAGTATAAGTCTCTTCCAGTCAGTATCAATATAATTACTATTGGTAAAAACTAGTCTTAATTTAAAATATATTACAGAGTTTGCTATAGAAACATTTTCATATTTAAATATTTCTATTGCAGTATTGCTCAAATAACCCAGATTCATCTTCTTCCATTGGTAATCAACATCGTTGAAAAATAAACTTTTCCAGAGAGGAGACCATCTTGTGTTGTTAGGACTTTCACTAGTGAAGACGATGTACATATCTACAACATCTAACGGTTTTTGCACGTACAACACATTTTGTATAAGAGTAACAAACAAGATGAGTGATGAGTTCAAAAGAGGCATTACACTTGAAACGCAGTGGGTTGTTGTTGTTGTTGTTGTTGTTGTTGTTGTTGTTGTTGTTGTTGTTGTTGGCTTCCTGTATCATCTAAAATACACGAAACACAATTATTTATTGATGAAGGAGGACCATCAAACTGATCTTCGTCAAAACTGTTATAATAATGTTGTAAACATGGTAGATTCAGCTTTATATCATGATCTTGTTGATATGTTTCCGGTAATTTATGAAATATATCCATCAACTGGCACGGTCCTAATTTCAGTAGTTCCAGTTTCATTAGTAATCGAATATCGCTTATGGTTTTTTCAAAATGCAGCACTTTTTTTATAACAGGTTCTACACTCGTTGCCATCTTAAATGGAACTAAATTAGACGTTAAATAATTATATCGTATATATATTTCTTATTTATTAGGTAATATCTTTCATTTCAATCCAACTATTCTGATTATCTGGTAAACCTAACCATTTCACAAATAATTTAGTTCCTTTACGTCGAATCACTTTCTCAACTAAATAGACGTCAGGATATTGAGTTTTTGATAATTCCCAAATATAAAAAGCTCCTTTGATTGGTTGACCTTCTTTATCTTCTAGCAGAAATGTTACAGGATTGGTTAGATTAATCTTACTGATTTTAAAAATTTCCGTTGACCAATTGGGTGTATATCCTTTTTCAAATAACATCTTTTCTTTGCTAATTCTTACGAAATCTCCGACTTTAAATTTTTTTCTGTTTTTATCAACAATCTTTAGATGATCATATGCTGTTATGTCTCCTTGATTCGAAGCGTTTATCTCTGTGGGTTTCCTTCCTGTTGTTCGATGTATTGTAGTATTATAATTTTTGGTTATCTCTTGCAATTTATTTATCCATTTATGTGTCGCAAATAACGTAAAATATCGATAAATTTTGGATTTTAAAGTACGTATAACTCGTTCAGCAATTGCTGCTTTTTTAACGCTGTACGTACTATAGTGATTAATATTATAACGTCTCATCAAATCCTGAAAAGTGGTATTATAAAATTCCTTTCCTTGATCTGACTGTAAATTCTTTGGTATTCGTTCTTTTTCATTCTTCAGTATTGATTCCATAGCTCTGCTAACCTCATTAGCTGATTTCGATTTCAGTGGTCTGGTCCATAAAAATTTAGAAAAACAGTCGATTACGACTAAAATATATTTAAATCCATTATTATGATAAGATAAATTTTGCATTTCTGCTAAATCTACTTGCCATAAATCATCCAATCCTTTAATTATAGTACGTCTTCGTTTAAAATTCCTGCGTGCAGGTTTAAATATCTCGTTTACCAATTTTTGCTTTACATCACTAACTTGCTTTAGTCGAACCATTGCTTATTTACGGTACACTTCTCTACAATTTCCATGACGATCTGACATTTGACCTGGAGGACACTTGTTTTTATTATGAGGCATGGGTTCTATCTTTCACTATTTTCATATGAATCTGTTACTTTCCTTTTCTTTGATATAGGTACATTTTCAAGTTGATCTGTATCACCTGCTTTAGAACGTTTGGAAATGGTTTCTGGTTTTATCTTAATACTATCGATTCCTTCAAAGCGTTCTTCAAGTTTTTTTATTCGTCTGGTTATCTCATTTGAATTATTCATAAATTTTTTCCACTTGTTATCGATTTCATAATTTATACTTAAATGTTTGTTATGCAATTCTGATTCAATCGTGTGAGGAATTGTAGCAATTATATTATCAATTTTTTCATCAAGTATTTTGTACTTAACATTCATGGTTAAGTTTAACTGATTAAATTTATCCATCCATATAGCATCTGCTTTATGAACATTATTATTTAAATCCGTTAAAGCAGCTATTACTCCTTCCATCTTTTGGTATATTTGTTTACTTACTAAATCAATATATACCTTATTCGCACAATCTTTGTCTTCTGTTGGATCATTAATGTTACAGATTCTATGATGTTTTAAATCAAGGTCACCATCAGCAGTGAAAACAAAAGGTGATGGTGTAGATTTAAAAAATGCACTTGATGCTGATAACACTTTACGTCCGAATAGATCAATGGGCATTTCAACACTGAGGATTAACCAGAAAAAAACTTAAGCCTAATATATTACACCACATTCCTTTAATTCTTCTTCTATTGATAAAATTTCATTCAGATGGGAATTGTTACCCGCTTTTGTCGCTGCATGTAATAATGCTAGACGTGACACTAATTCATTTATGTCATCCCAGTAAACATATTCTACACGTTTATTAGTGAATAATCCTTCACCAATAAACGGAGATTTAGGAAATGAAGTAAACATTGGTTGCACAATTTGAGTATATTTTACACCTCTATGACCTTTTAGTTGTTTTGTGGGATCATTATTTTTTCTATGTGTATTAGAAATTTCAAGTATTTTTTTGTATGCTGACCGATCCTCTTTTGTAATTTGAGTGTATTTATCTTCAGGGTTTTTAAAAAATATTAGTCTGTATAAACCAGGAGTACCAGGAAATGATTCATTATCTAAAATTAAATCACCATTTTGACTGATTATTAATTCATGTTTACCCATAAATAGTTTATTCTCTTTTGAATTATATCTAGGACCAAATGTCTGATCACTGGTTTTCTCTAAAGCTGCTTCTATTGCATTTCTCGCAACTGGAGGATATTGTTCTAAAAATTCATCTAAAATATGTCTGCTATTAATTAAATCATCCATAGTGTCAGATTTGGTTTCTTCATCTTCTTCTTTTATTTCTGGTAATGACTCATATATTTCTTCTGGTTGTCGCAGTGATGTACTAGGTTCATATGTTTCTTCAACTGGTAGTTCAAGTTCTTGTTTAATCTTTTCTTTTTTTGGTAGTTTAAGAAATTGTTTCCTTTGCTTTTGAATATGATGTTTTGGTCTTTTGTGTTGTTTTTGTTGTTGTTGCTGTGGTGGTGGAGATTGCTTCTCCAATTTTATTGAAATTTCTTCTAAAGGATTTATAACAGGCTGAAAAAGCTTTTTAATTGACTCATCCGCTTCACTGCTGTTTAACTTTATGGCTTTATACTTCTTTCGAATTGAATCAGCTGCTTTTAATATATGTCTTTTAAGGTTTTGATCTGGTTTGGTACCCATCATTACCGCTTAATGTTATAAACTAACCGAACAAATCAGAATTATTGTTTATATAACTTCTTATTCGACTGCTATTATAACGGGTCTCAAACTGATATTAACCGATCTCAAACCGATCAGGAACTGCTTTTTAACAGACATTAACCGGTCTGAAACCGATATTAACCGGTCTCTATCCGATAATAACCGCTCTGGAACCGGTATTAACCAATATCACACCGATACTAACCGGTCTGAGACCGATATTAACCGGTCTCTAACCGGTATCTAACCGATACTAACCGCTTTGGAACCGGTATTAACCGATATCGCACCGATACTAACCGCTGTGAAACTGATATTAACCGGTCTGGAAACGTTCTCAAATAGATATCACTCTACACTTGAATAAAATGATCAAACCCTTTTCTATATCGACCCTTATTTAATTCATTATCTTTACATATAACCAAAAAACCATATTGGTTTTTCCAACATTCCTGACATATTTCACAGAATTGTTCGAATTTCATATCAGCACCAACATGATCTTCATATACATGTTTTAAATTTAACAGATCTTGTTTTAATATTACCAATAAATTTGCATTATCTCGAATTAAATGTTTCGGTATTTTTGTATATGTTTGACAGAGATAGAAACTATCAATATTTTTATGCCGGCCCATGCAAAAGTAATCCCTTATCTTAGCTTGATTACACATTATGACATCATCAAATATAAAAATAGAGTTATTTTTTGCATCTTTTGGATCTAGCACGTCTTCATTATGTTCATACTGGTTATATTCCATTCCTTTAATTTTTTGTAGCACATCACTAAGCAGTTTATACTTCGGTTGATATAATGATTTACAATAAATATATATGTTTTCAAATTTCAATCCGTTGGGATCAAACAATAAAGACAATAATATGTTAGTTTTTCCTCCACCAGAAGGTCCACAAATTATACAACGTATTGATTCGGGTAAAAGTGTACCATGTCGATGAGACATTTTATGTTTATTATCAACATTATTATAATCATGATTTATGATAGGTAATTGTAATTTTTGCTTTAACACTTTCATTTTCATACTAAATTAAAAACATTTATAAGAAGGTTTATATAGGGAAAAAAGTTCAGTTAAATGTTGTCTTTCAAAGGGGAAGGACTATTAAATACTGCAATCAATAAATTACCTTTTGAATTACATTTACCAGGATATCAATATTGCGGACCTGGTACAAAACTTAAGAAACGGTTAGAACGAGGTGATCCTGGAATAAACAAGCTTGACAGCTTTTGTAAAACGCACGATATAGCTTACGCTAATTCCAACGATTTAAAAGATAGACATCAAGCGGATCGAATTTTAGAAGATAGTGCATGGTCACGTGTTAAGTCTAAAGACGCTTCATTTGGTGAAAAAGCAAGTGCCTGGTTTGTAACTAACGCAATGAAAGTCAAAAGGAAATTAGGTATGGGAATCCAAAGGAAAAAATCGAAAAGGAAGACAAAGAAATCTAGAAAGAGGACACAGAAAAAACAACAACCTTTTCATAAAGCTCTTTTATCAAATTTAGAAAATAAGGGATATGATAATATAAAATCTGCATTATCAGCTGCTCGTATAGCAGTTAGAAAATCTGGAGGTCGTAAGCGTATAAAAATTCCTCGTATTATACCTATAAAAACAGGAGGATTTTTACCATTGTTACCATTAATTTTTGGAGGACTTAGTGCCTTAGGGGCTATGGGCGGAGGTGCTGCTGCTATAACTAAAGCTGTAAATGATGCTAAAGCAGCGAAACAGAAATTAGATGAGAATAAACGTCATAATAAAGTACTGGAAGATATCGCTATCGGGAAGGCGGGAAGTGGTTTATATCTTCGAAAGCAACCACGAGGTTATGGATTGTATTTACGTAAATTTCCAAAAAACTACCAATAAAACTGCCTAATAGGGCACTAACTGATAATGATTTAAGAAGATATGCTAAATTATTAAAACTACCCAAATTTAAAGGCGTTTTTATGAGAGATGAATTAATTCATATGAAACCTGATAAGACAGAATGTGCTATCATTAATTTGGACTCTAAAAAAGGATCCGGAACTCATTGGGTTTGTTATAGAAAAACAAATAAACAGGTTGATTATTTTGATAGTTATGGAAATCTAAAGCCACCTCTAGAATTAGTACGATACTTAGGAAATTGTAATATTTACTTTAATCATGATCGTTATCAATTTTTATCATATAATTGCGGACATTTATGTTTGATGTTTTTACATAATAAAAGATGAGATAATCATGTATTTTATTCAGTCATGTATAAGACATTCTCCCTAACAGGTGTTGAAAGTACGCTGTCTGAACACTATGAGCCACCCATTGACCTTGAAGAAAATTCGAATTATTCTATAGCTTTAATCGGTTTTTATACTAACAATAATATACCAAATATAGAAGAGGGTACAAATAAATTTTATTATTTTGCTCCGAACACTACTGAAGAAAAAGTGATAACATTTCCGAAAGGTGCTTATGAAATAGCTGCTATAGAAAAATATATACAAATTATTCTTAGTGGACGATCTGCAACTGATGCTCAAAAACAGAATACATTTTCATTGAAGGCTAACGAAAACACATTAAAGTGTGAGATATTTAGTATTTACGACATTAATTTCGCTCACGAAGATAGTATTGGTAAATTGTTAGGTTTTTCTAAAAGGAAACTTAAAGCAAGACAATTACATGAAAGTGATTTACCTGTTAACATAATTAAGGTTAATACAATACGTATCGAGTGTAATATTGTAAGAGGTTCTTTCTACAAAAACAAAGAATCTCATACTCTTTATGAAACTGCTTTAAGTGTTAGTCCAGCCGAACAGATTTTTGTGGAACCATTAAATCCTATTTATTTACCTATCATTAATAGATCCAATATACCTAACCTAACTATTGATATTGTTGATCAAGACCATTGTCCTATAGATTTTAACGGTCAAACAATCAATATTCGTCTTGCTCTGAAAAAAGAAGCATAAACATGGGTTTAGTGTTTCAAAATCAATATAAAAAATCATACAATCCATCAAATTATCAGTCAGTATCTTGTCATCAGTCGACATTATCACATCAGAGCGTGCAGATTCTTAAATCGTTAGGATATAATGTCCGCCAGCAAACTTCAGGTTTACAGTTCACCGGAAATAGACGACAGCATAAGTAAAGAGGAAGAACATACATATAGTCCGCAAGTAAGATCTTTCGATAACAATGATGAAATCGAAATTATAATTAATCAGAGAGATATTTGGATTTCTCTCTTTGAATCATTTATACAAGTGGACGGTGAGTTCATACCAGATCCGGTACCGGAAACTGGCGGTGGAAATGTAACCTTGACTAATAATGCAGCAGCATATTTATTTGAGAATGTAAGCTATGAATTGAATAATGTTGAGTTAGATAGTGTACGTGAAGTCGGAACAGTATCTACAATCAAAACTTTTCTATGTTATGGCAAAGATGAAGTAAGAGCATTAACTCTCGCTGGATGGAATGATCAAGAAAGTCAACAACTGAAGACATTTAATGAAACTGATAATACGTTTTCATTTAGAATCCCTTTATCTTATCTGTTAAATTTACCATTTGATTATCATCGGATAGTTAGCGGTCATCAAAAACTTCGATTAATACGAAGTCGTAACGATGCTAATTGTTTCATTTCTACCGGAACGAGAAAAGCGACACTTAAGATTAACAATATTGAATTAAAAGCAAAACATGTTTACCCAAATGATGAAATTAAATTAACTATATTAGAAGGGATCAACAAAGATCGTGTTATATCGTTACCGTTCAGAAAATGGGAAATTCATGAACTTCCATCAGTTCGACAAACTAATAACGACATCTGGAGAGTTAAAACATCTACTCAATTAGAAAGACCAAGATTTATTATCGTTTGCTTTCAAACAAACCGAAAAAATAATCCAAAGTCTGATGTTACTCTATTTGATCATTGTGATGTAAGAAGCGTACGTTTATGGTTGAATTCAAATGTTTATCCATATGAAACATGGAAACTACAATTTGCTAAAAATAAATATTTAGAAGCATATCAAGCTTACGTTGATTTTTATAAGGAATTTAATGGAAAAGATCGTGCTGAACCTATATTAAGCTATACAGATTATACAAAAAGACCGATATTTGTATTAGACTGTTCCAAGCAAAACGAAGCAATTCGAAGTTCCACCATTGATATCAGCTTAGAATTTGAAAGCGATAATAATTTCCCAGCCGATACAAGAGCTTATTGTATTATCATTCATGATAGAATAATGCAGTACTATCCGTTAACAGGAATAATTAGACAACTGATATAAGGATGAAAAAAAGTGTTACTATAAGTGATAGTGCTCCGGAAGTACATAATCTAATAGTTTGGTCATATGCTTATCAAGATGCTAGAAAAGGAAACTATTGGATACAATGCGCTGCAGACAGAGAAAGGTTTAAGTTTAGAATTAATCAAATGAAAAATATTTTAAAGGAGATCTTAAATTCTGCTCATCGTGAACAAATTTTTCAGTCTAGATTTAAGTGTTCAACATGAAGGTAGTAGTGATTGATGTTCAAGGATTTTATATACCTGAATTCATCGTTAAAGAATTAACAATATTTGATGGACATCGAACTGGTCACTATTTGTTTAAATCACCGGTGCCGTTTCGTCAACTAAGTGCAGATGTAAAAAAACAAGTGAAATATTTAGAATTAAATCATCATCTATTACGTTACAACAGTGGAAATATCGACTATGAAAATATTTATAACATACTAGAAGAAAATATTATCGATGATGTTATCGATATTATTTACGTAAAAGGAAGCGTTAAAGAGGATTTTTTAAGACAATTTTTCGATTCAAAGGACTTTTACCCTAGGATCATCAATTTGGAGGAAGCAAACTCTTGTCCAAAATTGCAACCACAACTTCCGTTATGTATGCATCATTACTTAAAAACTAAAATATGTATCTGTAGTCTTAATAATGTACGGTTTATTTATAATTATGTAATTCAGAATTTACCGAAATAAACGTTTAAAGTTTTAATCTCGTTTCCTTCTCCTACTTCATTAACCTGCCCTCTCCACTCTAGTTAAGATTACAAAAAGTATAAAGGGATCAACTTTTAGTGTGTGAAATAATTTTTATTGAAATATCAACAGTCAACACAACCATCATGTCTAGTAAGTAGAAATAATTTTTACATTATTTTATTTTAAATTTTTTCCGAATCAATTGTTTGAAATTTAATTACAACACTTCATCATCAGTCTTAATAAATTAATGTAATCTATTTATTAAATTTCTCTTTCTTTTGTTACAGAACATCCCGCAGGTTACTATGGGGACTATAACCCAGATTTGGTTGTTAACCACGCTGGGTTAACCGAAGAGGAGGTGGACCACCTCCTCACCCAAATTCCCGCGGGCACCTTCGAGTGGGTTTCCCTTATTAACATCTATCTGCGACTGGAACCGCCCCCATCCCTTGGAGGTTATTTTGATATTTTTACCGTGGGGCGCTTGACCGCCGCGATAGACACCGATGAGGAGCGGGGTATAATTGACATTTGGGTATGGGTACATTAAACCTCATACATGTTGGATCGTTTTATGATGTTCATAGCGTTTTTTATGATGTTCATAGCGTTAGGTTTGGCTTAAAA
The DNA here is from genome assembly GCF_031307605.1 of Tribolium castaneum. Lineage (NCBI taxonomy): Eukaryota > Metazoa > Arthropoda > Insecta > Coleoptera > Tenebrionidae > Tribolium > Tribolium castaneum. The sequence goes on from NC_087404.1 coordinate 2,906,983, forward strand.
ACTGCAATTAAAAATTTATTTAGGTGTATGACTTTTTTAGTTTAAGTATGTAGTTTGTTTTATGTATAATAAAAAATAATATTCATTCTGATTATTTTTGTGATCTTATTTCCTGTCTAACGTTTTTTTCTTGTAAATTTATGAATCAAAAATTTTATAAATATCCAGTTGTATTTGATTATTAATTTATCGTTACAATCATTTTCCCCAAAAAATTTATATCCAATAGTTTACAAACAATATATACATTTCTAATAGTTAAAACACATTTATACATCTTTTATAAAAAAAGTGGATTTGTTTAATTGAAATAGGTAAAAATTCATATCCAAAACCTTAATTAATTACTGGGCGGTTAACATTTTTTACCAAAAGATTTTGAAGAATTTACAACAATTTATCATAAACCCTCAACAGATGATATAGTAATTATTGTAAAAGCTGAAGTTTATATTTTTTTCATTATCTACTTTTAGATTTAAAACTAATTATCCGAAATCTATAAGCGAAGAATTTAAAATATCAAGTCCAATTTCGGCAGCGATAACAACTTACTCAGGTGGTATTTATCTTTTTCTCAGAGATAATACATATATTACATTATCTAGTTGCATCTCTGGATATAATGTTCCTGGTTTAACAAACGAATTATTTGAAGGTGTTCCTAATAAAATAACAAGGACATTTAGATATTTAAACGGAAAGCTGTACTTTTTTAATGAAAATAATTACTTTGAATATGATGAGTTTACTAAGAGTGTCATACAAGCGGGACCTAAAACTTTATCTATATTTAACATTAATTGTCCGCGAGAACCCATCTTAATTCAATTGAAAAAATTATCTTTTAAAAAGATTATTACACACAATGCAGTCCTGGTTGAAAATTTAACAGATTATACTCGTGAAGAAGATAGTTGGTGTAGTTGGTGTATTCATCAGTGTTTGTTTACAGTAAGTTTATATTACAACTTAATAAAACGTTCTTTCTAAACATCTAATTTAAACATCTAATTTCAGCTTCAGACCTACAAAAGTTGTGCCAAAAAGACGCATCGTAAGTTTATCGAAAATATTGACTTCGGCACAAGTTCTTCATCCACAAATTCTTCCGATTCAGACTACTGAATTCTTCTCTAAAACCAACATAAATAATCTTTTTTTGGTAAATTCTTTAATTTTTTAAATTTGTTTACCACATTTGATTGCTAAAAATGTGTTTAATTTTTTAGGAAAATTTTTATCAAATTTTTATCAAACAAAAAGTGCGTCACAAAATTCCTACGATAAGGTAAACCACAAAATTAGTATTAAATCATATTTTATTTCATTTTTATTTTTTAGGAAAGCGTGTTATCTGTTAACCGCAAAAATTGATTATAAAAGTTCCGTTTTTTACACATTTCACCAGTTTTATTAAAACTATCTTTGTGAGAAGTTGTATGTGCTCCGCTGTGTATTTTTGCATTTAAATTTCAAAGGATTCTGTAATGGCTGATCAACTATTAAATCTGAATAAAATTGCTGCCTGTGAATATACTGATACATATGTCAGTGCCAACGATTTGGAAGTGAACAAGAAATATAAAATCATCAATTTAACCAAGGCAAACACACAACATGGGGTTATGATGGTAGCATATCTGGACAACGTCGGTAAAGTTTTTTTACCTAAACGACTAACAGCAGTTATGAATGATACCATAATTACGACACTAATGGAAGGACTCGGATCTTATTTGATTTATATGGGACGTAAGCAAGCTAATGGAAATCAGGAACATGATGCCCACATTTTTAATTTCGAACGTATTGTTCACGAAGATTAATGTAAAATTTTTTGGTAAGTGTCATGTTCACCTCTATTTAAAAAACTAATTTATGATTTTTTTCAGGTTTCCAAAATAGACAGCACTATCCACTCTACCTACCTGAGGTTCGACTCCCCATGGAAGGAACAACAACAACAACAACTTTTTTTGCATTATATTTTAAACAAATAACAAAATAAACTTGGTGCGCAACAGACAAGTTAGGCAAACAACATTACAAAAATAAAAAACTACATATACTAGGTTTTTTTTCCTTATCGATAAAATAATGACTTTCCTTTATTAGTTATTAGTGACAAGCGCGATGATTTTCTGATATTTTGCTTAACTCAATACAGCATGTATTGTATATATACTTCATGTATTCACAATTGCACATTTCAAAAATCATATATTCAAAATTTCACAACCCCAAAAACCAAAAATTTCACAACCCCAAAAAGCTACTACTACTACTACTACTACTTGTTTTCTTGGTTGCATATTCGCAAACGGGCGGGGGGTGTGTTTAAAAAAAAAAAATGGAGGCCAGCGCCATCTTTGATTGACGGCTGCGCTGACGGCAGCGCCATCTAGCGAAAAGTTTGCAGACCGTGGCGCCATCTAACGTGAGAATTTAGGCGGAATTTGTGACGACATCGGCGCTACCAACATTACACCCAATATTAATTTTTAAATAAATTAAAATTTTGGCGCCATTTTTTTTAACAAACAAACATGGCCGACTAATTTCAAATATTAATTTTGAAATAATTTAAATTTGGCGCCAATTTACCATTAAACAAAAATGACCGCCGCCGACTTTCAAACTTCCAAGATGGCGACGATTATTATTATTATTATTATTATTATACTACATAAATATATTTGCATCATCACAAATGGCGTCAGTCGGCCGCAGGCCGGCTGACCAGCTGGTCGCAGGCCAGCGAGCTGCGATTACGCGCTTGCGTCTGCGGCTGACTGACACAATTTTCACACATGCGCAGTAGAGGGAGGTGGAGGTGGTTTTTGAACCGGCTATCTCTATCTACTCAAGTGCTTCTAACACAATTAAATTAACAATTCAAATTTATTTAAACCAGTTAAAGAATTCAATTTTCTTTCATTGTCGATTGCGGAAATAAAAGGAGTAATAATATCACCACTCTTCACTTGTGTACTTTGATCTTGCTTTACAAGAAGTATATGAAAATGAGTGAGTTCTATCAAACCCTCTAAAGCTAACTTTTCTTCAGCAGTTAACAATTCTAAACATAGATTTAAAGAACATTCTACTGCAAAATCTGTACTTTCGTGACAATAATTTTCAAAATTCTTGACTGCCTCATAATTCTGATTTTCAACATTTTTATTCGTTCTTTGTTCCAATCTCTCTAATCTGGCGGCATTCTGACACTTATTAGTCTTCATATCTTCACAACTAGTCTTTGGTAAATTCATATCGGGTGGTTCAAAAATATGTGGCATAATTTTAACCCCTCTACAATTAAGAATAGATAGGATAGTATTTACTGACCCACCACAAAAAATTAGAAAATTACGATTTTTCAAAAATTAGTATGGAAAAATGGTTTTTTGAAAATATTTTTGTTACCGTTAATGCGATTATTATGAAATTTTGCATGTCAAGTGACACAAAGACGCTCTTTGATATGGTGTAAATGGAAATCTTGTAAAAGCTATACATTTCCGGTGACAAGGGGGCCCTTCCAGTTTTTAGGTGTTAACTCAATTTTTCGGCCTATAAACACGTATTTTTGATACTAAAAATCAAAAGCCTCTGATCGTTTTAATTCTTCATTTGGATTATAGTTTTATAATGCAAGTAGTGAAGTATTGATAAAACCAGCAATTTGGAGGGAAAATCGTTTTACAGTGTGAAAACCTTGTGGTGTAGTCTCAGATCAAGTTGTGATGCCGGGATGGCTATTGCTAGCTCATGCATTATTTTTTCCAACACATAATCATGTCTTTTACTATTATCATCAAGAAATAATCAAAATTTACTTTGGATTAAATGAAATTGACATCAAATGTGACAGCAATGACAGCTGTGTCATTCGTAGTGAACTGTTTCCAAGGTAATGGACCGCTCAAAATTTATACTTTTCTATTCTGCAGTGCAGTGTAGAGTTTAGTTTAATCCCAAATAACTAGAGAACGGTACAGTTTGACGACATGAAGCAAGAGTACCTTTTTTATTAAAAAATAATTGGGCTTTTGATTTTTGATATCAAAAATATGTGTTTATAGGCCGAAAAATTGAGTTATCACCTAAAAACTGGAAGGGCCTCCTTGTCACCGGAAATGTATTGCTTTTACAAGATTTCCATTTACACCATATCACAGATATATGCTTTTGTCTTAGAAGCATATGCTGAGTTGTGGTTAGTTTTGTGATTTTCATGAATTTGATGGGATAAAACCGATTTCGTGGCCTGAACACCGTTATTAGTGCCGGAATAGTGCAGGGAAAAAAGGAAGGGGCAGATATAGGGCCCTGAAAGTGTATACAAATTATGTGTTCACTGGGAGGGGTGGGGCAAAGGGGGGAAACGGCTAAAATAGTTCGTGTGCTCCAGCTTAGAGGTCGCGTCAGTTTGCAAAGAAATCTGTAAATTTAAAGAAATCTGTCACACATTTTGCTAAAAGTAAAGAAGGTTCACTTAAAAATAATCGACGTGCGCACACTTCTCTTTTTAATTCTTTGATTTATCAACAGCCGATTATTTTGCTGTCGTTGCGGTTTTTGACGACATTTTGTTTTAATGTGTTTTAAAAACTTCAGAAAACGATTTAACGTGATTTTTGTAATCAAACATCTCTACTTTTATATGGATCTTTTATTTGAATCTAGTGTATAGTGTGAATGACAGTGTTTTATTGAAGGATGAATCAACTTAAGGCAAATTAAGGTAAACGTTATTGAAAGGTGTCTATACAACAATTAATTGCGATTTCTAGATATTAATATAATCATTTTACACTAAGAAGGATCACACAAACTTCTCTAATAAGGGAATTTCTTGATGTTTAGGAGATGAAAACCGTCCTTGGAGATGACAACGGTTCTTGGGATGTAATTGAAAATCCCATGAAGACGAGTTAAATATAATGTGCAGTAATTAATATTGTAGTTGCGAAGCTAGTATTTTGTGAAAGCTGTGATTGCTTAATTTAGAAACTAAGCGAAAAAACGTATTCTACAAGTATCATACAAGTTAATCAATATTAAAGCCTACTATTATTATAAATTTAAATGATTACATGGTAGTTTTAATCAGTTAACTTCCAGTTATAGTTATGTATATCAGATATGTGGCTTTTTATTGAAAATAATTTTAGCACACTTGTAATTCTCTTGTGTTTGAGTAATTTACTAATAACTATGATGCAATCAAGATTACTTTTAAAAAATTTCAAAACTTATCAAGAACTTTGACATCAAACTGTTAAAGTAGGTGTTAGGGCCGCTTTTACAAACGTCCGTAAACCTTATAACCGCGAATAAATTTCGAAAAATAGTTGTTTAAATTTAGCCTTAAGGGACTTAAAAATTGGACTATTGTCAAAGATTACAAGCAAAATTTTGATATTTTTTTGCTTTTCTGAACAGTCTGTAGACAAGTAATCAAACCAACAAAACTGATGTATTTATACAGACTGATCCCGAAATACTGTGTCTGTTAGCAATCTGAATTTAAATTTTAAAGGATACCAATAGTGTACACTTTCAGGTATCAATTCAATAATTTAATCTGATGCCAACATACTCAGTTTCTCTGGATCATTGTGTATATTTAGACAATGTATTTACATATATTATTACATCTGAGTATGTTTATGAAGAACAATTCGAGTTAAATTAATTTTGCCTATACATTCCAGCACGTTATTATTTTTTTAATAAATTTTTATTGGAAAGACTTTGTTTCATTTTATTAAGCGATGTTAAATGTTTTTGTGCTATTGTAACTGTTACAGATGCTTTTTTATTAAAATGTCTCGTAACAGTGCATGAGTACAGAATCATTTAACATTTATAATTCTTTAAATTTGGAAAATAAATAAAACGTCCTGTTTGAATTTCTCGCTATTATTGAATTAGTTCGTTCTCTCAGGGTTAGGTGGCGCTTTCGCGAAAAAACGAGGGGTAGACAGAGAGATTCGCTTCTTCCTCTCTCTTATTCTATGCAGATATACCTCGGCCGGAGTTGCACATATCAGTCACCAGGTGGCGTGTTGGTTAAAGTAAATTGCCAATCGTTGTCGAAAAGCTACCCAAGCAACTTATTCTTGGTACAGAATTTCTTCATCAATCTAGGGCACGGATCAATTTAGTCGATCACAGCATATTGTTACAAAACAACGGTCAAGTTATGAAGTGTAATTTCAATATTAAAAAACCTAGGATCAGCAAATCCTTCGTAACGCAAGAATTCGATTTCATCTTCGTATGCAACGAAAAGGGACTTACATCAAAACACATCGTCTGCATCACAGGAAGGCACATCGAAGGACAACCGAACAACCTCAGAATTAATTTGGTGTCAAAAACAAGACGGCCTATCAGATTATTTAAGGGCATGACAATGGGAGTGTTGAAATTGGTGTCACCGATTACAGTGAATACGACCATCGTACTATTTGCTGACGAAGCCGAAGTTGATACGACATCAACAAATCATGACCTAGACCACGTTCATGACCTAGACCAAGGAAAAGAAACGGAACAGCTATTAAAGAGATACGACAACATTTTTACCAAGTCAATGGATGAAATAGGAAGAACCGATATTTTACAAAGAAATCAAGTTGTCCTCTACCAAACATACATGACATCTTATATATTTAGGGGATGCTCAATATTTCTCAACTCTGGACATGTTTAGTGGATACTGGCAAGTAAATATTAGAGAGTGTGATAAGGAATATACAGCGTTTACGACACCAGGACAGGGATTATACGAGTTCAACGTGTTACCGTTTGGCCTTTGCAATGCACCGGCTACTTTCCAAAATTTAGCTGACGTGGTATTTCAGGGGATGAATTGGGTAGATGTTTCAATTTACCTTGATAATATTATTTTATTCTCTCATTCTTACGAGGAACATTTAGTAAAACTCGAGAAGGTTTTTGAACGCATCATGGAGGCAAATCTTAAACTTAAACCATCGAAATGTTCATTCCTTAAGAAGGAAGTGAAAATGTTAGGACACGTGATCAACAACACAGGCATCGCTCCGGACCAAGAAAAGCTTTTAGCCGTAAAGAATTTTCCGCAACCAACAAATGTTAAAGATGTTCAAAGCTTTTTAGGGCTTTGTAATTATTACCGAAAATTTATTGAGAAATTCGCACAAATTGCAAGACCTTTGCATGAATCAACAAAAAAGGGACAAGATTTTGTGTAGGACACACAAAAGCAAACTGCTTTCGATACATTAAAGGGGAGATTAATTACTGCTCCAGTTTTACAACACTTTAACCCCAACAAACTACAGGAAGGAAAGGATAAAGAAATACAAACTATTTCGTACGTAAGCAGAAGTTTAACGAATGCAGAACTTGAGGGTCTCACTGCTATATGGTGTCTGAGCCATTTACGTCAACCATCGTCACGGACCACCACGCCTTGTGTTGGTTAAAAAGTTTAAAAAACCCGAATGGCCGATTAGCACGTTGGGCACTTAAATTATCGGAGTTTGATCATGAGATTGTTCACAAAAACGGGATTAAACATAAAGACGCTGACTGTCTTTCACGTCACCCAGTCTCTGAGGCTAAGGAATCTGACACAATTGAAGCAGAAGAAATTTTGACATTGATTTTGGAACCAGAAGACGTCCGGAAACACCAAGAAAGCGACCCTGAACTTTAAGAAATGATAAATGTTCTCGAGAATAAATTTGTTAACGCGGTAGCAATCGGCACAGATAAACGAGCAAAAAATTTTCGCTTGATCAACGATGTATTATACGAGATTAACGCAGATGTACAAGGGAACCCATATGTATTGGCAATACCAAGGGTTCTAGTAAAGGAAATTTTGTTCAGGATGCACGGCGAACCCTTGGGAGGCCATTTAGGAACAGCAAAAACCTTGGATTAAACGAAAAAACGCTTTAATTGGACAGGCATGCAGAAAGACTTAGAACGGTTTGTAAAAGGATGCCCGGATTGTCAAGTAAGGAAGTGAGTGCCAGCAAAACCGAAAGCCTGTAGATCTGTTGCAGCCAATACCAGTAGGACTGCCCTTTGAGAAGATTGGAATCGACATATTAGGACCTTTCAGACGGAGTAAAAGCGGAAAAACAGTTATCCCAGTAGCCACTGATTACGCAACAAGGTGAGCCGAAACTCAAGCACTGATCAACGCGAAAGCCGAACATGTTGCGCAATTTATACTTGAACGAATCATTACCAAACATGGGACCCCCAGAGAAATTTTAAGCGACAGGGGAACAAACTTTCGGTCAGAACTTATTAGGGAGTTACTGAGTACAAAGAGGATCGCCAGCAAGTTTACGACAGCCTAACGGAAAGATTAAATAAAACATTAGCAAACATTAGCTATTTTCACCAACACAAACCAGACAGATTGGGATGAATTTCTCCTACATGTGACCTTTGCTTACAATTGTATGCAACAAGACACAACAAAATTCAGCCCCTTTATGTTGGTTTATGGAAGGGAACCTGTTCTCCCTGTAGAGGCTTCACTGGTCCATCCAACAGCGAGCCCCCACGTTACTTCAATCAGGGAAAAAGCCCTAGCAGCCCGCAACCTGGCGGTTACCAACATTGAGAAGAAACAAAAATTCTATAAAGAAAGGTACGGAAAACACAGGCATGTAGAGTACAAACAAGGAGACCAGGTCAAGGTCTTTACCCCGGTAAGGAAATTGGGACGAAGCGAAAAACTGTTATCGAAGTGGTTTGGATCTTATTATATTCAAGAGAAAGTATAGGATGTTGACTATAGAATCAAAAAAAGGACTGGTAAAACTGCGAAAGAGGAGGTAGTGCATGTAAGTAGAATACTACCTTATTATGATCCATGGTCACCCGAGGTAGCACCGACTTCCGACTAGTTTACGGGATTTAATTTAACTTTTATATAATTATTTTTAGCAAAGACATGTTAATATATTCTTTTTAAGGATTGAATTAATTTTTTTTTGAAAAAAATTCTATTGACTAATAGTAGATATTAATTAAGTCTTATTTTAGGTTCATTATTTCGCTTTATTCGGTAATGATGACATGCCAAATGATGAAATGCCAGGCCAGTCAATCGGTAGAGGTGACAGCTGGATCATTCTGGAAACCACTACCAGTTGCTATAACATATGAAGCTAGCCCCCCTTTAACGTATAAGACGGAGTGGTACCACGTCGAGGCCCTGCAAGTCTTACCCATGAGGCATTTAATGCAACCCAAAGTTTGCTCGAGGCGTTCGACGAAGAGTTTAACATTATGGAACAGAAGTGGGCACAAAGGGGAGAGGTATCGAGAAGAAGGCGTGCTCTAGATTTCGTGAGAGAGGGGTTATCATGGTGTTGTGGGGTAGCGACACACCACAAGTTGGACGCTTTGGTGATGGACGAGGCCAAACTCAAAAACCAGCTACGTGCGATGACCAGGGGGTTATCGGACACTCTCGTAAACGTGTCCAAAATGTCACAAGCCTTCGCTACTTATCAAGAAGTAGTGAATGCTGCGTTTGAAAACACGGAAACGAAAATAAAGGAGGTTGAAGATAGCACCAACAAAATAAGAAAGAGAGGATATCGCCACGATTTAATATTAGCAACTCTGTTGCAGTTGGAAACCGAAAGCATGAAGCGAATGGTTCTGATTAATAGAGTGATGAAACAGCATCAAGTTCCTAGTGAAGTTATACCGGTAGAAACATTAACGAGAGACTTGACGAAATTGGAAGAGGAAATAAGATCAACAAGTGAAGGTCTCGCAATTCCAGTGTCCGACGCTTGTCGGTACTACCAATTACCGATTTGCGACTTCTTTTTCTAGGGTATGGCTATTGTGGTGACTGTACGGGTCCCAATCTCGCAACTGAACACCATCTGGAAGTTGCATGAACTCATCACGACGCCGTTTGCCTGGTACAATAACACGTGTAAAATAGAACACGACACTCTATATATTGCTGTGTCTAATACGAATTGATCATTGCGGTAGTTCATATCTTGGCTAGAGACGCAAGATTTATGCTTGTAGCAACTACACCTAATTCGGCTTATGCCTATACAGCTGATACACCAGTATACCAACATATTACATTTGCTGTATTCTGCACGATTCTCATTTTGTTGTTGGTATATCTACTGTACAGGGTGTATTTAATTAAGAAACAACACGGGAAGGGAAGCTGAGTTTTGGATCAAAATCTTGAAAGGGATATTGAGATGGACATCTTAGGTTCACACGAAATTCATCAAGAGGAAATAACTTTAAGAACGGGGCAAAGCGTGAACATAAATGTTACGGCTAGCGAGTAGTTGGACGTCCACAACAATTATTGGGGTGTTATGTGTAGCAGCAATTGGTCACAAAAAATTGTCTGTTATGCAAAATGTCCTAATAAACAATAGTAACCGTAAACACAGAAACAGCGCGTAAACATAGCTCAGTGTGATACGAATGAATGACTCGGAAATTAATTTATTCTTGTCAGCAACGTAGGTTAAGGAACAAACAATGTAGAATTAAGGTCATGATAATATTATTTAAGTTAGATAAATTATTATAATATTATTTAAGTTATTATAATATTATTTAAGTTATTAAATTGTCGTTTTTTTTTTACACGTCCAACACCCACGAGAAGAGCCTCGAAAACCAGGATGGGAAAAAGAACAAAACACGCGCACTGTCGAGAACTAAGAATCAAGCGTATGACCAGGGAATTCTGACGGGGAGACGGGACCATCATAGGATTCCAGCCATGATAGAATCCACGGACTGTCCGAAAACGGTACCCAAGACTGTAATCAGTCACTTGAGGGCGTAATAGTAACCAACTGGTATCTACAAATCGTCACAACCAGCGCCGAAGACCGAGACGTTTCTACCTACCATCTCTCAGGGCAAAGAACGAGAAGCGAGCATTTATAATCCAGAAATGCCAATCTGAAAGTCATTTCCCTGGTCTACCTTGAGGACGGACAGTTTTTCCCTGAACATAGTGATGTGCGTGAGCCGTAACAACAGACCGTATGTGGGATGTTAGGACGGTTGTAGAATTGTAAATGATAGGGTAGTTTTAAGTTTAGATAGTAAAAAATTGTCGGGGCGACAATTTAGAAGGGCCGGGCACATGTCACGCAGCAGTATTTGGCAATAAATAAAATCAAAGGTTAGTCTACTGCAGAAAGGACTGGATAAAACCTTCCACAAACAAATGAATTGGTTCCCAATAATCTCTATAAGTATAATTCTGTAAAAGGTGATGGTCAAATTGGTTCCCGGGTGATGGTCCAATTAGCTCCTGCATGAGCAGGTAGGTAATAAGGATTAAGCCAAATATATTATCACGCGGCAGTATTTGGCAATACGGTTGCTACAATTGAGGAACTGCAGGGTTGGCAGTTTGAGCAACGGTGTTGCAAGTACCACAAAAAACTAGAACACTCTCAGAGGGGAGGAATTGACGAGGGAACCCTGAATTAAAATTACGAGTTAGTCGCGACTCAATTGCAGGCAAAAGTCAACTTACTTTTGCGGGTTCCTCTTCCCTTGAGTAGTGGTGACGTGTGGCCGTGCTGTGTCCGACAAAATCCTGATTCCAATTGTACTTACCAATAAGGATGTCGACTAATAAGTAAGTACCATTTTTTTGTACTTATTAAACATTGAGATAAACCCCCGTCGTTTATTATACGTCCCGACCACCTGAGCTACCCCCGACTCACGCAGGGCGTGACAATATGTTAATATTTTGGACTTAAAGCTGGTAGAAATGTTCAAATAATTATTTTCTTGGCACAAAATCCAACAACAAATTTCCTTTATTCATGGCAAACTGGTTATTTAAAAAAAAGAGAATGTAATTTTTAAACTCAATGCTCTCCTGTAAATTTCGTAAAATGTTTCGTCAAGTAATGACTATTAAGACATCTCACATGATGACGTTGCGTTCGTTAATATGTGTATTAATACTATTGAAGCATCAAAATGGAGACAAATTACAAATATAATTTTAACATTTTTCGTTCGACATAGTACCCATTAAGTTCTATGCGCCTTCTCCATCGTTTTGGAAGTACTTGAATACTCGAAGAAATATTTATCCACAGCCTATAAATTGTTAAAATACGATTTGTTTTTGAACGTTTTGGAACTTGTGAATTTATTCATACACTTACAAATGTCATTCCTGTTATCATAATCTGTTTATCTGACCTACCTGACCGATGGGAACCAATTCGACTCGTCCCAAACAAATATTAACCTATTCATAAAATCAATTACAATAGAAATTGACAAAACATAACAGTTTAAACCTCAAACACATGGTGTTGTGATAATGAAGTTCGGGTCCCCTCAAATTAGTTCTTTATAAGTATAATTCTGTAAAAGGTGATGGTCGAATTGGTTCCGGGGTGAGGCTCCCGTATGAGCAGGTAGATAGAAAGGATTAAGTCAAAGATATGTTTATAATTTCAATTTAATCCTGGTAGAAAAGTTCAAATAATTATTTTCCTGGCACGATATCCAACAACAAATTTCATTTATTCGTGGTTAACTGGTTATATAAAAAAAGAGAATGTTCCCCAAAGCTCTCTTTAAATTTCGTAAAATGTTCTGCAAATAAGCTCATTTTGCTTTGACCTTTCTCAGTTTACTAATTTGCGTTTGCCATTGCATTTCCTTTTTTTCGATTACATTGGGCATTAAAGATTGAATTCTTACAGATAGGGTTCTATGTGCTCCGCGAAAAAGTTTGTGAGAACTTAGATATGTGTCGAATATCAAACAAAAAATTGTGGTTCTGGCTCTAGAGTTCCAGTTCTTATTCGGTTTTACATCATTTGCTCTAAATTATACGTCTATTTTAAATTCTGTGCACTCCTATGCTATTAAACCATCAAAATGGAGACAAATTACAAAAACAATTTTAACATTTTTCAACTTAGTGAGGAGATTTGGCTATGGATTTTACCACAATACTCCGTTTTTGAACTTGTGAATTTATTATACACTTAAAATGCCATTTCTGTTATCAAAATACTTTAATGCGTTTATCTGACCTACCTGACCAACGGGAACCAATTCGACCATCTCCGAGAACCAATTCGACTATAATTAGAGAATCATTACAAATTTCACATTAGGATAACCATTATTTTATATTTACTGTTTTAGTTTGTAGTTTCAATTTGTATATAACAAAATTATTTTTATAATAAACGAGTTTTTTTATATCGAGTACATCCGCGACTTGAGGATTTTTTTTAATCCGCCTACACCCTGCTTCGCCGAACATGGTTCTGCGAGTATCTTAAGGTCTTCTGAGACTTTGAATCGTCGCCATGGAAGTAAAATGTAGTGTTATTAAAAGTAAAAATAATAATAATAATTTACCTCACCGCGCGCGATAAAAAAATTCACCGTGAGTGATCCTGTAGTGTCTGTGTTCAACAGCAGCAATTTAAAAAAAATGGTTCAACTAAAAGTGGTTGACCAGGTTTATCTTTCCAAGAACATGTATCGCACCTCCAGCGAGACATTTCCGCGCTTCCTCAAAAATCAGCGACTGCTAATCAAGGAGCAGAAAATAAGAATGGCTGATTTATTAAAATACCTTTATATAATCGGCATAGAAATGGAAGAAATGTCGATAGTAGTTAAATAGTGCTGGGGGTTTATCTCAATGTTTAATAAATACGACTTAAATACAAAAAAAAGGTAGTACTTACTTATTAGTCGACATCCTTGTTGGTAAGTACAATTGCAATCAGAATTTTGTCTGACACAGCACGGCCACACGTCACCATTACTCAAGGAAAGAGGAACCCGCAAAAGTAAATTGACTTTTTCTGCCAGCCTACCAATCCAGCAATTGCAGCAACCGTATTGCCAAATACTGCTGCGTGACACCTTTATTAAAAATTTGTCGATGTTTACTTATGCATACGTGATCTCCAACAGAAAATTTGTTGTGTGTATTTGCAAGTTTAATATGAGTATAAACCGTCCTTAATCGCGACTTTTCATTGCTTGTTTTAACATTTGCTGGCATAGTATTAATTGTTCTGTGATATTTGTGGTTATATTTGTTGATGAATTTATCTAGAATATTGATCCATTTATAATATTCTTAAAAATTAAATTGTTCCCACATTAATTGCTTCAGCGTTCGGTTGACTCGTTCAACTATAGATGCTTTCATAGAACTAAACGTACTATAACGAATAATCTTAAATTTTTTCATTAAATTCTGAAACATTTTATTGTAAAACGCTTTACCATTGTCAGCCTGTAAGTTTTTTAATAAAAAAATTTTTTGCTACGCACATATTTTTAGCATTTTATGTTTTTTGTTGAACCATCCAAACGTATTTAGAAAAGGTATCAATTACACTAAGATGTGTTTAAATTATTGGTTTCTTTTGGCATATGGAATCATGGTTTATGTAGTTCTTTCACAATATCTATCTTAATGGATGTAGGTGTATAATTATTAATTTTTAATTTATAAACCATTTTTATTAATGTTGTGTAATCGCTTTTTCATTATTGACTATCTGATTTTCAAATGTGATTGGACATTTAATAAATATTTGTGCAAATAAACATTTATGAATACTGTTTTTAGTTTTCGGTACATTTTGCTTTACAGCAAATGATATGTTGGCTCCAAAACGCAATTGATAATATAAAGCTTGTTCTTTTGTAAATAATTTATCATCTATACTTATAAAAACTTCATCGTTGAATGATAATCAACTCTGACAAAACCTATAACAGATTTGTTATTAAAAATGGCATTAGCTTCAAATTTTAATATTATGCTGTAAAATATATATGAGGATGAGAGAATTTCTTTATCACTAAACCTTGAAAGAACGAATTGTGGATTTTTAACTATGTGCGTCATTATTCAATAATACCCTTCGACCATATATCATATAGACTGGGCAAGGTGAGATTTGTTTTGAAGCCAACATGTGCAGGTGGGGCAAGGGGAAATAAGGCTTGGTACGCGAATTTGAGTCTTAGGTACCCCTTCTCTGATTGGTCCATTCAAAATATTTCCAAGTGTTTCGTTAATATTCGTCAAACTTCGTGCTTCACGATTGTGATTAAAGGGAAAAATTGTGAATTTTGGGCTTAAATTTACTTGTGAATGGGTAAAATCTGGTTCTTGCGTCGAAATATACAGGAGAAAGTATTCACAAGGGGTATTCATCGGTAATGTCATCCGTAGGTAAGAAAATACAGGTGTTAACCTAAATCTGGAAACACACCAGTGGCGTCGTAACGTATTCTGATTTTCCGCTTTGATACTGAATATTTTTGAATATTACAACTCTGACGACATGTCATAAGATAGAATTAGAAGTATTTTAACTAAGGCATTTTTTTTGAAACTCGAAAACTTAAATTATTTCTGAAACTTGTAATGTTTTTTCAATTGTTTGCCCCTTGACTACGAGCTGCCATTGAACAAGGAGTGAGCTTCCTCTTGCCCCTCACTCCTCGCACCCATACATGTTGGCTTCAAACAACCTGCCTACAAACTCGCTTTACGGCGAGTCTATATGATATATGGTCGAAGATAATACCAGATTAGGGTGAGACAAACGTGGCGCAGGAAACGCCACCTGTCGGGGTGCATGGGGACTCGAGACCGTCACACCGACGGGCAGGAATTTGCAAAGCAAAGAAACACAACATCATTTATACATCGAGACTTGGGCAGTTTTGTCCAATGATGTGGGGGCGCCGGTATTGGTCATGTAATTCGGCGCCTGGCGGGGTATTTGCCCGAGGAGTAGCTGTTTTGGCTTATGCTGGTTTACCTCTCTCGGCGGGCGCTATGGGAGATTTGCTTTGCAAATTCCCGCCCGTCGGTGTGAAGGTCTCGAGTCCCATGCACCCCGACAGGTGGCGTTTCCTGCCACGTTTGTCTCACCATCGTCGTACGCTAGTCGCTTAAAGACTCTCGAAGCCACATCATCTCATAGTACTGCGCTGCACTGATGAGCCCCAAAAGGGCAAACTGGTCTGCAGCTGTCCAATGGAATGATGTTGTGCTTCTTTTATACAATACCAGATTCACGTAATTCTTCTACAATTGACACTATTTTGTTATTGTGACCCGAATGTCCTGATGTCTGCGAAGCCACTATTAACCAAAGTCTTTCGACTAATTCATTTGGATCATCCCAGTAAACATAATACATAGAATAGGTATTTAATTTTTTTATCATTCCTTTAGCTATAGTAGTTTTTGATCTTTTGGAAGTTTCACCATAAGGTGGATCTGAATGGTATAAGGGGCCGATAATTGTTTTATAGTTATCAGCTCTTGTACCTTGGATTGGAGCTGAAGGTTTAAACTAAACACGAATAGCTTGACTTATATCCAAAATTTCTTTATATGTAATTAAGTCACTTTCTGTATAATTTCTAGGGTTGCTTTTAAATAACAGTTTATAGAGTCCTGGTGTTATTTTAAAAAACTTTTTGTCTACTGTAATGTCTTTGCCTATAAACTCTACATGAGATAAACCAATCCAAAATTTCTCTGCAATGCTGTCGTGTCTTATGCCAGTCCTGTGATCGAATTTTCGTTTCTTATAATAAATCATTCTATTTATGTAATGTCGAGGTACCTCATCAAAAGTTTCCAAATATTCATTACACAAATCTGTTTCAAGCAAACTTGAAATACTTCTTTTACTTTCTTTAACAGAATTTTCAATTAAATCATTTAGTTCCATATCTTCAAAGTTTTCAGGTTCTGCAGTAAAGACTTCTTTATCTTTTTTTTTTCTAAAGTGTTATGTGGTGTATTTTGCATTATTTTATCCATTTCATTAAAATCTAATTTATCATTTTTTAATTACTCTATTCTTGTTTTAAGATTAGAGATTTTACTTGAAAGATCACTTTTATTTTCTGTAGGAAATGTTTGATCAAAAATTTCTCGCTTCTTTTGTTTAGGTTTAAAGTCATGAACAATATTCTTTTCTTGTAACTGATTGGATATTGTTTCAAGTCTTTTTGGTAATTGGAGAAAATGTATTTTCATAAGCAGACTCATCTTGTTTTAACAATGTCATTTTTCGCTTTACTTCTTCTCCATTTTTTATGAATTCCATTAGATTTTCTGTTTTTGTATCATCTAATCTTTTTTTAAGTTCATAATTAATACAATTATTTCTTGATTTAACGAAAACAAAAACTCTAAAACCATCTGTCAACCGTTTGCAAACCGTAAAATAGCGTTTATAAACCGAATTTAAACCGTAATATAACTGCAAAGCTCTTAAGTAAACCGTCTGAAAACCGGTCATAAAGCGTAAAAGCGTTAATAAACCGCTACAAAAACTATGCGATTTGATACTTCGTTTTGTTAATATAGTTTTTCTTACTAAAATTCAGGTTGTATAAAGCAATCAAATCCTTTTCTATAACCTCCATTATTAAAATTGGTTTCTTTATCAATTACTAACAAATTGTATCTATCTTGCCAACATAAATGGCATTTTTTTTTTAAATCTTCAAAAGTCAGATGTAAAACTAACATTGTCTTTATAAATATGAAGTAAATTTAAGTCATTTTGCTTAAATACTATTAAGAAATTTGTATTGTCTTTAATTAGTTGTTTCAGAATTTTGGTACAAGTCTGACAAATAGAATGAGTCAATATTCTTATGTCTGCCCATACTAAAATATTCTCTCATAACATTTTGTTTATCACAAGCTACATTATCAAATATTATTATAGAATTGGGTTTAACTTTTGATAAAGAGGGAATATTATTTTTTAGATCACTAAATGCAAAATAGCTCATTCCTTTTAGAGGTTTTAATAACGCTTCCAAATACTCATATTTTGGTTGAAATAACGATTTTGAAAAATATATATATATATATATATATATACATTTTCAAATCGCAAACCATTAGGTTGTTCAATTAAACTTATCATTGTATTGGTTTTACCACAATAAGACAACGTATAGTTGACGAAAAAAGTGCTCCATGTCGTTTTTTGTTAATAGTTTTAAAATCATTGTTAGGCACTTGTAGCGTTATTGGTTGTTAAACAATTCGCATTTTGTATGAAATTAATAAAGAAAACTTTTTAGAACTATAAATATTATAATCACAACTAGTTATTTTAGTTAAGTTTTATTTGTTAAAACCTAAGTTTTATAGGAGTTTATATATATAGTGCAGTAAAAATGCAAAACCTTAGTCAAGTAAGCACAGTTAAAAAGAGATATAGTGGCTGAGGTGTTCTAAATTCAGTGGTAAACAAGCTACCTATTAAACTACATATTCCTGGATATAATTATTGTGGTCCAGGAACAAATCTTGCGACTTTCAAGACGAGGTAAAGGAGTTAATGCTTTAGATGAAGCTTGCGAAGAGCACGACATCGCTTACAATAAGAATTTAAATTTACATAGTCGACATAGAGCTGACCGTTTTTTGTTAGAGAAAACTAAGCGTAGATTACATTCTTCCAATTTATCTTTGGGAGAAAAAACTGCAGCTTTGGGTGTTGCATCTGCAATGAAAACTAAGTTAACACTTGGAATGGGATAGACAATCAGTAAAAAAATATCAGCGCCCTAAAACGAAATTTAAAAAAAGTAGGAAAGGATTAGGATTTAATGAATTAAGGAAAATTGCCAAAACTACAATTAAAGGAAAAAAGTTTAAAAATAACATTGATGTCATAAAAGCCGCTATAAAATCTGTAAAACTTTCACAGCATTTTGTAGAACCTAATTCAAATTCGTCAAAATCAAGCAATGAAATGACCTAAATTATGAAATTATGTAATTAGGTTGTTGAAGAATAATTGTTTTTGTTAAGTATATTTCTAATTACATTTTGAAACAAGAATAGTTGGGTGTAAAAAGTAAAGAATTTTCTGGCAGGCTTAAAAAGTTTATTAATGTGTTTTTAATTTTAATTTGCGATTAATTTAAGTTTTGCAATGTAAATCCCAACTAAATTTAATTTAAGAGTAAGAGTTAACTAATTACTAATTTGAATTAATAAGTTGCATTCCATTTACAATTACAACATTTCAAATTAATTGAGAATTAATTAATTACTACTAAGTCGCTGCAGACATTATTATTTCTTACGTAATTTTTAATGTTGCTTTGTGCAAAAAATATCAATAAGCAAAAAGTACTCTTAATTAATTAAGCAATAATTAAAAATTCAAATAAACGTATTTTTAGAACTATATCATAAAAAATATTTTTCACACAGTTTTATTAAAACTTTAGAACTTGAAGTCACTTAAGAAATCATAAAACTTCGATTAATTATCATTTTCATATTTTTAATTAGAAGAAAGTCTACAAAAATTCTCAAACAAATCACCTACATGTTAAAATAGTGTAATGAACAGCAAAAATCGATTTCTGAGCAACTATTAATTTCTGAGCTATAGTGAAAAATACTTTTGCTCTATTTACAAAAGGACTTTGTTAAAAAAATTTGCTATAGTATAAACACAAAAAACAAATTGGTAATAATAAAACAATCACAAAATTTTGGGAAAAACTCCAATTAAACATATACGCATAATTCCTATACCCAAAACTGAAAGATTTTTGCCACTTATTCCAATTTTTGCGGCATTGGGTGCTTTAGGATCATTAAGTGGTGGTGCCGCTGCAATAGCGAAAGCAGTAAGTGTTGCTAAAGAAGCTAAAGAACAACTTAAAGAATCCCAAAGACATAATCAAAGTATGGAAGCAATTTCATTAAATAAGTCGGGAAAAGGTTTATTTCTAAAATCCTATAAAAAAGGATACGGTCTTTTTTTAGGACCAAGAAAATCACCGAAAACATTTCTATAGAATTTCCAAAACGCGCTCTAACTAAAGTTAATTTAAAAAAATTTGCACAACTCAATAAAGTTAAAAATTTTAGAGGAGTATTTATGAAAGATTCATTGCATAAGTCAGGTGCAAATGTTAACGAAACGGGTATTATAAACTTAGACGATGAAAAAGGCGAAGGGACTCATTGGACTGCTTACAAAAAAAAGTAATAACAAAGCCCTTTATTTTGATAGCTTTGGTAACACACCACCACCGATAGAATTCGTTAAATATTTAAACAGAAGGATTTAATGTGAAATAGTTTACAATCATGAAAGATTACAACAGTTTAATACAATAATTTGTGGACACTTATGTTTAAAATTTTTGTAAAACTATATTAATTAGAGACATATGCGGATTGTTTTTAGTTTATCATAATTTTTTATATGTGTTTGTATCATGTCTGTTACATTTACTTTAACAGGAACTAGTTCAATACTTTCAAGTAAATGTTATCCACCATTGATATTAGGTGACAGTGAATATGCATTAGATTTAATCAATCTAGAAAAATTTTATTCTATAGCTAACGTTACCAATTCAAATAACAAATTTTATTTTACTTTACAAAATCAAACAAAAGGTTTTACTACAATTCCTGAAGGCTCATATGAAATCGATGAGCTTAATGCTTTTTTAAATTAGGATTTCATAACATATATTAAAGAAAAATCATTAAATACAAATTACTTTATGCAAAAACCTATTTCAATTATAGAAGGAAATAACAATACTTTAAACTGTGAAATTAAATGTAGTCTTTATATTAACTTTTCAAAAAAGGACTCTATTGGCAGTTTGTTAGGTTTTAACAGTAATATACTAAAAGCTAACAAAAAACATATATCGGATAATTCTTGTAAAATATTCAAAGTAAATGCATTATGTGTTGAATGTAATATTGTATGTGGTGCATTTTGTTGTGGTCAAGAAGTACATGTTATTCATGAATTTTTTCCTTGTGTACCTCTTGGCTACAAAATAACAGAAACACCTAATGTGATTTATCTTCCACTCAACACTAAGCAAATCGATGAGATAACAATTAAAATAACTGATCAAGATGGAAATATTGTCAATTTTAGAGAAGAAGTGCTAACAGTAAGGTTGCATTTGCGTAAAATAATTAGCGAATTAGTGCAGCATATATTAATAATAATAATATAAATAAGTCAAAGACCAATAAAATTTGTAGTCAAGTAAACAACGAAAAAGAGTTAACTACAGCAAACCGTTTGTTTAACAGAATAAATTTTCAAATTCTTAATGTTCAAGAGCCACCATTATTTGATACAGCAATTGCCTGAAGAACGTACTCATCCACCTTATGCATCCAGTTCTTTTAACAATATTGATGAAATTAGAATTCCAATACAACAACAGGATATATACACTCTACCATGGTACAGTACATTACATGTTCAAGGAAAAATAAAAGTGTATGGTAAAGATAAAGATGCTCTACCATACTCAAGCGTTGAGTTTGTTAACATGAGAATTTTATTTTTATTTGATGAAATTTAGTATGAAATGTCAAGAGATCCAATAGATACTGTTAGAAATCCAAGAATTGTGTCTGTTTTAAAAGGCTATGCAACATTCAACGAATCACAAAGCAAGGCTCTTCAAAACAGTGGTAGATTTCCCAAAGAAAAGTCTACAATTATTGATGATACTACTAGCAGTTTTGATGTTATAATTCTTCATATGGTTTTGGGTTTGTGTGAAGACTTTAAAAAAGTTTTAGTAAACGCTCGACAAGAGTTAGTACTACGACGCAGTAGTACCGATAATAATGCATTTTTTCTCCAAAATGACATTGACAAGACAATAAATTTGTCTTTAGAATATATATATTATATATCTATGCGTATGGTGGTAATGCCATCACATAAGTGCCAGAGTTTTCAGGTTGCATCTACAGCCTCTGACCTGACCTAACGACCACTAGTAGTAACCAGGACCAACGGCTTAACGTCTCCTCCGAAAGACGAGTTAGTTGCGATGTTTTGGCATTACGTTATCCGATCACCCATCCAAGAATCACCGGGGTCAGGACTGCTTAACTTCATAGATTAATTATAATCTATAAAATCAGCTAATCTATGCAACTAACTATAGCAATAAAGGAACAATTAAGATTATTAGATGTTGTTAAAAGTGCATAAGAATTGTACATTCCTTTACATGAATTACATGAATATCCCGCTTTAACCCAAACACATAAACATGCTTGGGCTATTAAGTCTTCTATAGAAAAACCTCAATATATAATGTGCGCTTTTTAAACAGACAAAAAAAATCAATTAACAAAAAATTGTAGTCCTTTTGATCATTGTCATTTAAGAAATATAAAAGTTTTCCTTAATGATACCCATTATCCATATGACAATTTAAATATAAATTTCAGTAACAACCAGTATGCTCTGTTATAAGAAATGTTTACTAATTTTCAAAATTCATATCTTTTCAAAGAAAGTGAACCTTTTCTTACTCCAAAGGAGTTTAAAGATATTGCACCAATTGTTGTAGTTGATTGCTCCAAACAAAACGAAGAATTAAAAAGAAGTGCTGTAGATATTAGAATTGAATTTGAAACAGATATAAATATACCTGATAAAACAACTGCATATTGTTTAATTTTGGATGGTAGAATAGCTAAATATATACCAATTAAAAGCATAATAAGTTTAGTAAGATAGATTATGAGCATTTTTTATTTGTTTATATTATTATATTGTATATTATATTTTAGTTTGTTATTTAGTTTAGTATAGTTTTTTTTATTTTTTAGTTTTTATTTATTTAGTTTAGTTTTGTTATAATATTAGTACTAAGCAAAGTGTTTGTAGTATCCTAAGACTCTATGTATGGAAAGTAATAAATAAAACAAAAATAAAATTCTTAAAGTGTTTTATTGAATAGGCAATAATAGTGTTAACAGACTTAAAGCTTCTTAATAATCCTGAAGCTGAAGCTTGTTGATGGCCATTTGGTTGAATCTGGACCACAGGTCCAACCAAGCTGAGCTTCTGGATTGTTGTATCCTTTGGATATGTTTGGTTTTACCTATTGCAAAATTTCGAAGTGTTTAGCATTTTCTTCAGGCTTCGAATTATTTTTGTAATAAAATCAGTATGAACTTAACCCCGAGTTCTGCTCATTCATGCTCCTTCGAGCACTTGTGTGAATCAAGTTCTATCTCCAAGCCATAATTTTGGGACAGTGAGGCTGATGTCCAATAGTACTTCATCATCTCTTCATCTCTTCGAAACTACCAAAAGCAGAAAAATGGGAGAAAAAATGGATTCTCTGGCTAAAAATCAACAAGAAATTGGAGAAAAGATGTTGCGACTTCATGAAAACGCAAAAAAGGACTCGTCGTCAAGGAAAGTTGGAGATTATTATCTCAACAAAATGTCGAAACTTAAGGCTTCAGGGTACCGAAGCGATTGTTGAGAATTGGTGTACTACAAGTTGCATACTTTTTTAGACCTGTTTTCAGCGTGAGTTCTTGCTAGTTCTTGCGTCTGCGGTGTTGCCAGTGTAGAATTAATCTGAAAAGAAAAAAATTATAAATTAGTTTTTTTAAATAGAGGTGAACATGACACTTACCAAAAATTTTACATTACTCTTCGTGAATAATACGTTCGAAATTAAAAATATGGGCATCATGTTCCTGATTTCTATTAGCTTGCTTACGTCCCATGTAAATCAAATAAGATCTGAGTCCTTCCATTAATGTCGTAATTATGGTATCATTCATAACTGCTGTTAGTCGTTTAGGTAAAAAAACTTTACCGACGTTGTCCAGATATGCTACCATCATAACCCCATGTTGTGCGTTTGCCTTGGTTAAATTGATGATTTTATATTTCTTGTTCACTTCCAAATCGTTGGCACTGATATATGTATCAGTATATTCACAGGCAGCAATTTTATTCAGATTTCATAGTTGATCAGCCATTATAGAATCCTTTGAAATTTAAATGCAAAAATACACAACGGAGCACACACAACTTCTCACAAAGATAGTTTTAATAAAACTGGTGAAATGTGTAAAAAACGGAACTTTTATAATCAATTTTTGCGGTTAACAGATAACACGCTTTCCTAAAAAATAAAAATGAAATAAAATATGATTTATTAACAATTTTTGTAGTTTACCTTATCGTAGGAATTTTGTAACGGACTTTTGTTTAATAAAAAATGTTTCTAAAAAATTAAACACATTTTTAGCAATCAAATGTGGTAAACAAATTTAAAAATTAAAGAATTTACCAAAAAAGATTATTTATGTTGGTTTTAGAGAAGAATTCAGTAGTCTGAATCGGAAGAATTTGTGGATGAAGAACTTGTGCCGAAGTCAATATTTTCGATAAACTTACAATGCGTTTTTTTGGCACAACTTTTGTAGGTCTGAAGTTGAAATTAGATGTTTAAATTAGATGTTTAGAAAGAACGTTTTATTAAGTTGTAATATAAACTTACTGTAAACAAACACTGATGAATACACCAACTACACCAACTATCTTCTTCACGAGTATAATCTGTTAAATTTTCAACCAGGACTGCATTGTGTGTAATAATCTTTTTAAAAGATAATTTACTTAAGTCATCAGAGTTATGATAATAATAAGCTATATAATTGTTGTAACAAGTTTTACAGATAAAAATAGAATTGAAATTTTGAACTTTATAACATTTAAATTTTAAACATCAACGGGTACTATATAATATTGTTCCCAATTATTATTCCAAAGTAAATGGATAAAAAAATCGCTATCATAAAACCCTCCCCATGTAAAATTGTAACATTCAGCCCAACTAAATTTATCAAGTTTTTTATAGTAAGTTATCATGTCGTCCTCGTCACAAAAATTATCTATTTCACTTCGAATTTTACGCCACCGGCTAAGCAAAAAAAATTTTTTTGTTAAAATTTCATTAGCAATTGGGTTTGGTAAAATCGTAAATAAATTTGTTACAAAATTTGGAGACACAGTTAAGCAAGAAATAAACGTATTACATGATAACGAAAACAAAGAACTAGGTTGATAAAGACGAGAAGTCATTAATACTCATGAATCAGATGGAACTGCAAGAACTCACGCTTCACATTCAAATAAAAAATGTAAAAAATTGAGTTCAATATTATTATTATAAAACGGATATGGAATTACCGCAAATTAAGCTGTAACCCTCTATGATAAGTCTGAAAGGAAACCTGAGATGAGAAAAAGCAGCGGTTTTTATTAAGTGATATGAAATAGATTAATAAAGAGTTCGTTAAAAAGTAAACTAGGAAAAACGCGGTTTCATGGGTGATAAAAAAATTCCATACCTTAATTATTAGATTCATTAATTGAGATCAGCTTACTTATCATATTTTTCAATTGAATTAAGATGTGTTCTCGCGGACAATTAATGTTAAATATAGATAAAGTTTTAGGTCCCGCTTGTGTGACACTGTTAGTAAACTCATCATATTCAAAGTAATTATTTTCATTAAAAAAGTACAGTTTTCCGTTTAAATCTAAATATCCGTGTTATTTTATTAGGAACACCTTCAAATAATTCGTTTGTTAAACCAGGTAATTTTCTTTATATCTGATAGAATTGTTTGAATTGATGTCGTTGTTGTTTAGAGGTTTCAAATACCCAAATTTAGATAAAAAGTTAACAACATCTTGTTCATCACTTGCACTATTATTCATGTTATCAGCAGTAACAATCGATGTTGAAATCAATAGATATAAAATAAGTACACACATGTTGTTTGATTGAAAACTCACATGCTACTGAATTATCTTACCTTATATTGTTCATATGTAATTAAAAAATGAAAAAGACAAATAAAAAAAACATGTTGATGATTCATTATTATTTATTTAGTAGTAGAACCACACACTCAACAGATTATTTTTGAATTTATATCCTATTGTATATGAGCCATATGTTCTTTTTTCATAATCTGAAGGTAAGTTAGGTGGTCCTCTGCTGAGCTGTGTTATGGTTGGGACGTGCCGCAGGTTTTCTGGGAGGACACGTCGAAGGATGTTTATGATTCGTTGTTCGCCTAAATGTATAAAAAAGTTTCAGAAAAAGCTCTTATAAAGAAAAAAAGATTAAAAGCAAGTTTGAGTAAAAACTAAAAAACTCTTATGAAGAAAAAATGTTTAAAAGCAAGTTTGACAAAAAAAATTAAAAAACACTTATAAAGAAAAAATGTTTTAAAAGCAAGATTGAGAAAAAAATTACTTACTTATTTCCATGGTTTGTAGTAAACTAAAGTAACACTGTAACCGGAAACAGTACTTCTTATAATGTTAACTAGAGTGGAGAGGGCAGGTTAATGAAGTAGGAGAAGGAAACGAGATTAAAACTTTAAACGTTTATTTCGGTAAATTCTGAATTACATAATTATAAATAAACCGTACATTATTAAGACTACAGATACATATTTTAGTTTTTAAGTAATGACGCATACATAACGGAAGTTGTGGTTGCAATTTTGGACAAGAGTTTGCTTCCTCGAAATTGATGATCCTAGGGTAAAAGTCCTTTGAATCGAAAAATTGTCTTAAAAAATCCTTTTTAACGTTTCCTTTTACCTAAATAATATCGATAACATTATCGATAATATTTTCTTCTAGTATATTATAAATATTTTCGTAGTCGATAATTCCACTGTTGTAACGTAATAGATGATGATTTGTTTCTAAATATTTCACTTGTTTTTTTACATCAGCACTTAGTTGGCGAAACGGCACCGGTGATTTAAACAAATAGTAACCAGTTCGATGTCCATCAAATATTGTTAATTCTTTAACGATGAATTCAGGTATTTAAAATCCTTGAACATCAATCACTACTACCTTCATGTTGAACACTTAATCTAGACTGAAAAATTTGTTCACGATGAGCAGAATTTAAGATCTTCTTTAAAATATTTTTCATTTGATTAATTCTAAACTTAAACCTTTCTCTGTCTGCGGCACATTGTATCCAATAGTTTCCTTTTCTAGCATCTTGATAAGCATATGACCAAACTATTAGATTATGTACTTCCGGAGCACTATCACTTATAGTAACACTTTTTTTCATCCTTATAACAGTTGTCTAATTATTCCTGTTAACGGATAGTACTGCATTATTCTATCATGAATGATAATACAATAAGCTCTTGTATCGGCTAGGAAATTATTATCGCTTTCAAATTCTAAGCTGATATCAATGGTGGAACTTCGAATTGCTTCGTTTTGCTTGGAACAATCTAATACAAATATCGGTCTTTTTTATAATCTGTGTAGCTTAATATAGGTTCAGCACGATCTTTTTCATTAAATTCCTTATAAAAATCAACGTAAGCTTGATATGCTTCTAAATATTTATTTTTAACAAATTGTAGTTTCCATGTTTCATATGGATAAACATTTGAATTCAACCATAAACGTACGCTTCTTACATCACAATGATCAAATAGAGTAACATCAGACTTTGGATTATTTTTTCGGTTTGTTTGAAAGCAAACGATAATAAATCTTGGTTTTTCTAATTGAGTAGATGTTTTAACTCTCCAGATGTCGTTATTAGTTTGTCGAACTGATGGAAGTTCATGAATTTTCCATTTTCTGAACGGTAACGATATTACACGATCTTTGTTGATCCCTTCTAATATAGTTAATTTAATTTCATCATTTGAATGAACAAGTTTTGCTTTTAATTCAATATTGTTAATCTTAAGTGTCGCTTTTCTCGTTCTGGTAAAAATGAAACAATTAGCATCGTTACGACTTCGTATTAGTCGAAGTTTTTGATGACCGCTAACTATCCGATGATAATCAAATGGTAAATTTAACAAATAAGATAAAGGGATTCTAAATGAAAACGTATTATCAGTTTCATTAAATGTCTTCAGTTGCTGACTTTCTTGATCATTCCATCCAGCGAGAGTTAATGCTCTTACTTCATTTTTGCCATAACATAGAAAAGTTTTGATTGTAGATACTGTTCCGACTTCAGTTGTTGACTTTCTTGATCATTCCATCCAGCGAGAGTTAATGCTCTTACTTCATCTTTGCCATAACATAGAAAAGTTTTGATTGTAGATACTGTTCCGACTTCACGTACACTATCCAACTCAACATTATTCAATTCATAGCTTACATTCTCAAATAAATATGCCGCTGCATTATTAGTCAAGATTACATTTCTACCGCCAGTTTCCGGTACCGGATCTAGTATGAACTCACCGTCCACTTGTATAAATGATTCAAAGAGAGAAATCCAAATATCTCTCTGATTAATTATAATTTCGATTTCATCATTGTTATCGAAAGATCTTACTTGCGGACTATATGTATGTTCTTCCTCTTTACTTATACTGTCGTCTATTTCCGGTGAACTGTAAACCTGAAATTTGCTGGCGGACATTATATCCTAACGATTTAAGAATCTGCACGCTCTGATGTGATAATGTCGACTGATGACAAGATACTGACTGATAATTTGATGGATTGTATGATTTTTTATATTGATTTTGAAACACTAAACCCATGTTTATGCTTCTTTTTTCAGAGCAAGACGAATATTGATTGTTTACCGTTAAAATCTATAGGACCGTTAAAATCTATAGGACGATGGTCTTGATCAACAATATCAATAGTTAGGTTAGGTATATTGGATCTATTAATGATAGGTAAATAAATAGGATTTAATGGTTCCACAAAAATCTGTTCGGCTGGACTAACACTTAAAGCAGTTTCATAAAGAGTATGAGATTCTTTGTTTTTGTAGAAAGAACCTCTTACAATATTACACTCGATGCGTATTGTATTAACTTTAATTATGTTAACAAGTAAATCACTTTCATGTAATTGCCTTGCTTTAAGTTTCCTTTGAGAAAAACCTAACAATTTACCAATACTATCTTCGTGAGCGAAATTAATGTCGTAAATACTAAATATCTCACACTTTAATGTGTTTTCATTAGCCTTCAATGAAAATGTATTCTGTTATTGAGCATCAGTTGCAGATCGTCCACTAAGAATTATTTGTATATATTTTTCAATAGCAGCTATTTCATAAGCACTTTTCGGAAATGTTATCACTTTTTCTTCAGTAGTGCTCGGAGCTAAATAATAAAATTTATTTGTACCCTCTTCTATATTTGGTATATTATTGTTAGTATAAGAACCGATTATAGCTATAGAATAATTCGAATTTTCTTCAAGGTCAATGGGTGGCTCATAGTGTTCAGACAGTGTACTTTCAACACCTGTTAGGGAGAATGTCTTATACATGACTGAATAAAATACATGATTATCTCATCTTTTATTATGTAAAAACATCAAACATAAATGTCCGCAATTATATGGATAAAAATTGATAACAATCATGATTAAAGTAAATATTACAATTTCCTAAGATCGTACTAATTCTAGAGGTGGCTTTAAATTTCCATAACTATCAAAATAATCAACCTGTTTATTTGTTTTTCTATAACAAACCCAATGAGTTCCGGATCCTTTTTTAGAGTCCAAATTAATGATAGCACATTCTGTCTTATCAGGTTTCATATGAATTAATTCATCTCTCATAAAAACGCCTTTAGATTTGGGTAGTTTTAATAATTTAGCATATCTTCTTAAATCATTATCAGTTAGTGCCCTATTAGGCAGTTTTATTGGTAGTTTTTTGAAAATTTACGTAAATACAATCCATAACCTCGTGGTTGCTTTCGAAGATATAAACCACTTCCCTGCTTACCGATAGCGATATCTTCCAGTACTTTATTATGACGTTTATTCTCATCTAATTTCTGTTTCGCTGCTTTAGCATCATTTACAGTTTTAGTTATAGCAGCAGCACCTCCGCCCATAGTCCCTAAGGCACTAAGTCCTCCAAAAATTAATGGTAACAATGGTAAAAATCTTCCTGTTTTTATAGGTATAATACGAGGAATTTTTATACGCTTACGACCTCCAGATTTTCTAACTGCTATACGAGCAGCTGATAATGCAGATTTTATATTATCATATCCCTTATTTTCTAAATTTGATAAAAGAGCTTTATGAAAAGGTTGTTGTTTTTTCTGTGTCTTCTTTCTAGATTTCTTTGTCTTCCTTTTCGATTTTTTCCTCTGTATTCCCATACCTAATTTCCTTTTGACTTTCATTGCGTTAGTTACAAACCAGGCACTTGCTTTTTCACCAAATGAAGCGTCTTTAGACTTAACACGTGACCATGCACTATCTTCTAAAATTCGATCCGCTTGATGTCTATCTTTTAAATCGTTGGAATTAGCGTAAGCTATATCGTGCGATTTACAAAAGCTGTCATGCTTGTTTATTCCAGAATCACCTCGTTCTAACCGTTTCTTAAGTTTTGTACCAGGTCCGCAATATTGATATCCTGGTAAATGTAATTCAAAAGGTAATTTATTGATTGCAGTATTTAATAGTCCTTCCCCTTTGAAAGACAACATTTAACTGAACTTTTTCCCTATATAAACCCTCTTATAAATGTTTTTAATTTAGTATGAAAATGAAAGTGTTAAAGCAAAAATTACAATTACCTACCATAAATCACGATTATAATAATGTTGATAATAAACATAAAATGTCTCATAAAATGGTACACTTTTACCCGAATCAATCGTTGTATAATTTGTGGACATTCTGGTGGAGGAAAAACTAACATATTATTGTCTTTATTGTTTGATCCCAACGGATTGAAATTTGAAAACATATATATTTATTGTAAATCATTATATCAACCGAAATATAAACTGCTTAGTGATGTGCTACAAAAAATTAAAGGAATGGAATATAACCAGTATGAACATAATGAAGACGTGCTAGATCCAAAAGATGTAAAAAATAACTCTATTTTTAAATTTGATGATGTCATAATGTGTAATCAAGCTAAGATAAGGGATTACTTTTGCATGGGCCGGCATAAAGATATTGATAGTTTCTATCTCTGTCAAACATATACAAAAATACCGAAACATTTAATTCGAGATAATGCAAATTTATTGGTAATATTAAAACAAGATCTGTTAAATTTAAAACATGTATATGAAGATCATGTTGGGGCTGATATGAAATTCGAACAATTCTGTGAAATATGCCAGGAATGTTGGAAAAACCAATATGGTTTTTTGGTTATATGTAAAGATAATGAATTAAATAAGGGTCGATATAGAAAAGGGTTTGATCATTTTATTCAAGTGTAGATTGATATCTATTTGAGAACGTTTCCAGACCGGTTAATATCGGTTTCACAGCGGTTAGTGTCGGTGCGATATCGGTTAATACCGGTTCCAGAGCGGTTAGTATCGGTTAGAGACCAGTTAATATCGGTTTCAGACCGGTTAATGTCTGTTAAAAAGCAGTTCCTGATCGGTTTGAGATCGGTTAATATCAGTTTGAGACCCGTTATAATTGCAGTAGAATAAGAAGTTATATAAACAATAAATCTCATTTGTTCGGTTAGTTTATAACATTAAGCGGTAATGATGGGTATCAAACCAGATCAAAACCTTAAAAGACATATATTAAAAGCAGCTTATTCAATTCGAAAGAGGTATAAAGCCATAAAGTTAAACAGCAGTGAAGCGGATGAGTCAATTAAAAAACTTTTTCAGCCTGCTATAAATCCTTTAGAAGAAATTTCAATAAAATTGGAGAAGCAATCTCCACCACCACAGCAACAACAACAAAAACAACACAAAAGACCAAAACATCATATTCAAAAGCAAAGGAAACAATTTCTTCAACTACCAAAAAAAGAAAAGAACAAGAACTTGAACTACCAGTTGAAGAAACATATGAACCTAGTACATCACTACGGCAACCAGAAGAAATATATGAGTCAATACCAGAAATAAAAGAAGAAGAAGATGAAGAAACCAAATCTGACACTGTGGATGATTTAATTAATAGCAGACATATTTTAGATGAATTTTTAGAACAATATCCTCCAGTTGCGAGAAATGCAATAGAAGCAGTTTTAGAGAAAACCAGTGATCAGACATTTGGTCCCACGTATAATTCAAAAGAGAATAAACTATTTATGGGTAAACATGAATTAATAAACAGTCAAAATGGTAATTTAATTTTAGATAATGAATCATTTCCTGGTACTCCTGGTTTATACAGACTAGTATTTTTTAAAAACCCTGAAGATAAATATACTCAAATTACAAAAAAGGATCGGTCAGCATACAAAAAAATACTTGAAATTTCTAATACACATAGAAAAAATAATGATCCCACAAAACAACTAAAAGGTCATAGAGGTGTAAAATATACTCAAATTGTGCAACCAATGTTTACTTCATTTTCTAAATCTCCGTTTACTGGTGAAGGATTATTCACTAATAAACGTGTAGAATATGTTTACTGGGATGACATAAATGAATTAGTGTCACGTCTAGCATTATTACATGCAGCGACAAAAGCGGGTAACAATTCCCATCTGAATGAAATTTTATCAATAGAAGAAGAATTAATGGAATTTGGTGTAATATATTAGGTTTAAGTTTTTTTCTGGTTAATTCGGACGTAAAGTGTTATCAGCATCAAGTGCATTTTTTAAATCTACACCATCACCTTTTGTTTTCACTGCTGATGGTGACCTTGATTTAAAACATCATAGAATCTGTAACATTAATGATCCAACAGAAGACAAAGATTGTGCGAATAAGGTATATATTGATTTAGTAAGTAAACAAATATACCAAAAGATGGAAGGAGTAATAGCTGCTTTAACGGATTTAAATAATAATGTTCATAAAGCAGATGCTATATGGATGGATAAATTTAATCAGTTAAACATAACCATGAATGTTAAGAACAAAATACTTGATGGAAAAATTGATAATATAATTGCTACAATTTCTCACACGATTGAATCAGAATTGCATTACAAATATTTAAGTATAAATTATGAAATCGATAACAAGTGGAAAAAATTTATGAATAATTTAAATGAGATAACCAGACGAATAAAAAAACATGAAGAACGCTTTGAAGGAATGGATAGTATTAAGATAAAACCAGAAACCATTTCCAAACGTTCTAAAGCAGGTGATACAGGTCAACTTGAGAATGTACCTATATCAAAGAAAAAGAAAGTAACAGATTCATATGAAAATAGTGAAGAAGAAGGTCCAAAGATAGAACCCATGCCACATAATAAAAACAAGTGTCCTCCAAGTGAAATGTCAGATCGTCATGGAAATTGTAGAGATAGATTGTAGAGATTGTAAATAAGCAATGGTTCGACAAAAGCAAGTTAGTGATGTAAAGCAAAAATTGGTAAACGAGATATTTAAACCTGCACGCAAGAATTTTAAACGAAGACGTACTATAATTAAAGGATTGGATGATTTATGGCAAATAGATTTAGCAGAAATGCAAAATTTATCTTATCATAATAAAGGATTTAAATATATTTTAGTCGTAATTGACTGTTTTTCTAAATTTTTATGGACCAGACCACTGAAATCGAAATCAGCTAATGAGGTTAGCAGAGCTATGGAATCAATACTAAAGAATGAAAAAAAACGAATACCAAAGAATTTACAGTCAGATCAAGGAAAGGAATTTTATAATACCACTTTTCAGGATTTGATGAGACGTTATAATATTAATCACTATAGTACGTACAGCGTTAAAAAAGCAGCAATTGCTGAACGAGTTATACGTACTTTAAAATCAAAAATTTATCGATATTTTACGTTATTTGCGACACATAAATGGATAAATAAATTGCAAGAGATAACCAAAAATTATAATACTACAATACATTAAACAACAGGAAGGAAACCCACAGAGATAAATGCTTCGAATCAAGGAGACATAACAGCATATGATCATCTAAAGATTGTTGATAAAAACAGAAAAAAATTTAAAGTCGGAGATTTCGTAAGAATTAGCAAAAAAAAGATGTTATTTGAAAAAGGATACACACCCAATTGGTCAACGGAAATATTTTAAAATCAGTAAGATTAATCTAACCAATCCTGTAACATTTCTACTAGAAGATAAAGAAGGTCAACCAATCAAAAGAGCTTTTTATATTTGGAAATTATCAAAAACTCAATATCCTGACGTTTACTTAGTTGAGAAGGTGATTCGACGTAAAGGAACTAAATTATTTGTGAAATGGTTAGGTTTACCAGATAATCAGAATAGTTGGATTGAAATGAAAGATATTACCTAATAAATAAGAAATATATATATATATACGATATAATTATTTAACGTCTAATTTAGTTCCATTTAAGATGGCAACGAGTGTAGAACCTGTTATAAAAAAAGTGCTGCATTTTGAAAAAACCATAAGCGATATTTGATTACTAATGAAACTGGAACTACTGAAATTAGGACCGTGCCAGTTGATGGATATATTTCATAAATTACCGGAAACATATCAACAAGATCATGACATAAAGCTGAATCTACCATGTTTACAACATTATTATAACAGTTTTGACGAAGATCAGTTTGATGGTCTTCCTTCATCAATAAATAATTGTGTTTCGTGTATTTTAGATGATACAGGAAGCCAACAACAACAACAACAACAACAACAACAACCCACTGCGTTTCAAGTGTAATGCCTCTTTTGAACTCATCACTCATCTTGTTTGTTACTCTTATACAAAATGTGTTGTATGTGCAAAAACCGTTAGATGTTGTAGATATGTACATCGTCTTCACTAGTGAAAGTCCTAACAACAAAAGATGGTCTCCTCTCTGGAAAAGTTTATTTTTCAACGATGTTGATTACCAATGGAAGAAGATGAATCTGGGTTATTTGAGCAATACTGCAATAGAAATATTTATATATGAAAATGTTTCTACAGCAAACTCTGTAATATATTTTAAATTAAGACTAGTTTTTACTAATAGTAATTATATTGATACTGATTGGAAGAGACTTATACTTAATGATCATGATGTAGTTTCAACAAAAAATTGTTTTAATCATGTTCCTACCTTTTTAGCAATGTTTGGAATTGTTTGTACATGTTGGATCGTTTTTATGATGTTCATAGCGTTAGGCTTGGATTAAAAACTGCAATTAAAAATTTATTTAGGTGTATGACTTTGTTAGTTTAAGTATGTAGTTTGTTTTATGTATAATAAAAAATAATATTTATTCTGATTATTTTTGTTATCATATTTCCTGTCTAACGTTTTTTTCCTTAAAAACGTTAAATTTTTATCAGTTATATTTTGACTTTTTTGAATTTTTACGTAAAGAACCACAATATCCGGTTGCAAAGTTTATGGAATATAAAATCATATCGCATCAATGATTAATTCATTTCTACTTTTACTGTACGTGTATGAAAGTAATCAACCAATCATGTTCAAGTGCTCTCAATGCGATAACAAGTTTACTCGCAAAGATGATTTAACACGTCATGTAAAAAAACATAGTAAGTAAATACATTTTACGTAATAGAAATTGTTTTAATTAAGAGCATTTTTAAGGTGATAAATTATCTAAACTCACTTGCACCAGACGTAAAACGTCATTTACGAGATTTGATAACTATAAGCGTCATATTACAAATTCATCATTGTGTTCAATGGATTCGGATGATATGACTCCTAAAAAAGCCCGCCTGACAACTAGAACACCTTTACAAGGTATTTTTGTAAATATTGTTTATATTATTATTATAACTTGTTTTTGTTTTTAGAAGTTACTACTAACGCTCCATCATGTTCATTTCATCAGTTTTGTGAAATATGCAATAGTCACTACAGAGGATCCAGATTAAATCATTTACGTTCTTTAAAACATAAAAGTGTCATCTCCGCCAAAATTAATGATGATGATGATTTCGTTGAAGAATATCAAGTTGCCTTCAAATCAAGAATTACCTCATACCGATTGAAAAATTCACAACTAGATGACTTGGAAGTGTGCAATTTTTTTGAAAGAAATCAAGATAAACTTATCACTTTAATAACTAGAAAACTGAGAGAATTTAACCAACTTAAAATTAATTTAGAACTTTTTGCTAAATATATTTTACCTTGTAAAGACATAATCGAAATCAAATCATTCAACACTAAAAATATCATCATTTCAATATCGACAAATATTAAGGTAGAACTGGAAGAAATATGTGGCGTCAAAAAAAACAAAATGAGTAAATTCTTGGAAAAAGATAGTGGTAAGTAATACCAATTTTATATATAAACATATTATTGTATTAAATTTTTTAGGTTGGATTTTAATGGAAATTTTGTTTTTGGAACTTAATATCAACAAATTCAATCCACTACGTGCATCTACAATCAAAAAATCCATCAACTGTCGCCACAAGCTAAAACTTGGTTATCTACTATAAAAGTTTTGTGATTTCTTCTACATACAATGTACTATTGTCCTTTTTTTTGTCATACGAATATATATATATATATATATATATATATATATATATATATATATATATATATATATATATATATATATATATATATATTACAAATATACCATTACCGAAGGACATAGTGAAGCGGAGAGCGGTTATCAATATTCATAATGATGATAATGAATGTTTCAAATGGTCTGTTTTGGCACACCTTCATTCAACTGAAGTAGATGTTAATCGACATCGAGTTGATGGTTATCGTGAGTTTGAAGAGGAATTAAATTTTACAGATATTTCATTTCCGGTTAAATTAACTGATATTGTTAAATTTGAAGCACTTAATAATATTAGTGTAAATGTCTATGGAACAGAGCAGCGTTTTGATCTTGAAAAAGGTAAATGGGTATCAGATATTATAGGTCCCTTTTATTTAACTTCTAAGGAACGAGACATTCATGTAAATTTATTACTTATCGTAGACGATGAAAGAATGATCTAACTAATTATGATAGTCATTTATTTATTAAAGCTTTAGCCACAGAAAAGACCATCATTAATTGCATTGCTCAAACTAAAGAAAAATATATTACATTTTCAAAAAAAATTTAGTTGATAAGGTCATGAACACGACTACAAATACAGTTGACAATATTTTTATAACGCTTAGATTCGTAGATTCGTTCCGTTTCCTTTCTTTTTCATTAGATAAATTATCTCAGACTTTAACTTCTGATGAATGTCTAACTATTTGGAAACACTTTCCGGACGATAACCAATTTAATTTGATAAGACAAAAAGGTGTTTTTCCATATTCATATTTGGATTGTTTTAATAAGTTAGATGATACCAGTTTACCATTGATTCAACAATTTTATGATAATCTTAATAAAACTGATATCAGTGAACATGATTATGAGCGAGCACAGGAAGTCTAGAATCTATTTGATTGCAAAACGTTAGGTGATTCCGACATTTATTTAAAGTCTGATGTTTTGCTACTAACAGACATTTTTGAAAATTTCAGAAAGGTTTGTCTCAAAATTTATGAACTAGATCCAGCTCATTACTTAACAGCACCTTCATTAGGCTGGGATGCTATGTTAAAAATGACTGGAATTAAATTCGAATTGTTAACTGATATAGACATGGTACATTTCTTTCGAAAATCTATTAGAGGAAGACTTTGTCAATGTTCAAAACGTAAAGCAGTAGCAAATAATAAGTTTTTATCAAATCATGATCCTTCTAAACCAACTTCTTCTATAATGTACCTTGATGCAACCAACTTGTATGGAGCAGCAATGTCTGAATATTTACCTTATAGCGGTTTTCGATGGGAAGATCCTAATGAATTCAATGAAAACCTAATTCTCAATTTGACAGATAACGCTGATGTAGGTTATATATTTAAAGTTGATTTAGAATATCCTTCTGAATTACATAATCTTCACAACGATTTACCATTTTGTCCTGAAAAAGGTATTCCTACCTCTAATAAAACTGAGAAACTTTGCGCAACCTTGAACAATAAAGTACACTATGTTTTACATTATCGAAATTTAAGATAAGCTATACAAGGTGGTTTAAAATTAATGAATATTCACCGTGTTTTAAGTTTTAATCAATCACCATGGTTGAAAACATATATTGATTTAAATACAGAAATGCGTAACAAATCAAAAAACTCATTAGAAAAAGATGTATTTAAATTAATGAATAATTCAGTTTTTGGTAAAACCATGGAATCAATTGATAAAAGTGTAAACGTGAAATTGGTAACATCATGGAATAATATAGGTAGAAAACCAGGTGCTGAAAGTTTAATTTCACGACCAAATTTTAAAAATTCATCTATCTTTACACCAAATTTTGTAGCTATTCTATTAGAGAACGAAAAAGTTTTCTACAATAAACCTCTGTATGTAGGTTTTTCTATTCTAGATATCAGTAAAACTATTATGTATGATTTTTATTATAATTTCATAAAACTTAAATAGGGTAACAATGCAACGCTTTTGTATACCGATACTGATAGTATAAAAATTGAAATTTTTTGTGAAAATATTTATGATGATAATAAATCTAATATAGAGCGTTTTGATACTTCAAATTATAAAGCAGAAAATATTCATGGAATACCTGTATCGTCTTCTATCATCGGGAAGATGAAAGATGAATATAAAGGGCGTGTAATATCAGAATTTTTAGGAACAATATGCTAAAGCATATTGTAGGGATGTTGAAGGTGAATTATCTAAAAAAGCTAAGGGTATTAAACACAATATAATTACAAGTGAATTACATAAAATTGACTACCAAAACGCAGTTACTATTCCAAACACTGAAATTATTAAAGAAATGAATATCTTTTGTTCGAAGCTTTATAACATTTACACAGAATTAAAGAAAAAAATTGCTTTATCTTTCAAAGATGAAAAACGTTACATCTTAAACAATTCTGAAGGTAGAACATTATCTTGGGGTCATAAAAATATTCCTCCTCAAACTCAGGAATAATATTTAATTTGTATTTTAGTTATTGTATTATAATGTTTATGTATTATAATATGTATGTACTTATATTTAAATGTAATAAACAATTGAAATAATTTATTGTTTTTATTATTATCCATTAACCAAATAGCTTATGTGAATTTGTTTCAGGTTTCCAAAATAGACAGCACTATCACTCTATCTACCTGAGGTTCGACTCCCCATGGAAGGAACAACAACAATTTTTTTTTGCATTATATTTTAAACAAATAATAAAATAAACTTGGTGCGCAACAGACAAGTTAGGCAAACAACATTACAAACACGCATTATTTGACTTTTCAAACAAAACCACAAATTAAAATCTGTCACATAACCGCTGGCTACACCACGGTTAGAAAACCAACATTACATCCAATATTAATTTTTAAATAAATTAAAATTTTGGCGCCATTTTTTTTAAACAAACAAACATGGCCGACTAATTTCAAATATTAATTTTGAAATTATTTAAATTTGGCGCCAATTTACCATTAAACAAAAATGACCGCCGCCGACTTTCAAACTTCCAAGATGGCGACGATTATTATTATTATTATTATCACTTCATAAATATATTTGTATCATTACAAATGGCGTCAGTCGGCCGCAGGCCGGCTGACCAGCCGGTCGCAGGCCAGCGAGCTGCGATTACGCGGTTGCGTCTGGACACAATTTTCACACATGCGCAGTAGAGGGAGGTGGAGGTGGTTTTTGAACCGGCTATCTCTATCTACTCAGAGTGCTGGTCACTTTCTTGCCCCACAGTGTTTTGTAATAAGTGGTAATTTTTAAACAGTGGTATTTGTAGTTTTTAATTTGTTACTTTGCAGAATATCAATTTTATCTATTTCTTTTTATTTAATTATTTGTTGCGACTGCTGGTTGGTAAGTGTATTTCCTAATTTCTTATTATATCACTTGTAAATAGTTGAAATCTTTGTATATTTAAAATTATGGGTAATAATAGTAAACTAAGTTTTACAAAAAAAAGAAAAAGTCGAAAACAAATAATGCGTAATTTTTGGAAAAAACAACGAAAGGGTTCTAAAACGGAATTTCCAAGTAAATCAAGTCTCGCGGAGTGTAGCTTTTAGTCAATTGAATCAAGTTCCGATGATGATGAAGTATTTGTTATTGAGAAAGATACTAGTCAATAACAAATTTATATTCCAAGCGGTAGAAGGATTGTTGACATAGGTCATTTATTTTCGGAGTTAAAAAACTTAACACATGACATTTATTCTTGCAGTTTTTTCAACGTTGACATAGTACTTGAAGCGCATTTTGGTTTTAAAAGTGTTTTTAAATATAAATGTAGTATGTGTGGAGTAACAGGGACTTTTAGTACGGAAAAAGCAGATAATAACATAAATGAAGCAGCTGTCTGTGGCACAGTAGCAATAGGTGCTGGTTATTCTCAACTAACAGAATTTTGCGCAGCTTTGAACATTCCACAACTTAATAAAAAAACATATATTAAAACCGAAGGAAAAATTTTACATATCGCGGAAAACGTTGCTCTAGACGAAATGTTAGCAGCCGGTCAAAAAGAGCGTGCGTTGGCAATCGAAGCCGGTGAGATTGATAAAGATGGAGTATCTTACATTACAGTTGTAGTAGATGGTGCGTGGTCTAAACGTTCCTACAAATCAAATTACAACGCATCTTCTGGTGTTGCAACAATAGTCGGTGCAAGGACTAAAAAAATTTTATACGTTGGAGTTAAAAATAAAAATTGAAAAAAATGTATGTATTATAAGAAAAAAAACCAAACGACGCCCCCTCATAAATGTTTTAAAAATTGGAAAAACACTTCAACTTCAATGGAAGCAGCAATTATTTTGGATGGATTTAAAAAATCAGTAGACATGCATAACGTAAGATTTAAAAACCTCATAGGAGATGGTGATAGTAGCGTCTACAAAAAAAGACCATACGGGCCTAATTATTTTATTAAAAAAATTGAATGCCGAAATCATATACTACGAAATTTTTGTACTAAAATTAGAGAAATCGCTAAAACTCCTCGTTCTGACATAAATATAAAAACTTTTTTGAAATTTAGAACCGCAATTGTTTCAGCGATAAAATACAGAAAAAACAAAAACTGTACTTTCGATCAAAAAGCAGAAAACCTGAAAAATGATATTTTAAATGGACCTGCACATATTTTTGGTAATCATTCAAAGTGCGCTACGTATTTTTGTAAAACAGTTGGTCAAATAACAAATGCAGTTGCATATTCTGACTTTAAAAATAGTTCCTTGTTTGAGTTGTTCATGCAGGCATTAAAACGAGTTGCAAATTTATCTTCAAGTCTATTGTATGATGTCGATAATAATTCTGTTGAGTCATTTAATTCAGTAGTTAACAAACTTGTTGGGGGTAAAAGAACAAATTTTTCAGAACGCGGTTCTTATCATGGAAGATGCTTTGCGGCAGTCGTAAATGTAAATAACAAAAACAAATTTGTATTTAAAATTATGGAGATAATATCAGGGAATAGTGGCATTTACACCACAAAATTTTCAAATCGCTTATTAAAAACCAAAGAAATTCAAGCTACAAAATTAAATAAAAGAAAAATTCGTATTCAAAGTGCAGATTCGGATTATGGTGCGACTAATGACATAATAGACATGCCAACAGAAACATATGACAAAATAAAAAATGAGTTCTTGAATGATTTGGCTGCTTGCGATATTTTAAAAATTCCTTTGTTAACAATTGGTCAACGTAATAATGAGCAGTGGGATAAAGAAAGAAATAATAGATTAACGGCTAGTAATTTCGAAAGAATTATTAATATGAAATGTACGACCAATACAGCGAATGCTGTAAAAGATATCTTGCATCGTGTGGGATTATCTAAATTTAAAAAATTACCCGAACCACTACAGTGGGGAATTGATAATGATGAGAAAGCAAAGGAGAAGTTTGAACAGATCACAGGTGTAAAAGTAGATTCATGCGGCTTTTTTGTTGATAAAGAAAAAAATTTTTTAGGTGCAACACCAGATGGGTTAGTGGGTTCAAATGCTATTGTTGAAATTAAATGTCTATTTAGCGCAAGAAACACAAATATTAAAACTGCCATAGAACAAAAATTGATTAAATACTTAGAAATAGATTCACAAGATGATAGTAAAATAGTTTTAAAAGAAAAAGATAATTACATGTATCAAGTACAAGGTCAGCTCCACATTACTAATCGCCAAACTTGTTATTTTATAGTGTACACCTCTACAGATTTAAAATATTGTATTATTGAGAAAGACGATAGTAAATATTGGAACGGAAGAATGATAGATTGTCTTGAAAATTTTTATATGAATGCCATGTTACCAGAAATAATTGATTCAAGACATAGTCGCAATTTACCATTACGCACCATAATAAAAAAGGATTTGT
This sequence comes from Tribolium castaneum, assembly GCF_031307605.1. Lineage (NCBI taxonomy): Eukaryota > Metazoa > Arthropoda > Insecta > Coleoptera > Tenebrionidae > Tribolium > Tribolium castaneum. The sequence continues at coordinate 2,949,290 of NC_087404.1, forward strand.
AAATAATATTTCAAGTTTAGTTTTAGAGATTAGAGACAATAAAATTATTGTCTTGTGGGTCACCCCAATGGTGGTTACCTCCAGCGGTGCGTCCTAAACCCGTCATAAATCTTCTTCCAGCTGGCTACGCATTCGAAGAAGGATGCATTAAAAGTTGCCTACTTACAATTTAATTTTTGCTTTATATTTAACAATTAAGAACAGTTAACAAAAATCTAAAATATTTCAAGTCTGTATTTTTAAATTTCCTATAAAATGATTTTTTAAATTCTCAATACAATGCACCGTTATCAAAAATTCGTATCAACTTCATTAACAGACATTTTATTTAATAAAAAAATATCTAGGCAATTATTTCAATCAAAAATGACTCTTCGACCTACATTTACATATAAAGAAACACTGCAAATGTCAAGAAACTCTTCAAGTCTAAATTTGCGGCTAAAAACAGTGAAAACAGTTTACACGTAAAACGTATGCGCCAGCTCCCAGAGGGTCTAGAGCCTTAAAGAATATTGGGATCTGGCCATGAAGACGGACGACGCGATTAAAAAACTGGGTGAGATAAACCAGTCTTATTTTAGCCAGAAATATTTTGAATCCATGAGAGGCATGTACGAAGGGGCTAAGGAGTATTTTGAAGAATCTCAGAAGAGGGTTCAGCGGTCAGACAAGGGCGTGCCCGTCGACTCTGAACAAGAAGCCCGAATAGTCGAACAAGAGGCGCGATGAATGAACTATTTGAGGCGTTGGGTCATGTAGGCAACGCTCTAGCAGAGGGCAAATCGTACAAATTTTACGAGTTGCTTCAAGAAAAGTTAAAGAAAATTTGAGATCTAATTGTGGCCAAAAATTTCAATATCCAGTTAAATGAAAAGCGGTTTCAAGAGGCGTACTTCAAAGAGAAAAAATTTGTAGTAGCGGAAAACGCATACTTCAAAGCTTTAATCAAGCTAAGTGATGAATTTGAAGGTTCATCACGTATTAAGGGGGAGAAACGGACCAACATCACGCTTCCGCAGGTAAAAATTCCAACTTTTAGTAGAAATTACGAAAAGTGGGCGGAGTTTGAAGACACTTTTGGGAAGCTGGTCCATGAAAACAAAATGTTATCGGAAGTGGAGAAAATGCAGTATCTGAAGACACATATATCAGGTGAAGTTGCACGAGTGATTCAGCACTTCCATATTACAAGTGACAATTATGAAGCTGCTTGGGAAATTTTGGACAAAAAGTTCAATAATCGGAAGTTAACAGTTTCAAAATTGGTGGACAAGATCTTTGACTTGCCACAATTATACCAAGAATCCTTCGTAAAGATAAAGGAGCTCCACGACACAACAAGTAAGTGTTTAAAAGCAATTAACAATATGGGTATCTCGATAGAGTGGGGTCCACTGCTAACTGGGATATTAATACGAAAATGGGAACCAGAAACGAGGAAACAGTACGAGATGTCTATAAAGAACCCAATGGATGTTCAGGAGTTGGAGAACATTATGGAATTTATGAGGTAGAGATTTTAGTCACTTGAAGCTGTATCTCAAATGAAAAAATCATCGGAGAAAACAACACCAAAAAAAGATTTAAAATCATGCAACTAATGCAAGGGCAATCACAGCATTAACACGTGTCCGAAGGTTAACGGGATGTCTGTCGACGAGCGGAGAAAATTTGCGAAAGAAAAACAATTGTGTTACAATTGTCTCGGTCACAACTTTACAAAAAAATGTTTTAATCCGTCACGCTGTGGAATCTGCAACAAGGCACATTTGACTCTGATGCACAAAGATGTAAGGAAGAAGAAAGTATCTTCGAATAAAATGTTGGGGTTTAAAAATCCTCAGTTCTTCTGGCTACAGCAATGATAAAAGTGAAATCAGCGAGAGAAACTTTCGAATATTTAAGAACATTGGTGGATTCCGGATCTCAAGTCTCATTGATTACCGAAGAAGCTGCAGATTTGTTGTCGTTGCCTCGTGAAAAAGTTCGGTCTGAAATCAATGGATTAGGGGCACGTCAGTCAAATTTATCTAAACAAAAAATTACGGCTCAGTGTGCACCGCAGTTTTCAAGCAAGTTTGTGTTAAACACCGAATTTTTAATACTGCCCAAGCTGACAGATCATGTCAGGTACGTGCTCACGAAAATCTCATGAAAGCATCAGAGTGGTGAGCATGACGCTCCGGGAAGATGAAGACCGACAATTAAACAAGTTTTGGGAGTTAGAAGAAGTGACAAGTGAAAAAAGTGAGAAAAAAATTACGCAAGACGAAGAAGTTTGTGAAAAAACGGTCCAGAAATGTGGAGATGGAAGGTACACAGTGCAGATTCCATTTAACAGTAACAAAGAGAAGCTAGAAAAATGGCGTCCTCGTGCGGCAGCAAGGCTGATACAATCAGAGAAACGTCTCTCAAAAAATGAAGATCTTTGCAACAATTACAAGAAATTTATGCAAGAATATCTCGACATGGAACACATGGTGAGGGTACCAGAGTCGCAAGAATTTCAACGAAAGTACTACATCCCTCATCAAGCGGTTATTCGAGAAGAAAGTACGACTACGAAATTAAGAGTTGTATTCGACGTGTCATGCAAAACATCAAGCGGAGTAAGTTTAAATGACACCATGTACACAAGTCCAAGATTACAGGAAGAACTTTTCGACATCTTATTAAGATGGAGAAGCCATTGAATTGCATTCACGGCCGGTATTGAGAAAATGTATCGACAAATCAAATTGTGTAACGAGGATCAAGAATTTCATCAAATATTGTGGAGATTCAAGGTTTCAGATCCAATTCAAGAATATAAGGTGATAACAGTGACGTACGGGACTGCAGCAGCTCCATACCTAGCGATAAAAACTCTTCAGCAACTGGAGAAAAATAAAGAAAAACAGTTTCCCGCAGCATCTTCAGTGGCCAAAGATGATTTCTACGTTGATGATTTGTTGTCAGGTAGTGATACAGAAGAAGAAACAACCAAGCTACAAGATGAACTCATTCATATGATGAAAAATAGAGAATTTACCCTGAGAAAATGGTACAGTACGCTCATCAAATCACATTACGAAGGGAATCAACAGACCTTGGCTTTTGTGAGAAGGAAATTTTGGATAATCAACCGCAAGAAAGCGGTAAAATTTTTGATTAACAAATGTACTAGATGCATAAGATACAAGGAAAAAACGGCGCAACAATTAATGGGACAACTTCCTGCAGCAAAAGTAACACCGGCATCACCATTCGAACACACAGGCATGGATTACGCCGGCCCAATCCAAGAAATGGCGACAAAAGGAAGAGGTCACAAGTTATACAAAAGGTATATTGCTGTTTTCGTTCATCTAACCACAGAAGCAGTTCATTTAGAAGTAGTCAGCGACATGTCTTCGGAAGCATTCCTTGCAGCATACAGAAACTTCATAGCTAGAAGAGGGCAATGTGCGCACATCTACTGTGATAACGGTACAACATTTGTAGGAACCAAAAATATTTTGGAAAGTGAAGTACAAGAGATGATACAAACATCCAATTTCCAAGATGAAGTTGCAACAATTGGAACACAGTGGCACTTTATTTCGCCTGCTGCGCCACACTGAAGAAATTTGGGAAGCTGTGGTCAAATCTATGAAATACCATTTGAAAAGAATTATTGGAAATTCGACGCTAACCTAGAAATTGACTACTCTGACATCTCAAATCGAAGCTTGCCTGAACTCCCGTCCATTGTATCCATTAACTGACAAAATCGCAGCATTAACTCCGGACATTTTTTAATTGGTAAAGAGTTGGTTTTGTCTACACGTCCAATCAGCACTGATTACAACGACTACTTATCCGAACGATGGAAACTGGTTCAAAAAATGAAGAGAGATTTTTGGAAACTTTGGTCATCAGACTACTTGAACACTCTTCAGCAGCGATACAATTAGAAGACAGATGAAAAGAATCTAAATGTAGGAGAACTGGTTCTAATTAAAGAAGACAACATCAATCCAAGTAAGTGGCCCCTGGCGAAGATCAAAGAAGTTCATCCAGATGAAGATGGTGTGGTACGAGTTGTCACATTAGAACGTTCAAAAAAAATTACAGTCAATGAAGTATTCATCGTTGCTTCCTCTTTCACGAGAAGACGAAGAACTAGAACAGAATCAGAAGACGTCAAAAAAATGTAGCAACACTGTCGCGCTCAAGACTAAAGCAAGATTTACATGGAGGGTGTTGATCATAGCTCTGCTGTTCATCACAAGACTCACCGATGCAGCAAGACCGCTATACAAGGTGCAGTACCCAAAACCTGGAATGTACAACGAACATCTGGGCGAAGCAAAGATAAACAGAGAAACTTTCCGAATTGAAGTAAAATTTGAAAAAAGTCGCCTTGAAGAACATGCAAACACTATTCGAAAAGCGTGCAAGAAATGAATGGATTCTGCAAGAACGCAACAGAGATATCAACAGAAACACGTTGTAGTGCCCTGGTAACACATCTTCAAGAAAAAGAAAAGAAGATGGAATGGTTGAAAAAAGGACTGGTCAAAGCTATCAAAGATGGTCAGAAGTGAAGACAACTGGGTGAATTACTGACATCAGTATTCGGTGTCAACGACGAAGTCTACAAAGATATTGAAGATTTAGATAAGAACCAACACGAGCTAATAAAAGCTTCTAATCATCAGACCAAGTTCATGATCCAAGCGTTTTAAGGTTCAACGAAACCGAGAACAGGGTTACCCAGAAATTAAATCGCTTCAGGGAACAGATGAACGAGGGATTTAAGGCACTTGAGGAAATGCAGAGGTGGTACCGTGGAATTGACGAAAACAAGATCAGTATTGTAATAAAAATAATTTGTTAAATTAAGATTCATGATTTCATGTACTAAATTTATTAACCAATGATGTGTTTGTGTTTGTGAATCACATTAGTTTGTGCGTAACTATATAAAAATTATAATAAACAAATTATATAAACTTCAATTTTGACAAAAGCAGAACGAAGGCGTAAATTTGGTGAGTGTGGTTCTCACAGAGTATTTGTAGTCAATATTAGTAATGTAGTAAAACTACAACGAGTGCTATGCCATGTATCATGATCTCCGATCACGTGTTGTTATAAACCAGGATTAGGGATGGTTACGTCCAACCCCTATTGCGCAATCTGGTAGAGTTGAGTTATCATTAGGCCAGGGTCAGATTGGTGGATTCCAGTCTATTGCACGATCTGGTTGTAATGTTATGAGGTGTGTCCCGGATGGAGTCAGGGTAGTGACTGCCATCCGAAGACCAGGATTAGGTAGACTGTAAAGTTGACCTATTCCACAATCTGGTGGAGGTTATCCAATACTAATTAAGGGATGGTGGATTCCACCCTATTGCACGATTGAGTACTGAAGGAGCTGCAAGATCGGGTCGACGTGGAGGCTAACCAGGTGGGGTTTAGCGGGCTGACCATTGCACGATTTGTAGAGTTCAGTGGGAGAGATCTGGTTATCCATGGTTCCTAAGAGTTATTCTCAAGTTAATGTTAATTTACCATTAATGTTAGGTCTTGTAGTTGTTGACATAAATACTCAACAACCCTTTTTACTTCATTACAGAATGAAGTTTGAGCTGGTTGGTCTATCCGCTGGACCGGCCTGACGAAAGAACTTTCTGACTTGTGATTTCAATTATTATTGAAATGGAATTAACGCCCCAAATAAAAATATCTATATTACAAATTATCAGAAGTGGGATAGACCAACACCAGACACCAGATAAATAGTTGAAGTTCGTATTAGTAGAGATTTCCGTTCTGTTATTATTCTCGTTTAATAATTTTAAAGTGAATTTAAAATTTGAAAAATTAATATTGACAGCGTCATTAAATTATATTTGAGTGATGGACTAAATTTGTTATAAGTGAGATGGAAAGAGTTGGTTCAAAAACAGGTTCAAGTGTATTACATCGGAAAGAGGTGTTTCAAAGCAAAGGTTCAAAGTTTATTGAAAACTATGTTCATTATTATTATCAGAAATTATCAATGTTGAATGAATTAGAAATCTTTGGAAAACGAGATGTTTCGTGTATTATCGGGGGAGTTACAGATGTATTAGTGAGAACTAGTGCTAAAGCAGGCCAGTATGAAAGTCCGGAAATGCTCTTATGTTATCTTAGCAGTTTGATGGAAACGCAAATTTTGGATACAGGATTTCAGCGCAAGTCACAGGAGACAGTTATTTGTTACAATTGTAATAAACCAGGGCATAAATTTAGATACTGTAAAATGCGAAATGAAAATGTTGCATATTAGTTCGTTGTTATTATTGAACGGTGTCAGTCATATTTCGAAAAAAAAAACACACTGATAACACTTTAAATAGAAAATTTTATCAAAATATTTTTGGATGAAGAAATAAAAGACGTCTCGGGACGAGCCGAATTTCAGGATGGCCGAATGTAATAAAAATAATTTGTTAAATTAAGATTCATGATTTCATGTACTAAATTTATTAACCAATGATGTGTTTGTGTTTGTGAATCACATAAGTTTGTAAGTAACTATATAAAAATTATAATAAACAAATTATATGAACTTCAATTCTGACAAAAGCAGAACGAAGGCGTAAATTTGGTGAGTGTGGTTCTCACAGAGTATTTGTAGTCAATATTAGTAATATTGTATTGTATAATATTACTACTAATAATGTATAATATTAGTAGTAAAACTAGAACGAGTACTATGCCATGTATCATGAACTCCGATCACGTGTTGTTATAAACCAGGATTAGGGATGGTTACGTCCAACCCCTATTGCACAATCTGGTAGAATTGAGTTATCATTAGACCAGGGTCAGATTGGTGGATTCCAATCTATTGCACGATCTGGTTGTAATGTTATGAGGTGTGTCCCGGATGGAGTCAGGGTAGTGACTGCCATCCGAAGACCAGGATTAGGGAGACTGTAAAGTTGACCTATTGCACAATCTGGTGGAGGTTATCCAATACTAATCAAGGGATGGTGGATTCCACCCTATTGCACGATTGAGTATTGAAGGAGCTGCAAGATCGGGTCGGCGTGGAGGCCAACCAGGTGGGGTTTAGCGGGCTGACCATTGCACGATTTGTACAGTTCAGTGTGAGAGATCTGGTTATACATGGTTCCTAAGAGTTATTCTCAAGTTAATGTTAATTTACCATTAATGTTAAGTCTTGTAGTTGTTGACATAAATACTCAACAACCCTTTTTACTTCATTACAGACTGAAGTCTGAGCTGGTTGGTCTATCCGCTGGAACGGCCTGACGAAAGAACTTCCTGACTTGTGATTTCAATTATTATTGAAATGTAATTAACGCCCCAAATGAAAATATTTATATTACAGTATCCAGTTGCTAAGTGCATACCGGTTAGCTGAGCAATACATAGACGAATCCATGGACAATTATAAGAAACTGTTGGAAATACACTACGAGTTCCTCACTCCAGCCCAAGTTGAAGACATCATTAAAGAAACATCAGATAAGCTTCCGTCCTACTTGAACATGTTAGCCATAGAGTTAAACAGAATTTTTTGGTAAAATTCTAAATTAGGGCATGAATTTTCCATGAAAGTTGTCGCAACGGTTAAGTAACCCATGCGAGCATTTCCGCGGCATCAGCAATTGTCAACAAAATGACTTAAGTGGGTCATTTGACCAGCGACAACTAAACAATAACAATAATATTTTTAAAATTTAAATGGGCAAATGATTACGTAAACTAACATTGTTTTGTATTCACTGTTTTAGTTTGTAAGTAAATTTTGTATATATTCGAATTATTTTTGTAATAAAATCAGTATGAACTAAACCCCGAGTTCTACTCATTCACATTGTTAGCATGATAATCATAGGTATCAAAAAGGTGAAAATCATTTTTGATGTACTGATATGTGTCATCGACTTTAATTAAATTCATGAATTAAACTGTCAGTATCGGAGTAAAGTAATTTTGCAGAAGTTTGAAATGTTTTAATAATATAGATGTAATGAAAATGATAAAAATTTTTTTTGAAATATCTAAAATACTAAAACCAACATATATAGGTTTATTCAAATAAACTTCTAATTTATTCATTTTAACATTAACAATATTTTCATCAAAAATAATCGAGCTATGAATTTAGGTTTAGAAATTAATGCGCGCAATCCCCAACGTCCACCATCCTATTTCGTTACCAATCGAATATCTCTATGTTTCCTAACGTTCTTCATACATTTACCATAAATAGCATTAATCATTAATTTATCAAAATCTTTTTCAAAATTATTTTTAGACTGTTGTCTAAGTTTTGTATTCAAATCAATACATTGTTTAAGCCGTGGTGATTGTTTAAATTTTTAAATCTTTGTGAACCTTAGTCAATTGCATTCTCAGTTCTAAGTACATTTTTAAATTTCTATAATGAATAATATAGTTCCCCTTTGGAAACCATGTTAAAAGCAGTTTTTTTATTTTAGATGTAGAATTTGGTGGCACCGTATGTTCAGGTGCCAGTGGTAAATCGCTATGCAGATCATGTAGTTAAATAGGATAATCTAAATCACATTCAATTATGTAACCATCTGAAGTATTAGCTGTATTTAATATTTGTTGAATGCTAAAAGTTTCTAAAAACTCAAATTTACCATAGGGCAAATATTCTGAATTATTCAAATTATTTACATCAAAATATATTAAGTACTTGCTGTCTAAATTTTTATTGAAATTTTTTTTCATATATTTATTATTAGCTTTTGCATATCTGTTTGAACACTGTGATACACCATCTCTTATTCCTTTTTTTATAAATAATATTTGATCAATCTATCAATATCCATCATAAATCAATGTAATTATATGGAAGTATACCTTCTTTCGTTAACAACAAGAATTCTTCTTCGGTACTACAAAATAATTTAGTTATAGATTTTTAATTGTTTTGTAAGTTTAATGAAAGTTTTCGTAGAGCTTGAGACATAAAACGAAAGGAATCAACAAATCGTAAAGAAACGTTTGTGCCAGTAACATATTTGTTAAAAGAAATATATTTTTCTTTATTAATAGGAAGTAATTTGAATGTACCTTGAAACTGTGTTGATAGTTCCTTAATTATAAAGTGAACATCATATCCACTTAAGTTATGAAAAACAACAGGAATGTAATGAGCATCCTTGTAATTCAAGTTATAAGTCTGATGTGCAAATCCACGAAACTCTCTAGTTTGATGACTATGATCTCGTACTTTAATTTGATTTGAGTGGAACGTTTGCTTGCAGACGTGACACTTATCATTTGTTGTTGTTGTTGTTGTTGTTGTCATAGGTAAAATTATTTCAAACTGTTCATTACAAAATAGTGAAATTTCATGCAACTCTTTAACAAACCACTGTATGCAATCTTTACCACAATAAATATTAAATTTAGAGAATGAATTGTTAAAAAAGCATTTTAGATAATATGTTATGCTAAATGCAACATGGTTTTGATATATCACCGAATTAGATTTTGTAGAACAATTATTACTGCCCGATGCAGATGGTTTTTCTAAAATACTTTCTAAATCTGCCTATATAACAAATAGAACTTTTTCTTTGTAAGAATGATTTTCGAACTTAAACATTTTTTTGTTTCATCAGGTACTTTGACACAACATTGGTTTGACTTTAGACAATAACGTAAATGGCTGTGAAGTAGATTGTTAATGATGAAAGAATTTAAACATCTTTCACAAACAAAACATTTCTTATTATGATTTCATAATTGTTTAGACAACAAACGCGATAAATTTTTAATCCACACAAAATGATAAAGTAGAGACGCTTTAGAAGAAGAAAATAACAAATTTGGTTTAGTAATAATTGGCAACATTAATAAATTAATAACTTTAGTATCATCATTTTTATAATTTTGTGAACTTAATGAACAAAGCAAAATCTTAGAACCTTCAAAACAATATTGCAAGATTGCAAGTTAATTGCAAGATTGTTAAGTTTTTCAAACTTTTTAATATTTTTAATTGTAATTGGAAATTGTATAATTTTATCATTCATATTTTCATTAATACATTTTTAAAATGAGGATAGGAAGAAATTCTATTAGAGTTTTTTTTGAATGATACAAAGCAGACACAACTGAGCACAAAAAGCAAAAATTATCATTATTTTCAACATTAATTACTGCATGTTTATGTTTAATAAAATTTGGTACAGTAACAAATGTTGAAACACCTACTTTCAATGGATTGAACCTGTTAATGTTTACTTTAAGTCCAATAATTTCATGAAGAGCACATCCAGAATCCTTTTCTGCAAACTCTTCTAATTTATTCATTAATTTATCGGTAACATTTTCTTTGTACCACCGTTTTACGTTGGTTGAAGAGGTTTTTAGTGCAAAAGCTTTTTATATCAATTTCGCCAGTTTTAGGTTTTATAAAATAAGCACAGAAAATGACATTTACTTTTATCATCGATTTTTTTAAGGTTTGACTAATTTTAATTAAAAAACATTTAAAAGCTTTATTGAAAAAAAAAGGATCTTTTATATTTAAAGTTGAAATAAAACCGTTACGAATTCTTCCACTGAAAGCTAATTCAACATCCTCCCAATTTACATTAGAATAATTTCGTTTAAAATTAGTAGTTAAAAGTTTTCCATCTTTTTTCGGAATTAAAGTCTGTTTAAGTCTTTTTAGTTCTAAACGAAAATACTTTAAATATGATAAAGTAGATTCTAAAGAATGAAGTGACTCCTGAATATTTTCCTAATGCAATTTGTTTTTTATTGCTTTATGAACAATTTTGATTGTATTATTTATATGAATTTGAAATGTATTTAACTCATCTATAGTTTTTAATTTTGAATAATATTCTTTTAATACATTTATTTAATACACTTTTAATACCCGTTTGCATAAACTGGTGACGGTTTCCATTGAAGTTTAACAAAAAAGTGAAACGTAGCACATACACAATGATGATATCTAAACAGCGTTTTTATTTATAAAGCGATAAAAAGAGTAAAAAACATCAAAAACAATTGCTTTCCTAATGTAAAAATTAAACGATATATATTTTTCCGAAGCTAACCGGAGTTAATCGAAAACCTTCTTCTTAAAAACTGGTGGGAGTCAAAAAGAAGGCATGTTTGATGAGTCGGCACATTGAAATAAATATAGCAACAAATGCTTTAAGTAAGTATTGTATTTGAATTGGTTTTAAATTCAAATAATCATTACAAATACCATTATGAGCTTCAATTCTAACTCTGTTAATTATTATGGTGAGTAAGATGGTACGTAATAATTTTTGTGTAAAATGTACTTTGTTATAGTTTTTCTTTTTCTTTTTTAGAAATTGTACAGTGCCCGTACAATCCTATCCATAAATGCTTGGTCCATAGGCTTTCAAACCATCTATTCAAGACCCATCATGCAGAATGAATGAAGGATTTAGATCGCCGATGGGAAGAAAGTGCTGTAGGAAGAGAAGAAGAATACAAAAAATCTCTTAACAAACCAAAACTTGTGTTCGCAGATGTTAAAAAACAAGATGACGACGGAAACTGGGATGATGAAGATTATCGTCATACACCAAAATATAGTTGTGTTAATAATAATAGTTTTAAAAAATAAAAATGTTTATTAATATTTTGTCTTTTTTTAAGTTTCTTTAATTAGTGAGCAAAATTACATTGGGGATGAAACTACCTTTAACTCCTTTTAACACATTAAAATACGTTCTAAAAACTCCAAATATACGAAAAAACTCAAGTCAAGTCAAATCAATAAAAACTCATAATAATAATAATAATAATTTAATGTATTTACTTTAATTTACTTTAATGTGACATTGCACACACATTAGCATCCCCTTATTAAAAAAATGAGTCCTGACTTTTCAACCCAGCTATGAGATATACCCTATAAGAACCTACACCTATATGAAATTTTAACCCCCGTTTTTGGTCGGGCGGAAATACATTAATTTTATACTTATTAATACTGAAAATATTTTTATTTCATATTTGGTTTATAACGGCCACATTTAAAATCGCAGTTTTTAATTTTTTTCTTAACAGTACATCTTTTAATATTTTAAAAAAACATTTAAAAACAAAAATTTTTTTTAATAACAGTTACTTATTCATAATAAAAAATGCTGTTTGGTTAAAAGATCAAATTTTTATCTCAAAATTTAGGTTAGGGGTAGTTTTTTTAATGTAATCGAAACCCTATTGAGTTACATATCAAACTTCATCGCATTAACTCACAAATTTAATTATTAACTCAAATTCAAAAAAATTAAACGCTATCCAAAATTCAAAATGAATAATTCCAAATTTTTTTTTTAAACAAATCGATTTTTAATTTTTTGTGCATGTTTTTTTACATAAAACATTTTTTGATAAAACTAATAGTTTTATCTAAATTTTACAATTTTATCATTTAATTGTAATTTGAGATTGTATATATGATTTTGTCAACTTTTAGTTTTTGCCGTTCGATTTATGAGTGTTTTTTGCAACTTTTTTCTTCTATCATTTTAAGCTATTGTGTACCGTTTCAAGATTTGATTTTTCAAAATTTTTCTTATTAATGTAATTTGAGCTGATATTTATGATCATATCATTTTCTAGTTTTTTTCACATGATTTCAATCTATTATACGCAACTTTTTTTTCTATTATTTTCGTTTTTGAGCTAACCTTTTAAATATATTAGGTACTATTTTTCGGTGTGTAAAATAGTACAATAATTTCTTTCAATAATTTTTATTAATAACATTTATAAATAATACATTACTAGAGCTTAATGAAAAATAAAAGTTTTTTCTGTTGAGTAAAAGACAACATGCACCAGACCTTTTTTATTTTTAAATACCTTTGAAATGCCCGTACAGAAATAGTTATTTCAAAAATTATTAAAAGCCAACACAATCAGTTGTCGCCTTTTGACAAGTCTGTTGCATATTTAATATAAAATGTCCACTTTGCTATAGATAATCCAAATCTTGTCAAAACGCCATACCTTAATGCAATTGTGCACCAAAAACACATCTCTAATAAAAACCCAATAAAGTTAAAGATATAACCAATAAAAAAAAGCAATGATAAATAGAAAGTCCGTGTCCAATACACTGAAGTCAATATCTTCATTTAATCCTTTTTCGATGCTGAAAATTCCTTGTTGTTTATTGCCGATTGAAATATTTTTCTCTCTCGGAACCTTTTCATATGTGGGTAATTTCATAATTTGTTTGGTTATAATTTTTGGAAAATAACTACCAATCACCATTTCATAAACTTATATCTGAAAAAACTCAACGTGGGGAGCGATTATATTCATTTGGTTGGTTACTACATATATGAGACTAATCCACGATTTCAGTTGCCTCCCACCTGCACTCATGATTTATTTCTCAAGACGTCTCATCCGTTATGCTTTTAGCTCCACCCACTAGAAGGAGAACTACGAAGAAACTTTTGCTCAAACATTGTGTTAGGGTTTTTTGTAAAGCTTGCACTATTTTTTTTATATAAGTCCAGTTTTTTATCTTTTAATTCATTCATTAGATTTACTTAGTAAATAACCACAAAATAATATAAAAAAATTAAAAATAAGATTATCAAGAAAAATTTACATTCTCTCGAACAAAGTGATCAAGGTATGCAATTTAATTGTTTCTAATAAAAATATTAATAAAATATAATAACAACCTGCTGATCCGATCTTAGAAATACATGATGAAGGAAGTCTGGTAATTGATTAGTGATGTATGTATTTATTTATTTTTATTGTAAAATACCAATTATTATTGTTATTGTTGTCATTTTACTAATAATAAATTTAATTACTTTCAGATTGACTTTAGTGAAATTGAGAAGCAATTTAAGGTGCATGTGGACGAAGACTCATCCGATGCCTTTACCAACCAGCCGCAGTCAAACAGGGAAAAGGGTCAGGGAAAGGGAAAAGGAAAAGGAAAAGGAAAAGGAAAAGGAAAAGGAAAAGGAAAAGGAAAAGGAAAAGGAAAAGGAAAAGGAAAAGGAAAAGGAAAAGGCAAACAACTGTACGAAAAGTGCCCTTCGATGTGTCGTGCCGTGCCGTCATCGCCCTCATCAACATTTTCCCTTATTGATGAGGATGAAACGATGGAGATGACAAAGGACGTGGATAGGATGACCACTGAAGTTCAGTCAAAAATTAGTGAAAAGTATAAAACTGTTATAAAGCACAATATGCTGATTGAAATAAAAATTAGAAAGATTGAAAAGCATATTGCCTTTAAAAATAAATTAGTAGAGTCTAGGAAAAAAAATTTGATGAAATAGAAAAATTATTAAGCATATCTAAAAATTTAAATTTTAAGTTAGAATAAATAAAGTTGTAAAAAAAATTTTATTAATTTTTATTTTATTTTAAAAATATTGTTGATTTAAACAAAAAAATTAAAAGAGAAAAATTGTTTGATTTAATAAAAGGTAAATAAGTATAGATTCAGCACAACCGGATGATAGGTTTTCGATTTCACAAAGTTCACAAATCTTATTGCTGGCATGATAATACTTACTCAGTTTGTCTAATACAACTGGATGCTGTGTCTCCTATGCACCATAGACTCTTGTTGGCAACCTGCTTTATTTTGATTACGTTTCAAAACTATACAAAGTTAATGTTTACTTACTTTTTGTCTTAAAAGTCACTAATTTATTTATAAAATCTTAATCTGCCTTTGATACAGATTTCTCAGTCTGATTTTCGTAATTCGTTATATTTATCTAAATAATTTTAAATAATGGTTGGCTTACCAAAGCAAACACTTTTTATGTTAATTGATTTAGAAAATATTTAATTAAACAACTTTTGCAAAAAATATTGTTAATTTTTCTTAAAATTTACATGAGATAAAACATTCAGATTATGCATAATTAATACTTCCTGAACCTCCAATTAATTCACACCCCCACTCATTCACAAACAAAGCACTTGTGTTTTTGTAATAAAAGGAAATGACATATTAATTTCAATAAAAATTTATTTATTTAATATTCATATTTTAACACTTTGAATTTTTTTATTTAATTCATACATTGCAATTTTATTGACTGTATATGTGACAACAACAATTTTTTTTCTTGTTTGCTACTTTAAGATTTTTAACACATTTCTGTTGATTCTTCATTGTTTCACTTTTATTATTCCACAAAAGCGATATTTGTTGTTTTTCCAACCAATCCTCCACTAACCATAAAAGTCACTTTGCGTTTCTTTAATTCTTTGTTGAGCGTTGCAATAACCTCTTCAGTAAATTTTGTTGTAAATCGTTGTGGTAACGATGTCTTGAATTCGCCTCAATCAACCACAACTTGCTTGCCAAATTGTGAATCTTCTTTACAAAACCGAATTATTGAATATTTTTTATTTACTTCCAGTTGGTTTCGTTTTACAAACGGCACGAAAAAGGTTTCTTCATTAATTGATTGCAAAAAAGAACTCATTTTAAAAATGATATTTTTGTTATTGTTGTTCGTAAAACATTTAAACCACCATAATTAATACCCTCTATACCCTCTTGTTTTATCAAAACACGCCCACTATTGCATAAGTAATATGCAACCAACAAACAAAACAACACTAAGAAATTTTACTATTTTGCAAAGAATGCAAGATTTTTATCTACTACTTAATTTAAACAACTACATAAAATTTATTTTTATGATTTATTTTTTTATTTATAAACTGAACATCTTTTAAAAACATTATTTAATTAAAACACACACAAAATTAAAATTTTAATTTGTTTATTATTTATTTGAATCAAAAACAACAACTTAAATAAAACAATGCATTTTAATAAATAAATTATATTTTTGATGAATCTAGGAAAACACATTAAAAATTAATGTTTATTGAAATAAACTTGAAAACCATTTTAGCTCACACAAATCACATGAATCAAAACGTTGAATCCTGAGTGAACCAGAACCAGCACTATTTATCATTCAAGGTTACGCAAAACACATGAATCAAAACGTTGAATCCTGAGTGAGCCAGAGCCAGCGCTGTTTAACTACTGTCGATTGCAATAGCCAGGTCATCTCGAAGACGTCAGGAAAAGATTCGAGGTGGTCAGCAACATAGATGTACAACTTGAAGTCCATGAAACTCTATTCACGGACCCTTACTTCCAAAAGAACATGTTTCAACATGTTTCATTCCATGAATCAAAAGTATGCTATAATTCAGCATCAGTTAATTGAGAAAAGTAGTAAAACCACAATTTCTACAAATCCCGGTGTCAAGTTTCCAACCGAAACACATTTAAAAGACGAGGCAAAAAGGGTGATTCAACATCTTCCAATTAGTGAGGGCAATTAAAAATCAACATAGGTCGAACTTTTCAATCTCAACATCACGAAACTGATGTCACTCTCCGCGATATTAGATCTGCCAAGATTTCAACATTCTGTGGAAGATTTGAAAAATATCTACAACACCACAAAGGAATGTTTAGAAGCGCTAAACATCTTGGCCATGGACACCCAATCATGGGAACCCATCATTGTCCGCATTATAATTAAAAAAATGGATTTAAGAATGACCAAGCTCCTCAATTCCGCCATCAGCGACCTAAGTCAACGGCAAAACTTGGATATTATGCTTTCATTCATCATGAAGAGAATCCGTACTCTCGCAGAAATGTCGGAATTATCATCAAAATCGACTCGATCTGCCGGTTAAAATTTCATACAACGCGGAAACAATGAAGCCGGCCAAATTGAGGAAAGTACCTCAATTCAAGAGGGAAAATAAATCAACTAGCCCAACGGACATCTTAAGCTTACAAAACCCTTGAATGTTCAAGATAGAAGATTGCTCTCTGTCATACCAAGCGATGAGAAAAGAAACAGTCAAACGAAATAGTTCAAAAATGCAACAGGACCAAAAAACAAAGTTCCTGTGCGTGATGGTGGCAAATTTGACTATGTCAAAAGCCATTACAGCCATCCAACCACCCCAAACAGAGTTGCAGGAAACTTGAAGGTTCAAAATCACCAAGAAAGTCGCTAAACTAAAAATAAAAGCAAAACATCCGCTCCCCAATGGACCACAACTTGGCATCTACAGTGTACCTACTCGTAAGGGTTATAGGTTTCTGGTCACTCCAGCGCGATTTAGGAATCAAAATACAACCGCTTAAAGATCATCAAGACGACGTCGAGTCGTACAAGTCAATGTACCTGAACCACCGAGTTCAGTGCTACCCCAGGGTGCGAACCACATCGACAATTAGTGTGTGGGTGCGCGTGTTCGCAATGATCAAACTATCGGATGTAACGTAGTTATTATCGGGATTAGTGATTTAGTTTTAATTCTTTCATTATTTACATTTAGACAATTTTTTTGCATTGTTTACTGTTTCGATATTTATTGTGGCTCCATAACCTAGGACAACGTGTATGGTATTCGCTTACGATAGGAAAACTACTGTTACCTAGCTTAAGCTTAATAATAATTTTTCTTAGTTCTTGTGGTCGGCAAGATGTTCAGCCGAACATTTTTCTTTTGTAATTCTTTGTATTGTAAAATTCATTACAATTCTCTCGGCCGTTTGTAGTCGCCAAGATGTTCAAACAAACATTTTTCTTGTTTATAAATAACCTGCCTCGCTTTACGGCGAGTCTATACGATATATGGTCGAAGATTCTGATTGGTAGTTATTGTTTGGTTTCAATAGGTAAGATTCGCACCTGCGTGTTTGTTATGACCATAACATATCTGTACTCTGATTCGTTGATTGACGAAAATGGGGGTGCGTAGTTGCATTTCCCTTCATGTAATTCACCATCACCACTCCATCACTATTGTACTTGCTAGTGGTAAACAAGTTATTTTTGAGAGTGCTACGTTTTCGAGTTTAATTTAACATTCGAGGTGTGTTTCCTCTTAGTTAGCTGGGGCGCGACCCCAGCCTTCGGCTACGAACTGTACAGCGCTCTAGCTCCATAAAAACAACTATTCCGTGTTTCGACTTCCGCGTTTTCGAGTTTAATTAGACGTGGGCTATGTTTCCCTATAGTTAACTGCCAGGCGCAACATAGTTTCATAAAAGTCAATATTCCACGTTTCGAGTTCCATGGTTTCGAGTTTAGTTTTTGTGGTGTATGTTTCCTTGAAGCCCGCTGAGGCGAAGCCCCAGCCTACTGGCCAGCAAGGGTAAAGTAAAGTAAAGTGATTTGCTTATATTTGTAAAGTAAAATGCAATAAAAAAAAATTAAAAAAATTAAGTCAAGAACATTCAAGGTCATATTTTTAGAAAAAGAGGCACTTGCACAAACTTTCAAGGTCATATCTGCAAGGCTTTTTAAATCAATATGCAAAAAAAATAAAAAATTCCAGAAATAGCTAAAGTAAACATTTACTAAATGTTTTTATACCTGTGAATGGGTGGTAAAGTTTGTTTCGTACGTCGAAATATACAGGAGAAAATTTCCACAAGGGCTTATTCATCGGTAATGTCATCCGTAAGTAAGAAAATACACATGTTAACCTAATTATGGAAACACACCAGTGACGTCGACAACCTGCCTACAAACTCGATGTAAGACGTGTATCCAATATTTTCGACCATATACCATTTCAGATGGTTTCAGATGATCGTTACATTATCCAAAAAATATTTTTTTTAGATTAGGTGTGATTTATTGTTTTGGTTTTCCAAATACAGTGGTGTCCGGTTATAATAAAGGCAGAAAAATTATTAAAATAAGTTCGTTATTATATCTGTGGTTCGCTATAAAAGGTAAATCAAAAAAGTATCTTTTTAGCAATTATTTTTACTTTACATATGAAATAATACGAAATAAAAAGGCGTGAATATGAATTTTTTGTGTGAATTTTGTAGTTGTGCACATATTTTAGCGAGTGATAGTAGAGTTCAAAAGATGTGATATTAACTCATTATCCGAATGTTTATAGTTTATAGTGTTTATAGTTATAGACATGCCATACAGCGAGTTTGTAGGCAGGCTGTTTGAAGCTTCGACCATATATCATATAGACTGGGCAAGGTGAGATTTGTTTTGAAGCCAACATGTGCAGGTGGGGCAAGGGGAAATGAGGCTTGATACGCGAATTTAACCCCTTCTCTGATTGGTTCATTCAAAATATTTCCAAGTGTTTCGTTAATATTCGTCAAACTTCGTGCTTCACGATTGCGATTAAAGGGAAAAATGGTGAATTTTGGGCTTAAATTTACTTGTGAATGGGTAAAATTCGGTTCTTGCGTCGAAATATATAGGAGAAAGTATCCACAGGGGCTTATTCATTGGTTATGTCATCCGGAAGGAAGAAAATACATGTGTTAACCTAAATATGTGAACACACCAGTGGCGTCGTGACGTATTCTGATTTTCCGCTTTGATACTGAATATTTTTGAATATCACAACTCTGACGACATGTCATAAGATAGAATTAGAAGTACTTTAACTAAGGCATTTTTTTGAATCTCGAAAACTTAAATTATTTCTGAGATTTGTAATGTTTTTTCAATTGTTTGCCCCTTGACTACGAGCTGTCAATGAACAAGGAGTAAGCTTCCTCTTGCCCCTCACTCCTCTCACCATTACATGTTGGCTTCAAACAACCTGCCTACAAACTCGCTTTACGGCGAGTCTATATGATGTATGGTCCAAGGTTTGAAGCCAACATCTAAGGGCGAGAGGAGTGAGTTTGTTCATTGGCAGCTCGTAGTCAAGGAGCAAACAATTGAAAAAAACATTACAAGTTTCAGAAACAATTTATGAATTCGAGATTACACAAAAATTGCCTTAGTTAAAATACTTCTAATTCTATCTTATGACATGTTGTCAAAGCTATAATATTTAAAAATATTCAGTAGTAGATAACGAATGGGGGGACAACACAACACAACTTTGACCTTGAGTTTGACCCCGCCCATTTTCCCTCTCTTTCTTTCAAGGCCACTCGTTCTCTCTCTTACTTTTCAAGGCCAACCCCTCCCACTTCCCCCACCACTTCAAGGCCAAGGCATTATTGGACCTTGATGTTTTCAAGGTCAAGGCCATTCATGCTACTCCCCACTTTTGCAAGGCCAACAACTTCTCTCTTTACTTATCATTCAAGGTCACTGCAGCTAATATATATAAAATTCAATACAAATTCAAAAACAGTATCTAATAAGTATTTCTCAATATTAAAGTAGTAAAAAATGTGGTATCGTTTTACTTGTGAAGGTGTCATAATAGTGGAAGAAACGTGTTTCCACAACCAGTTAGGACACATATCTTTGGAAGGTGGTTGGGAACGTTTCTTTAATAGAGTGGTTGTGTGTGAACAGTGCAGCACTAAGGACATTTCTATTATTAATCCAGATGGGTGGAATTATTCTTTAAGTATTGACATTCCGTGTAATGAAGAAGAATTTAAAGAGTTACTTAGAAAATATGGTTTCCTTTGTCATAAGTGTAAAACTCCGTGTTACACAGCTAGCCAAGTGGATCCGGAAAATGCCCAAAAAATTATAGCTATATACCACTAACTTAAATCAGCATAATGGAAGTTGACAATGGTATGTAATAGGAGATTGTATGTACTTGTAGAAATTAAGTTTTAAATGTTTTCAGATCCTTACTGTTACATGCTCTTTTGCCTATCTCCAAAGGACTGTGGTAACAGAAAATTCTTTTGTTTGAGATGTGTGAAGCTTATGGCAGTGAGATTTCACATTTGTCATCCACATGTGACTTCAGTGTTAAACTACAAGTGTTTTTGGTGTAATACAGTAATAGGACAGAATTCTCAGTTGTGTGGAAATAATTTAATAAACAGAATGACTGTTAAAATGTGGTATTTTAGTAGAGAGCGACAAATGATGTTTTATGATTCTGATGACTATGATTCTGACGACTCATCAAGTAGCTGTGATAGTGGTATAGAATGTTAGTTAATAAGAGTAGAAATTAGATATAAACAACTTGTAACCTTAGATTAAATTAGTATCTAGATTGTTCTTTTGCTGTATGGATAAAAGTAAATAAATGAAGTTATATAATAAACAGACTTGTGATTCTCAACATAGTATTGATTCAACTTTGACAAAAAGAGGTTGGGGTCTAATAAATAAATTAATAAATAAATTACCCATTGAATTACATATACCGGGTTATCAGTTTTGTGGTCCTGGAACCAAATTACAAGAACGAATTGCACTTGGACATAGTGGTAGAAATAAATTAGATCAGGCTTGTAAAGAACACGATATATCGTACGCCAAAGAAACTAATTTGCAAAAACGACACGAAGCAGATAAGTTATTATTAAGTAAAGCCGTTGAACGTTTAAAAGCAAAAGACGCATCGTTTGGAGAAAAAGCAGCTGCATTAGCAATTGCTGGTGTAATGAAAGGCAAAGTAAAATTCGGAATGGGAGCTAAAAGTAAAAAGGTTAAAAAAAAGAAGACAAAAAAACAACGAGTTCTAGTTGCTCCTAAATATGGTGGTTTTTTACCATTCCTATTACCACTATTAGGTGCTCTAGGCGCTTTAGGAGGAGGAGCTGCAGGGATAGCGACTGCTGTAAATAAAGCTTCGGTAGATAAAAAAATGTTAGAGGAAACTATGCGACATAATAAAGCAATGGAAATGAGTAGCGGTAAAGGTGTAGGAAAAACTAAAGGAAAAGGTCTTTACATTGGTCCATATAAATGGTATCAGAAAAAAAACTCCCAGTAAAATTACCACGTCACGCCCTCACTAATATTGAAATAATAAAGTTTGCTCGACTATTACAAATTCCAAATTTTAGAGGTGTATATATGCGTAATAAATTACCGAAAATTATACATAAAAATGAAACAGGAATTATAAATTTAGATGAAGAAAAAAATAGTGGAACTCATTGGACAGCATATGTAAAAAATAAAAATAATATATTATACTTTGATAGTATGGGCAATTTAAAACCTCCAACAGAGATTATCAATTATTTCAAAAGTGATAATGATGGTAATAACATTACATACAATTATGATGGATATCAGAAAATGGGTTCATATAATTGTGGACAATTATGTTTAAAGTTTTTATATAGACACACATGCAAATTATAAGTTTAGTCGAATCAAAGATGCTGTTTGTATTAACAGGAAAATCAGCGATACTAAGTGCTGACTTTAGTCCACCGATTGATGTTAGTGATGGTGTCTATGAACTGGGTGTTACAAATTTTGAAGTCTACAACAGTATACCGAATATTGATGAAGAAAATAATAAATTCTTTTTCGGGGATGTCGAATTTAAAATACCGACCGGTTGTTATCAATTAACCGATATAAACAACTATTTACAACATGTAATTGAAAAACAATTCAGTAATGACCTCTTATCTATTACTGCAAACAATAATACATTACATACACATATCAAAGCAACAAAAGATGTTGACTTTACCAAACCAAATACTATCGGACCAGTGTTGGGATTTAATAGTCAAATAGTTCCAAAAAATATTGGAAAAGATTAGGATAATATTGCAGACATAATGAAACTTAATTTGATTATGATTGAATGTAATATTACAATTGGAAGTTTTAAAAATAGAGAACCTGTACACATAATTTATCAATTTTTTCCAAACGTTCCACCTGGATTTAAAATAGTACAGTCACCAGATCATGTGATTTACCTACCCATTAGTGTTAAAACTATCAGAAATATTACACTTAAAATAATAGATCAAGATGAAAAGTTGGTCAATTTTCAACAAGAGACTGTAACAGTTGGATTACATTTGCAGAAGAAAGAAGAAAATGGGTATTAGTTTTAGAACTGACTCATATAAAAAGCAACAAAAGTGTAGAAAAACAGTTAGTACGAAACGAAACGTGCAACAATTAAGTAATAAAAATAAACTGTTTCTAAAATCATTAGGATTTGAATTATACACATAAAAAATGTTCGATATTGAGATGGGTATTGAGTGGGATAAAGGTGTGGTAGGTTACAAATTTCAAAGTCATGAGGCATATACAGCCAGATATGAAAACACGGATGAAATTCGAATTCCTTTACAAGAAGATTTGTGTACACTACCATGTGATAGTTTAATTTTAATTGAGGGACAATTGGTTAAAACCGACGCTACAACCAATAAAACTGTACCAGCAACAGAAACCAAGTTTGTAAATAATGGTGTCGCTTTTTGTTTAGTGAAATACGGTATGAAGTAAGTGGAGTAACTGTAGATACAAACACAAAGCCAGGTATTACAACAACTATGAAAAATCTGGCATCATTAAATCAAAGTGAAAGTCTGAAATTAACAATGTCTGGTTGGGATCTAAATGAAGAAGCCACTAAACCTATAGATGGATATTTTCAAGCATGTATCCCATTAAATCGACTATTAGGATTTGCAGAAGATTATAAAAATATAATGCTAAACATACCGCAAGAGTTAATATTAATTCGTAGTAATAGTGATGTCAATGCATTAATTTGTGCAACAAATGAGAAAGCACGAGTTGTAATTGATAAAATTGCATGGCTAGTTCCACATATTGTGCCCGGTTTAAAGGAAGAGGTTAAATTGGCAAAAACCATTGAAAAAGATAAAGAAATTGCAGTGCCGTACAGAAGCTGGGAACTTCATTCGCTGCCACTCTTTCCAAATACTACAAAGTGTAGTTGGCCTGTGAAAATCTCTACAAAATTTGAAACACCTCGTTATATTATCTTTGGCCTTCAAAGCAATAGAGAAGGACAACTTGATAAAAATATGAGTAAATTTGATAGAGGCGATATAACCAATATGAGAGTATTTCTAAATAATGAACGATATCCTTATGAAAATTTAAATATTTCATATAAAAAACACCATTTCGGTATATTATATGAAATGTTTACAAACTTTAGATCCCGATACTATTATACAGATAAAAAAGAAACACACATTACACCTACACAGTTTTTCGACAGTTATCCACTAATCATAATTGATTGTTCGATGCAAAAAACTGGTTTACAAACACAGTCCATTGCACTGAGAATTGAATTTGATACAGACACCGGTATAAGTAAGGGAACCACCGCATATGCATTAGTCATTAGTGACCGAGCCTTTACATATACACCGTTGACAAAATCTGTAAAACAAGTCTAAATTAATATTAATAGTAATGGAGAACGAAGTGATTATAGACGTTCAAGGTTACAAAATTGGAAAAAAGTTTATAGTTAAAGAACTGGCTGCTTTAAGAGGAGACAAACTCGCACACTATGTTTTTCAACCCCCTTTCCCTTCACAACTTTTGAATCCTCAAGATGAAAAACAAGTAAAATGGTTAATGAAGAATTATCATTGTATTGACTGGAATATGGGACATATTCCATATTGGAAACACGTACAAGTTATAAACAATGTGTTGAAGGATGTTGACAAAATTTACGTAAAAGGAAGAGAAAAAGCCGAATTTTTGAAAAAATATACACATAAACAAGTTATTGAATTTCCACAACAACCAACATTACACGCCGATAAAGTGAAATGCATGTACCATCTGAACGATAACGCATATTGCAGTCTACATAATGTATTTTTTTTAAAACAAACATTTCGTTAAAAGTGTACAAAACATTGTGTTAATAATCTCAACTCATCAGTCTATTGGTAATCATGGATCAAGAGAGTTGGATAACGTGTCGTAATAATCCAGGACATCGCCTGAAAGTAAAACATCTTCGACGACATTTACGAAGATGTCTTCCACAACGTGAATATTCTTGGAGGAGTTTTGATTGCGGAAATGGGAATTATTTTGATTCATCTTTATCCCATAATACTAATAATGATTATCAACAATCATCGAGAAGCAACTTTGAAAATACAAACTCTTCAAAAAATATTTTTTGTAATGAAATGGAATATTAATTGAATTAATAATTAATTGTAGTATTTATAAATAAATGTTATAAATTTATAAACATTTGTATTTTTTTCATAATATTTACCACTCCCTTACACATTCAATAATCCTTATACACCACCCAAAAAAAATTTATTTCATTTATAAAAAAGAGTTGATTATTGCAGTGGATATAAGTGATTTTTGTCATTTTTCAATAAATTAAACAGGTTAACGATGTCCTTGAAACAGGCGGTTACACTCCATCCTGTCTACATAGGGCTTCTTTTACATTTTTTTGTATCAATATGTTAACCTTGATGGAATACACCAATGTAGTTGCATTAAGTGCATACAAAGAAGTTGACCTTGACGGGAGCTTTCAACAATTTATAAAATTGCAAGGAGTGCATGCAGAAATTCATTCTGTGTTGTACAGGTAGTCTGTGTACGAAATAATGTGTTCAAATTATTTTGCTCATTTTAAACCGTGTTCTCATGGTGACGAGTGTTCTCAGTGTCCCGGTCCCTCAACTAGGACAACTGTAAGTAACCAGTCATCAAAGTTATTATTTAAAGTATTGAAGGGAAAAGTTGCAAATCCCTATCAAAACCGTAGTGGTTTTAATAGGGATAAACCTAGAATCAATATCGTTTCTGATGTAATTATTAGACCTGCTTATTCAAAATTAATCAAAAATGATGAGATACAATTTGAACAATTTGCCAAGTCGTCTTTAAGTCAATCTTTGAGGGAAGATTGTCTTGAAGAGGATGTGATTGAATGTAGTCAGTTAAGTGTGAAAGAGAAGCAATTAGCTAATCACGCTGTTGCTAACATTGTTCAAATCGTTGATGAGGATGATGATTCTATGGTTATTCCTTCATCACAACCTGATAGTGAATTATTGTTTTCTTTACCATTCACGCAATACCTGGCTCAACATGGTATTGAAAATTATTATTCGGACGACATCTCGTTGACCTTAATAGACCAGTTTATTAACGAAGACGAGGCGGCGTCCAATCCGGTTGTAGATGAAGGAACTTGTCCCATCAATAATTCGGTTACCGATGAGTTAAATGTATTTGATAATGATATGGTGGTGGTGGAAGAACCCCCAATCTCTCCCAGTCCACCACTACCACTACAAAGCCCCTTCGTTGAGCCAGTGTTTACCCGCCCCGTTACACCAACATCTCCTGAAGCGGCACCCGCGGTATTAACTCAACCCCCTATGATAATATCGCAGGACATCATTGAAGCTTTATCGGAGCCTTGGGTTGAGGTGGAAAACGTTATCAATGGTAACGTTGAACATCCCCCTCAACCCAATTCACCGATTATTGAGGAAAATGATGTTCTACCAGAGAGATTGGTGGTGGTAGAGGCCGAAAATATTATCATTCGGTCACCACAATCATCACCACCACCGTCACCCATGATATTATCACAGGGCGTCAATGACATACAACAACCATCTGGATCCGAGGTTGATGTGGAACTTAACATCATCACACCACCACTCCCTCAGCCTCCTGCAACGTTCGATCCGATAAGTATTATTACTCAAAATGTCATTGACGCACTGGCAGAGCCGTGGGTTGAAGAGAGGAGGCAGGGTGAAGAGATGGATGTTGAAAATGACATCATTCAATCCTCTCAATTGTCACCCATTCTAGGGCAAATAAATAATAGGGTTCAGAATAGGGTGGAGGGTGGAGACGTTGATTTCGAAAACGAAGACAATGACGACGACGACGGCGACGACATCATTCCACCCACTCCCCCTCACTCACGATCAAGGAGGCGTCGGCGCCCTAGAAAGCCTCGAAGACGTGCGCGAAAGTCCCCATTAATATTAATTATTAATAATTATAATATTAATATTAATATTAATGATGTTAATATTAATAATTAATATTAATAAATCCCATTTCCATCCTACACTCATATCAAGTACATTTAATTCGGACGCGATTTTCCAAATTTTAACATCATACTACCTACAACACGATGGCAAGCATGCTGCTCCTCCTCGAGGTCTTGCTGGATACCTATCTTTAAACACAAAAAATATATATTTATATAGTATAAATAAAAGTCTTTCAAAAATAGTAACATAAGGCAGCAAATTTATAATTAAACTTTATTAGTAACCTGTTTAATTTATTGATTCATATTTTCATAAGAAAATGCATCACTGTGAAAACTGTAATAAACAATTTACAACCCGTCAATCACGACTACGCCACGAAAAGCTCTATTGTCAAGTGGCCAAAAAACAGGAAAATGGAGGACCGGCCGCCAAAAAACAGAAAATATGTCATTCAACTGGTAAGTTTTAACTAATAGGTACTCTATTTTCAATTATTTTTCTTTTCTAGCTAGCAACAATTATATGTGCGTTACATTTAATCAAGAAATTGCTCCAAAGCTTATTACGGCTCATGAGAGAAGTAGACAGCATAGATATAATTGTCAAAGTACTCCCTTGGAGGATGGGGTATTTGCACTCAGCAGTGCATTTAAATCACGCATCGCTTCATATAGGATTTGTGATGAGGGCGATTATATCGATTTAAATGAATTTATGAATAAAATTCACAATAAATTACTTGGACTTATTGTTTCACAAATTGAAAAATTTAGTACAATCAAAATTAATTTGGAATTATTTGGATTGTATACCATTGAGTCAAAAAATATATTTGATGTAAAATCTTTCAATACTACTAACAGAATTGTCATTTTAGGCACGAATATTAGGAATATGTTGCATGACTTTCAAGAAGTTATTAGTCAAAAAATGATGGATTTTTTGGAACGAGATTCAGGTAGTTATATATTGTAAAAATCTTTATAATACAATTATTTTTTTGCTTCTTTATTTTAGGCTGGACACTTGTGAAAATCTTACATTTAGAATTAAATGTAAACTATTACAATCCATTGAAAGCTTCATCGTATATCCCACTACCGCCAAGCGTGAAAATGAAGAGGGCAATAGTTAATGTTCAAAATCAGGATATTCATTGTTTTGGTTGGAGTGTCGTAGCAGCAGTGTGTTTACCTATGGGACCAGAACATTTACCCAGTTCATATCCACATTGGTCGACACTTTTTAATTTCCAAGGTATTGAATTTCCTGTAAAACTGGATAGTATTGCAAAATTTGGAAGTCAAAATAATGTCTCTCTTAATGTTTACGGACTTGAATTACTTTATGTAAACAATAAGGTAAAATTTGAAATTGTGGGACCATTATATTTTACAAACTTTAAGAAACCGGTACACATAAATTTATTATTGTTGAGTGATAACGATGGTAATCAACATTACTGTACAATAACTAATTTGCCACGTTTAGTATCTTCCCAACTCTCAAAACATCATCATTCAAAATTTTTCTGTGATGGATGTCTACAATATTTCACAACCCAAGCTTTATTAGATAGACATTCTTCGACTGATTGTGGAAAACTTTATGCTAGAATCCCAAATAATGAATTAATAACAAATAGATTTGGTTATAATGTTCCCGCTAATGTATTAGAATTTCAAAATTATCATCATAAAATGACTATCCCATTTATTGTTTATGCTGATTTCGAATGTTTATTGAAACCTATGAGTACAGTTGCACCAAATCCAAATCAATCATTTTCGATAAAAACTTTTCTCCATCAACCATATTCATGTGCATATTACATTAAATGTTCATATAACGATCAATTATCTAAATTCCAAAGTTTTCGAGGACAGTCATCTGTGGTTGACTTTATTACAGCATTAGAAATAGATTTGATAGAGATTTATAAAAAGTATTTAAGTATTGTACAACCAATGCTTCCATTAACTATTCAAGAAGAGTTTGATTATCTTACAGCAACGGAATGTCATATTTGTCAAAAACCTTTTCAACAGAATGATATTAAAGTAAAAGATCACTGTCATTTAACGGGTCGTTATAGGTCCGCCGCGCACAGTTATTGTAACTTGAATTTTTAAATTCCAAATTTTATTCCGATAGTATTTCATAATTTAACAAATTATGATAGTCACTTATTCATTAAAGAGTTGGCCCTTGAAGAAAGTGAAATTAATATCCTTGGTAAAACTAAAGAGAAATATATTACATTTTCGAAAAAAATTTGTGTAGGCGAATATCTAAATTCAAACAATCGAATAGTCAAGGAGCACTTACACTTGCGTTTTATAGATAGTTTTCAGTTTTTGGCATGTTCATTAGAAAAAATGGCAGCAACCTTGGATGATGCTCAATGTATGGAAGTAAAACGATACTTTCCCGTTGACAGATAATTTCAGTTAATTAGACAGAAAGGGGTTTTTCCATATTCATTTATCGATGATTTTTCTAAATTAGATCTCACGGAATTACCACAAAAAATTGATTTTTGCGATAAACTTCGCGATGAGCATATTTCTGAAGATGATTATCAACGAGCTAATACCGTATGGGATACATTCCATTGTCAGACTCTAGGCGAATATTCTGATCTCTATTTAAAAAGTGATATTTTACTATTAGCTGATGTCTTTGAGAATTTTCGAAACATGTGCCTTAAGCATTATGAACTTGATCCAGCACATTACGTGAGAGCACCATCTCTTAGTTGGAATGCTATGCTTAAATTTACCCATGTAAAATTAGAATTATTGACTGATATAGATATGTTGCATTTTTTCAAAAAAGGGATTCGTGGGGGAGTTAGTACATGTGTTAAACGAGCGGCTCAAGCAAATAATAAATTTCTTCCAAATTATGACCCTTCGAAACCGACATCATACATTTTATATCTCGATGCAACAAATCTCTATGGTTGGGCTATGAGTGAAGTACTCCCTTTAGGTGGATTTACTTGGTTAACGCAAGACGAAATTAATTCACTTAGTATTATGGATTTGACTGATACCACACCTGAAGGTTATGTCCTTGAAGTAGATATCTCTTATCCTTATCATTTACACAACTCTCATAATGATATGCCATTTCTACCTGAAAATTTAATTCCACCAAACGGAAAATGTGCTAAACTCATTCCAAATCTATGTGCTAAAACAAACTACATAATACACTATCGAAATTTAAAACAAGCCCTACAAAATGGACTGGAATTGACAAAAATTCATAGAGTACTAAAATTCAATCAATCGTCATGGCTCAAACCATATATTGATTTAAATACGAAATTACGAAATCAGACTAAAAATAAGTTTGAAAAAGATTTATTTAAACTCATGAATAATAGTGTGTATGGAAAAACCATGGAGAATGTCGATAATCGGGTAGATATTAAACTGGCTACACATTGGAAAAAAAACGGTCACAAGTATGGAGCAGAGACATGGATAGCCAAACCACAATTTAAAAATTGTTCTATTTTTACTGAAAATTTAGTTGCAATAAAAATGAATAAAGTTCAAGTAACATATGATAAACCTATTTATGTAGGATTCAGTATATTGGAAATTTCAAAAACTTTAATGTATGACTTTTTTTATAATTTTCTTAAAGTTAAGTATGGAAATAATGTACAGCTTTTGTATACGGATACGGATTCATTAATTTTAGAAATTTATACGGAAAACATATATAATGATATTAAACAGAATATCGATCGGTTTGATACTTCAAATTATCCCGAGAATAATATTCATGATATTCCTAAAACTGTGTCTGTTATCGGTAAAATGAAAGATGAGTATGCTGGTGTACCAATTGTACTACTTTATGGCACCGGTGCCAAAGCATATTGTGTGCAAACATTGAATGATGTAATTAAAAAGGCTAAAGGTGTATGTAAACATGTAATTGATAAATCTCTAACACTGTTACAATATCGGGCAATTGCAACAAATCCTTCATCTTCATCAGTTTTCTGTGTTATGAACGTTTTCAAATCTTATTTACATAATATGTATACCGAATTAAGGAATAAAATAGCACTGTCTAATTTCGATGATAAACGAAACATTTTAGGTAATTCAATTGATACATTAGCCTGGGGACATTACGATATTGATAGAGATCGAAATTTAGATTCTCTAATTAGAGAATTGCAAAAATATGTGGAACCCACTGATTGAATTTTACCTTATTGTAGATATGTAACGATATGTAACCATTTATTTATACTACGTATTTATTATTATTATTATTATGTATTTATAATTGATGTAATGTGTAAAGTATTTTTATTTGTATTCTGTAAGTCAACAATGAAACTTGTGCAACAAAAAGATTTATAAAAAATTTCTAACCACGACTATTCAGTTTGTGTACCCTATCAACAGTTTCCTAAACATAATACTTTATTCAATAATAGTGTAAAAAGAGGACTAGTGGTTGGACGTTCTGGATGTGGAAAAACAAATGTGATATTAAGTCTCTTGCTGCATCCAAATGGATTACGCTTCACAGACATTTACTTATTTTCAAAAACCCTACAACAACCAAAATATCAATTTTTAAAATCGGTTCTGGCACCTCTCGATAAAGTCGGTTACTATGAATATGAAGATGGTGCCGAAATTCCTCCTTCTAAAGAAATCAAACCCTATTCCATAATAATATTTGATGATGTAGTCACTTGTAACCAAAATATAATACGTGATTATTTTTGCTTTGGTAGGCATTATAATATCGATTGTATATTTATTAGCCAAACGTATTCTTCCATTCAGAAACAATTAATTCGTGATAATGCTAATTTCATAATTATCTTTCCTCAGGATGTATTAAATTTAAAACATATTTTTAATGATCACGTTGGTACAGATATGTCATTTGAAACCTTTCAGAAAATGTGTTCACAGTGTTGGCAAAAACCGTATGGATTTGTTACTATTGATAAGGATGCTGAACAAGACAATGGGCGTTATCGTAACGGTTTTGATCAGTTCATTAAAATATAAATGTAAATGTTTGTCAAAGATTTATTTATTAGTCGACGGTCGACATGGATAAACGTTTAGCTTTAGAGCTGGATAAGGCAAGACGACACGTTAAACAAAAAGTACGATCATTAACTTCACACATTGCAAGCTCGCAAAGACGTTTCGCAACCCATATTCAACCTCTAACTGATCCAATAAAAAGTTTAATTTCTGAAATTAAACATGAACGCGAAGTTGTCCTAAAACAGGAAAAAATATCAATTCATCATAAGATCAAGCAACCTGAGGCGAAGCGACTTTTTGAGTCAACGACTACAAGCCGTAGTACTACATCGCTCAATCCACGATTCAGTTTAATGCGACAACATGCGGCTGCTAGCACACCCAGAGAGGAGGGAGAATCACTCAGGAACGTGACCATTGGAAAGTTGCAAGAAACATTAATAAATTTGTCAAAAACCGATGCATTTCGCCATTTTCTTAAACAATGGACCGGTTTACCTCGACAGTACATTGAAGATATGATTATTGACACAGAAAACAAATTTGATCATCAATATGGTGTGAGACATGAAACCGAGGCAAATAAATTTTTTATTGGCAATTCTGAAATTGATTTCAAAGACGATCATGTAATCGTTCAAAATGTAGCTTATCCTGATACACCTGGATTGTATGAATTATGAATGCAGACAGAAAAAACTATAAACCAAATGCACAAATTCTGGGGAATGTAGGGAACAAATATAAAACAATTATTCGACATTTCTCGAGACTGCCACTACCGTTTCAGGAACACCGTGCATCTCAGTCGCCGCCATTTTACAGTGATACTGAAGAAAGCCTTGATGCCGATCAAGGTCAATCGACTCCTGTCCAGCAACGAAGCCGCAGTAGTAGTCTTTCAATTCTCGTACCACCAGCACGTAAACAGTATCCGCGACTTCGCAACATACCTGCAATACAACGATTGCAGGCTCAAGGTCATGAACAATCAACTCCGACAAGTAGTATCCAACCAATATCAAAAAGAGTTAAGGGTGGTGGTATTCTTCGCACATTGGCTTTAACAGATAAAAATTTAGAATTTGTTCCCTACAAAAATCCCAACACACTCGTAAATAGACTACGTCTTTTATTATCATCGACAGTAGCTGGTAATAATAATCATATGAATGAAATCAATCGCATCATAACAGAATTGCGTGAATCGAAAATAATTCGTTAATAATTTAGAGACGACTTGTATATATTGCAAACACATTATATTTTATAGTTAGTATTTCTACATACTTTATTCATTCAATAGACAAGAATATGACATTAGATAAATTTGGTGAACACATTAGTGAACACAGAATTCGGACAACTTTACAACGTGTCAAATCTTTCTCATATACCACAATCTCACTCTTTGGGACACTGGATCCAGCTAAAAAACTTTTTGTATTATTTAATATTGGTACGAATTATATTTTCCCATTAAAAGAAGCAACGATTACGTCTGTAAATGGTAGTCCATCGAGCGGGTGGATTGCATTAATTAATTCAAAACAAACTACGAATTTAATTGGTCAAATTTTACGTGAAGGTGACAAACTATCATTTAAATATGGACCCAAAACATCAGAAGCTAAACCGATATATATATATAGAAATAGTTTTAAAAGTACCAATCCACCATGAAGCGTAGTGATTTAAATATTAAGCGTCAAGTTGTTAATGAACTACATGCACCGGCGAGAGTGAACTTTAAAAGACGACGTGTGATAGTGAAAGGTTTAAATGATTTATTGCAACTCGATCTGGTTGAAATGATACTATATTCACGCGTCAATAAAGGCTTTAAGTATATCTTAATGGTTATCAATGTTTTTTCTTAATTTGTATGGGCTGTTCCATTAAAGAATAAGTCGGCTTTATGTGTTGTAAATGCAATGAGTGAAATTTTAAAAACTCGACGTAACGTTCCTAAAAACATTCAAACAGATCTGGGAAAGGAGTTTTACAATAAACATTTTCAACAATTAATGAATAAATACAAAATTAATCACTACAGTTCTTATTCGAATTTAAAAAGTAGTGTCGTCGAGCGCGTGAATCGAACAATCAAGGGAATGATGTATAAAGAATTTTCGGTGCAAGGTCACTACAACTGGATAAACATTTTACCTGACATAATAAAAAAATACAATAATACCAGACATTGGACTACTGGTTTAAAACCGATTTCAATAAATAAGAAAAACGAACGCAAAGTTTTGGATCAAGTTTATAGTCATCTTAAAACAATGGACATTTATAAACCCAAATTTAAAGTTGGTGATTTTGTTCGAATTAGTAAACATCGACATCTTTTTAAGAAAGGGTACACCCCAAATTGGAGTAATGAAGTATTTACAGTTTTGAAGATTCAAAATACTAATCCTAGAACTTATTTGCTACAAGATGTTTCTGGAGAAACAATACGAGGAGGTTTCTACACTGAAGAATTACAAAAAGTTAAATATCCGAATGTATATCTCGTTGAGAAAGTTTTACGAAAGAAAGGTAACCGTTTATTCGTCAAGTGGAGTGGAATGGATAAAACTCATAACTCTTGGATTAATTCATCGGATATTACATAGATAATTATTATTATTATTATTATGAATTGTTTTTTTAATAAAATAAACTAAAAGGAACCAATTAAAACACTTTATTTCATCAATATTATAGGTAGTACATTAAATATCCTTAAATCTATTATAAATCCTCCATATTGTTCTACCACTTATTTAATTATAAACTAATTAAATCAAGACGCCTCTTGAAACCTTTAGTTTACCTTGCCTTTGGCGCGCGCCCGACACTGATCAAGGTTAACAAGTCTGCATCACATTACCTATGCATAAGAAGACGCACATAAATAATACATGAATACAAATACTATAAAAAATAAAACTACAACAATGCTATTTTTAGTAACTAATTTGAATTTTTGAATTGTAGTTTTGTCTGTGGAAAGCAATTTCACATATCCACATTTTGGAGAATGTTTTTTATGCTCCATAAACGCATCATCACTTTTTTCCCATCGTGAAATTATTACTCCACAAACAAAACACTGGGTACAATCAGATATTTGAATATAAAACAATCCCGCTTTTGCTAAACTCCATGGAGATGGGTATGAATGTACCCAGTTCTTATATGATAACAGTCTTTTATCAAAACACTCGTATAAACATTTTTCATATTGTCCATCGTCTAGACACATGATTTTTTTATTCATTTATTTTAAGAAACTATCACTAGCACAAAACGCACACTACTTCACACACATAAGTCTTTTTCCGATAATTTCATCCTACTCTTCGGCACTCTCGTTAACTGTAAATGAAATATACATTTCTTTAATTTCTTTTCATCCTCCATTTTACATTATGTTCACTCACCTAATATTTCATCATCAACACGTTGAAACTCAAAACAATGTGCAGATGTCGGGTTTCTAGCATCTTCTTTTCCCAAATATATTAAATATAGTGGACGTGGATCTCGTAATAACTCATCAATTTTCTCCTCAGTTAAATAATCACTTATTCTTCTCGGCAGAAACACTGCATAATTGTCCAACTCAACAAGCACTGAATTTCCGAACAGAGACTTTGTGCGTCTAATATTATGTATGCGGAATCTTGTGTTCAACTCTAGCTCACCAGCTTTTAAAATGGGCTTCTGTCCGCATCGAGCGATTCGATTCAATACATCCATGACCCAGCAGCGAATACTCTTAGACATTAACACAGATATATGCACTTTTTTTATATTCTTATTTCTCGGAGGATTAAATCAGTACTGACTGCTATCAAACTTGTACTTAATTCTATATATTAACTATACCCCCACTTTTTAACCTTGAATGAAAATGCATCAATATTGTGGCCTTGAAAAAGTAAGATAATGAGAAAAAGTGAGATGAAAACATCAAAGATAAAGAGGGAATGAGTGGTCTTGAAACAGTGAGCGACTCTCTGCTTGCAGGTCACACTTACTTGTATCAGTAGGTTGAAATAGGTGTACATAAAAACATGTAGCTTTTTTTTACAACTTTTATTTTTTTTATACAATAATATAATATTTACAGTTTACTACGACTACTACTACTTTGCTAAACTTATTCTACACTATTTTTACGAAAGAACCCCGGCCCTAAAAAAACTCACAATAAATTACTGTTGAAAAAGATTCAATAAAACTTACTTTTTTAATTTAAGGCATTATGATTCCTTTTAGATTTTAAGAAGTCGAGGTAACTGGGCTCATTGAAATGATCCCAGTTCTCCTCTTCTTCCTTCATCATCACTTCACATACGGCTCTTTCTTTTTCTTTATCGACCCGATGGCACTTCCAAATGTGCCTTTCGAGCCGAAACCAAAGAAGAACGTGGTTTTTGTCGTATGGACAAACTATGATATCCTCTGAAAAAAAATTATTTCCAACTAAACTACTAAAAAAATATTAAACTTACCAGGAGTATTATAATTAGAACTTTTTCTGATGGGTTCCATTCTTAAAGAATTTCTTGTTATAGTAGATATACACAAGAACTGTGTTACACTACACAACACATTAACTTTTATACAGTTTGGGGTGGAAAATGTGTAAGGACAATTGCGCGATTCATCTTGAATGAGTGAGGAGTTGTTAGCCTTGCAAAAGTGGGGAGTAACATGAATGACCTTGACCTTGAAAACATCAAGGTCCAATAATGCCTTGGCCTTGAAGTGGTGGTGGAAGTGGGAGGGGTTGGCCTTGAAAAGTAAGAGAGAGAACGAGTGGCCTTGAAAGAAAGAGAGGGAAAATGGGCGGGGTCAAACTCAAGGTCAAGGTTGTGTTGTGTTGTCCCCCCATTCGTTATCTACTTTCAGTATCAAAACAGAAAATCAGATTTCTTTACGACGCCACTGGTATGTTTCCATAATTAGGTTAACACGTGTATTTTCTTACTTACGGATGACATTACCGATAAATAAGCTCTTGTGGATACTCTTTCCTGTATATTTCGATGCAAGAACCAATTTTTACCCATTCACAGGTAAATTTATGCCCAAAATTCACAATTTTTCCCTTTAATCACAATCGTGAAGCATGAAGTTTGACGAATATTAAGGAAAAACTTGGAAAAAATTTGAATGAACCAATCAGAGAAGAGGTATCTAAGGGTCAAATTCGCGTACCATCCATCATTTCCTACTTGCACATGTTGACTTCACAACAAATCTCAAATCTCAAATCTTCCATCGAAATTTGAATTTGAAAGTTTGAAAAACCGAATTATCACAATATGGTTTTTGTTTATCGGCTGTCATAAATGGACAGCCACCTTTAACATTTTTTTTATTCAGGAATGCAGACGCATGTAACATTGTAACCTTAATGATGAAACAAAAGTGGCATAATGCGCCACCTGTCGGGGTACATGGGGACTTGAGACCATCACACCCACGCGCGGGAATTTGCAAAGCAAATCTCCCATAGCGCCAGCCGAAAGAAGTAATCTAGCATTAGCCAAAACAGCTACTCCTCGGGCAAATACCCCGCTAGGCGCTGAATTACTTGACCAATGCCGGCAATAATGTGCAAGAAAAAACAAAAATCTCCTGTTACAGGATTTTTTAAAAAATCGCTTAAATCCAAGCTGTGTAATTTATTGCATCAAGGACTACACAAAGAGCTAAAAATTAAAAAAAGACTTACATTATTTGTCTACATAAGGTCATTGTCTCATCGGATCCATCTGCACAATTTTTTTTACCATTACATATTTGATCAATATTTATCATTTGTCCATCATTGCAAATAAAATTTATTTTATTCTGACCTGCCGCGCACAAAAAGTGAAGTAAGCATACTAAGGTTGCACACGAAGTGTTCATAATGAGCTAAAAGTTTTCATAATAGTAGCTGGTCTTAAATATACTCATCGTGAAATAAAACGTTTTGTTTTACGCACGGATTATACAAAAAGGTACATGTCCAGAAAAATAATTATGAATAATGTATTATACGGAGCTGGGAAAAGTATGGAACCAAGCGTTTTGTATCCAAACTATGTAACAAGTGTTCAATAATTGTTCTGATCGTGATTTGCTGCGGCGTTTTCGTTCTCGCATGAACCTAGGTTGTGTGATAAGTTCTTATGGTTTGCTGTCAACTGTCTAAATGTTGTTTTATTTTTGCATTTAGGAGATTTTCATAAAAATCACATTGCACATTTTTGTGACAATCGCCACACATAGGCGATCTAACTAGAACAATTATTAAATTCTTGTTACCAGTACTTTACGGAAAAACGAATTAGTACGTCACCAAATACTAAAAATGTTATAAATGTTTCATTTTACAAGAATATTTCTTTTAGTTTTCAACTTGTTCAAAATTGTTTTTTTTTTAAATGAGACCCTACTCAGAGATTTTTTTTGGTAAAACATTATGCGCTACAAATGACCTCTAATTCAATAATATTGTTTGTTCGATACCTCCTTAGAAAGCGACTAGTTTCTATTGCAACTCGTGGTTGCAGATTCCACTTTTGTTATGTAAAGCGACTTTCGCATAATACCATAACAAATAATCTGCAGATAATTAGTGAATTATATATAAACATTTGTAAGATCGCCTACTTTCCAAACGAAATCATTTCAAAAACCAAAAACGGCAGGACGGGCTTTGAAATAAGTGTGAATACTATTAAAAGAAAATATATCCAAGAAGCTGCTTGTTATACAGGTAAGAAAACTTTTAATAGTTTTATAAATTCATTCCTTAATAATTTTATTTGTATTTAGTAACCCACAAAAGCATGTCATAATTAGCAACTCAATAGGTATGTACAGAGTGGAATTTTTAACTGGAATAAAATTCATAACTTGAATGTAGGCGATTTTTGAGTAAATTGCCGAAACAGGCCAGTTTCTGTTTTTTCTTGTGCTGCATTTGGTCCATATGGTTTTTGTTTATCGGCTGTCAGAAATGCACACCACTCTTAACTTTTTTTAATATTAACTGCTAAACTAATAACTAATGGATATTCAAGAATGCAGACATACTTAATGTTGGTAGAGTATTTATTATCTATGTTCCGCCATCTACTTGGGGCTTCTTCACGACAGCAAAATGGTTCTACGTCACGCCCTTGGTCACGCTTCAAGAATGGAATATTTACTGTCCTGAAGAAGCATTAAAAAGGTTAGAAAACGTAGACAATAAATAAAATACCAAAAGTAAATGTGTATCCTTTCCAGTATATCCAATTAGTTATTAACCATAAAACAGACGATGAGAAACTTATGTAACTGTTACATTTCGACTAAACATCTTTTTTTTAAATTCAAATTGACCACATAAGGCAAAATTCAAGTCAAGAATATTGCCAACATGGCAATTTGTGATCGACGACATCTGGCGGTATAACCCATTTCATTTCCAGATGTGGAAATTTTTGTATTCAAAAATGTGTAATTATACAGGGTTATTCATATTTGTGAGACAAAAAGTGAACCTCAAAAAGGACCTATAAAATGATGCTAATTGAGATTATAAGTCGTGTCCTCTCGAAACTGATAAGAATTTTACAGCCCTGGGAACTAGGGGTATGGAAAGGCGTTTTTGCATCATAACTTTGGAATCACTTGACCAAATATTACGAAACTTGGTAGACTTACTAAAGGAAACATGCCTTTTAATCTGGTAATTATGAAAACCGGATACATCCACTCAGTTTCCGGTTGTAGCATTTCCGGATCACATTTTTTGTGTTTTTTTATGTTTTTGCTCTCTTAACACTACTTTTTTATTGCTTAAATCGATAAAGTAATCAATTTCGAATAAAAAAGTTATAAACTTCTACACCGTTAAAATGGACCGTTTAATAGTTATTTTAATTTCAATAGAGGCTTGCACCTGACCAAAATAAAAAAGTATGAATTTTGAGCAAATAATATCTGTAGCAACGAAAGTGCATCTACACTCAAAGCGCTGTCAAGTACTGTTACACACTTGTCAACTTTAACTTTGGATAAATTGGGGCTCTAAATTAAAAATATTTAAAAAACAAAAACCCCATTCATTAAATGAGGTGCAAGTAAAAACAAAAATCACCTGTTACATAATTTTTTATAAAAATCGCTTACATCCAAGTTGTGTAATTTATCGCATCAAGGACATCAAGTTGTCACATTTTATAAACAAAAAAAGTTAATGGTGGCTGTGCATTTTTGG
This sequence comes from Tribolium castaneum, assembly GCF_031307605.1. Classification (NCBI taxonomy): domain Eukaryota; kingdom Metazoa; phylum Arthropoda; class Insecta; order Coleoptera; family Tenebrionidae; genus Tribolium; species Tribolium castaneum. Next base: position 2,989,413 of record NC_087404.1, read on the forward strand.
CAGCTGATACACAAAAATCATATCCACCAAATGATGGACAAGAAAAAATAAAAATCAACTTGTTTCGGAAATTTTCACAAAGATCGTCTACAGCTGATTCACGAGTAATAAGCCTAAAAAATGCAACCAACATATTACACTTCGTAGATAATATGAATATTAAAATACTCTTGGTTTTATTAAATTAAATAGTGTCCACACAGCACTTTCACTTTAATTTAAAAAATCTAACTTATTATCAATCCATGTTGTGATTATAATTGAATTTAGTAAAATTTATGAACTAAAATGTTTAGCAATGACTAAGAGGTCCTGGGGTAGGTGTGATTTAACGACGGAAGAAGGTCCCGTTGACTGTATCCATTGAAAAGGTCCTAAAAATGATGTCCTTTAGAAGATGTCCTGATGTCCTAAAGCTGTTCCATCAAGAGAGGTTTTCCGAAGAGCTCCGGAAGGAGACGCAAATGAATCTGTCTGAGTGGCGGCTTGGGCTTATTTATATACTCTTTTGAAGTCATCATTTTCATAACAACGAAACACTTTGTTCATATTTTTATCGATTTATCTCCGCTTATCTCTCATTGATTTATTTTTGGCGGTCCTTTTAAATAAAACACAAACACAAAATAACGTTTATTCAAGGAATTTTTACACCTTTTAAATAACTTATTGTTTAGAAAATACGCTACCCACACGTCTAATACCAAAAAAATATTGAATCTAAAATTTTTGTTACATGCTCCCCTTACTTTTAAAAGAAGAATTTCCCAAGAATTTTTTCAATTTATTAACAAAATAAAACTAAAACTAACAGAAAAAAACAAAACATATAACTAACTAAATGGGTTGAATTTTTGGATGGCTAGTAACTTGATCCATGGAGTCTATTTTCTTTGAATACCAACATTGGTATTCGCTTAATTACTCCAGAGGGACGTAGTGCCTGAAGCTCTCGTATGTCCGTTTCTGGCGTCACCACTGGAATTGGTTTTCTGTTTCTAAGTCTAGTTATAAATTCTAGTTTTCTCTTCTGGAGAGGCTGAGTTAGATGATTATCAAAAATTCTTTTGTTTTCTTTTTGTTGTTGTACGACAACGTTTCTGGGGCAAAATTTCGGTATCGACGGTGCTTGGGTCAGGGGCTCTTGTCTGGGACGCTTCGGATTTGGTACTTGAAGGGATAGTGGTTTTTTCTTTCCATTACACGGGTGCAAGGGACGGGTTGGTTTTATAATGGTGCCGGTGATGGGTGTAGAGGGGAAATCGGGAAGGGATTGGGCTGAAGAATATGTCGCGGACGTCCGCAAACAATTCTACCTCGGTGTTTATTATCTGAATTTTTTCGTTATTGCTAATAACAAATGGTAAATCTTTCTGAAAATGGGTCTGAATAGTTTCAATCGTTATCTCAGGAAATTTCTTCATCCAATCAATTCCTGAAATTAGCTCTCCTTGAAGATTGGGTAAATGAAAGAACTCAAATTCCTACATTTTGTTGTTTACACGATGTGGAATCTTGTATTTATCTATTACTACAACAGTTTTTCCGTTCGCTAGATTAACACTTTTTTCGGTTACGTGTCTCGCTTGAAAATTCTTTTTTGTTTTTTATGATTTGGTTTTCAACAAAAGAAAGTGTAGCCCCGGTGTCTCATATTGCTTGGTGAGCTTCATTTTCTGTTACTACTGGGATTGAGGGACACTTTTCTGTTGTCAATTCATTGATTGTTTTGTCAATCTGAGGTGCCTCTGTTAAATAGCAGAGGTAAATACCTGTTATTGTTTTGTTCAGCGAGTTACGAGAGATGTGTTGATCAAGACAGTTTTTCGCTATGTGAACCGGGTTTTTGACATTTAAGGCAAATGAATGATGTTGGTTCAATTGATAATTTCTTTATTTGCTCTTCAGATGTCTTTTCGTAAGCTCTTTTTGGCGTAAAGGTTTTTTTGTCGTTTTTCATTCATGACTCCGACTTATATTCTTTTATAATCCTCTAGTGCTTTTATTAATTCATTTACGGTTTCGAAATCTCTTTGTTTTATGTTTTGCCTTATCTCGGGAGTAGATAGAGATAGCGGGTTCTGGATCCACCTCTACCTCTCCCTACTGCGCATGTATAAAAAATGTAAGTAGTAGAGTCAGACGCAGGCGCAAGCGGGTAATCGCAGCTCGCTGGCCTGCGAGACCAGTCATTTCAGGAGGTGTTCACTCTTTAAAAAAAGCAGGGAGTAGGGATGTTAGTTAGTGGTATCATCATCGAAGCGCTGACAAACAAACAAGAAAAATAAAATATATTACTGTCTTAATCATTTAAAGAATTTGTTGTTTGCTCTTGTGTCTCCAACGGTACACACTTGAGTACTGTCAAAATGGTGTGTCTCTGGTTGTGATGGGACACAGAATCAATGTACAATAAAACTATTAAATTTGTCGCAAACCTACGATACTTCATTGTATCTTCAGGCGCATAATTGGTGTCTGTTGAACATACGCGGAAATCGGGTTTTTTTTTTTATTACCTAATATTCCGTAACAAAAATTATCTTTCGAAAAGAGGTGTGGGTTGCGATGTGTTTCATAAGTGTAACACGGAAATATTATCAATACTGTCGAGTCAGCTTCTCGAAGCATAATAAAAACGCGGAATATTAGGGAGTCGAGGGGAGTCGAGTGAAGTCCTGTTTAATCGGGTTTGTCATTTTTTGGTCGAGTGTTTGTTTGCTAAGTGTGACCTGTGCCCTCAAATGATCGTCCCTAAGATGTAAGTACATTTCTGCCAATCTAGTCATTGTGTAAATAAACCTTTTATATAAAACACCCACATGCCTTTTAATCCCACCCTGTGACATATGGTGGAGGCGCCCTTAAGTTTTCGGAGGGACAAATCTTCATATTTGTCCCTGATGGATTTCTTAGTGATGCAAGGGATTAAAACGTGTGAAGGGGTTGAGGTTAGAAGTATGTGGGTGTAAATTCAAAAGTTCGGGTCGGGGTCGGAAAGGAACAGCGAAAATGGTAGTTTAGTAAAAATTTTGGGGAATGTAACAATAAAAAACTAGGACAATTTAACGATAAAACTGCTGACGAGAGTAGTTCAGTCATGGCATTTGTAATCGAGTCAAAGTAGCGAAACTGATGAATCGGCAAGTCAGACAGATGTTCGTGGTAAGAAAGTAAGAAAAAAGACAATGATAAAGAGAACCTTAGAAGAAACCCTTAAAGTAATGAAGACTCCGACCCTAGAAAATTTTTGGGAGGTAGAGAAGGAGGTATAAGTAATTAGGTTAGGATGTAATAGGGTATAACATGAGAAATAGACTAAGAATTAGGGATCAGTTAGATAAGGTTTTTATGGGGAAAAAATGTGTTTACGTGTTTTTAAAATTATAAGCTTTTAGATTGCAACTTTAGGAAAATAAAAATTGGGAAGAGCATGCTTGAATTCGAAAATAGGAAGAGATCAGAGAAAATTTTAGGCGGAAGAACTATGAAAATTGGAGTTGCCCGTGAGTTAGGACACAGGAGGTGTCCAAATAGGTACTTGTGGTGAGGAGGCCGCAGGTGTTGGTATACGTTGCCTGGAGGAGAATTCCGTGGTAGGGAAACCACGAAGAGTGGCACAAAGTGTGCTGCTGAGGGCCTAAGTAGTCGAGGAGGATTCCGTGGTAAAGAGACCACGAAGAGTGGCGCAGGAGGTGCTGCTGAGGGAGGGCCTAAGTGGCTGAGGAGTAAGCCGTGGCAAGAGGACCACGAAGAGCACAGGAGGTGCTGAAGGGAGAAGAAAGAAAAGGACACATGGGGTGTTCAGAGGGAAAACTTGTGGAAAGGAGACCACAAGTGTGGGCCTAAGTGGCCGACTTGAGTCCGTGGCAGAAAAGTCACGATAAAAAAGCACAGGAGGTGCTGAAATAAGGGCAAGAGGTATTCCGTGCTACGTCGACAGGCGTGGTGCGAAAAATTTTTGTGGTTCTAAAGAGAGAAAACGTAAGTAGTGAAATTTAAAGTCAGTTAATTATTTTTCAGTAGCGAAGTGAAAAGTAAACGTTTGCTCGGTGTTAAGGAGAAGGAGGATATCAAACCATGTGTTAGGGAGAAGAAGACAAAGAAAAAACACGTAAGTATATTTTTTATTTTTAAAATCTTGAGAAAATATTAGAATAAAAAAAATTGGAAAATCGCGTCGGGATCTCGTTTAGTTGAGTCAAGTTCATTGGTTATGTGGCTGTCAGCAAAAATATGTAAACAGCCACAAACCAGTCAAGGCCGGTGCTGCAAGAATGAAGGTCGAGAAAATTCATTCTTGTCAGCACAACGTAGTAAATAGTATATTGTAAAGCCAGTCGGCTCAAATTTTAAAATATTTTTGTGTAGATTTTAAGTTTTTTTTTTGGATTTTAATTTAATTTTGTGTTGTGTTTTTTTTGCCCAACGTCCACGAGAAGAGAACGTCCAACCAGAAGACGAGCCAAATCTATATCAGAGGGAGACCTTTGTCCTGTCCTAGGAGTAGTCTGGAGGGGGTGGAGAGAGCACATTTCGAGTCAATCGGTTAAAAAGTGGCCACATGTAAAGCTCTTGCCAAGTTGGGAAGCAAGTTCTTCCAGAAAGCAAGGAGCGGGACTAAGGGAGAGGGTCAAAATCGGCAATAAGGCTGTTTACCTAGGTGTGAACGAAATGGTCCTTACAAGTCTCTCGTCTTCAGGCAGAACGGAAGCTGAAGAAATGTTTAAAGATTTTACAGAATTGGACCAGGTGGTCTCGGAAATGGATCCAAGACAAAGTCAAGGGGATCCTAAGCAACAGATCAGTCGTGGCAAGCATCGCCAACAAAGTTCATGAGGCTCTGAAATCTTTCTCTGGGTGAAACTAGTGACAGTGATGTCGAAAAAACTGGACAAGTGTGGAAATCCAAAGACGGTAACGACGTGAACATTTTGACAGTGAGGCGTTGGTGCGGAAGGTTGTTTAGAATGTAATATTTGGTTAGGGTAGTTTGTAAGTTAGAATTATAAAGTGTTTGTCGGGGCGACAAACTCGTAGGGCCGGGCATATGTCACATACGCGGAAATCGGGTTAGTTTTGTTAGTACCTAATATTCCGTAACAAAAATTATGTTTCGAAAAGAGGTGTGGGTTGCGATGTGTTTCATAAGTGTAGCACGGAAATATTATCAATACTGTCGAGTCAGCTTCTCGATGCATAATAAAAACGCGGAATATTAGGGAGTCGAGTGAAGTCCTGTTTAATCGGGTTTGTCATTTTTTGGTCGAGTGTTTGTTTGCTAAGTGTGACCTGTGCCCTCAAATGATCGTCCCTAAGATGTAAGTACATTTCTGCCAATCTAGTCATTGTGTAAATAAACCTTTTATATAAAACACCCACATGCCTTTTAATCCCACCCTGGGGCAATATGCGTCACGCACTTGGATGAACAAAAGCACATTTTAACAACCGACACACCAAACTTCCAGTTTTACAAGATTCTTTTCAAACTGAGGCTGATCACCTTGTGGAAATCCTCGTGTTGAAATGCGACATGTAAAACTCAAAGTTTCGTGTGTCGAGTGTAAAACTGTGTTTTTGTTCATCAAATATATTTGATATTAGAATTAATAATTACGTGACATTACCAGTAACTAGAATGTACAATTTGTGGTGGGGACGGCAGAGTCGCCAATCTACAGCCACTCTTAATATCCATAATCTATGCGCCATTTGTAATGATGCAAATATATTTATGCATTATAATAATAATGGTTGCCGTCTTAAAAGTTTGAAAGTCGGCGGCCATTTTTGTTTAATGAAATTAGCACCAAATTTAAATTATTGAAAAATTAATATTTGAAATTTGTCGGCCATTTGTGTTTTAAAAAATGGGCGAAATTTAATTTATTTAAAAAATAATATTGGATGTAGTGTTGGTTGTCTAACCGTGTAGCGGTTACGTCACAGATTTTAATTTGTGGTTTTGTTTCAATATTTAAATAATGCGTGTTTGTTGTGTTGTTTGCCTAAGTTGCGCACCAACTTTATTTATTATTTGTTTGAAATATAATAAAAAGCTTTTACACTGATATTACTTAAGTTTTTCCTTGTTAATTGTTTTATAAGACTGGGTTGTATACATTCCAAATAATAAACAATGATTCGATTGGTGTTTTTTTATTTAATTCCCATACAACTTATAATACCGATTCTACAAATTACCATAATGTATCTAAAAAATGAAGCGTGAGTTCTTGCACTTCTTGCCTGAGCAATTGCGTCCGGGGTGTTGCAGTGCAGGATTAATCTAAAAAAGAAAAAATCATAAATTAGTTACAGTTTTTAAAAAAGAGCTGAACTTGATACTTACCAAAAATATTACATTAATTTTTGGGAATAATACGTTCGAAATTAAAAATATGGGCATATTATTTCTGATTTCCATTAGCGTGTTTACGTCTCTTGTAAATCAAATAAGATCCAAGTCCTTCCATTAAAGTCGTAATTTAGAAAAATTTTAACGACGTTGTCTAGATATGCTACCATCATAACCCCATGTAGTGTGTTTGCCTTGGTTAAATTAATGATTTTATATTTCTTGTCCACTTCCAAATCGTTGACACTATAAATGTATCAGTATATTCACAGGCAGCAATTTTATTCAGAGTTAACAATTGATCAGACATTATAGAGCACTTAAAATTCAAATGCAAAAATACTCAGCGGAGCACACACAACTTCTCACAAAGATACACTGCTCACAATAATAATCGCAACACGGGTGATTTTCTTTAGTAATTTAGAAACAAAGAAATATTTTATTGCTTTTTAGAGTACAATAAGAGTTGAAATAAAACTCAAAAAACGTTTGCAAAAAAATTGTTTTTCTGCACCTTAACATTAATACAATATATTATCACCTCTAGTCCGAATGACAGCTTCCAATGTTCTAGGAATGCTTGTTATGAGGTGAACAACGTAATTTTGAACCAGTTTTTCCCATCTTTGCGGAAGGGCATTTTACAGTTCTCGTAGAGACCAAAATTCATTTCGCTGAGAGCGATTCTAAATATAATCGATAAGATTAAGATCAGGACTTTTATCAGACTACTACAATGTTCTTAAATTGAGCTCTTTCAGGTACTGTCGCACAAGTCTAGCTATGTAGGGTCAGGTACTCTTTGGCTTTTTCGAGAATAATCAAGAAATTATTCTCGGCAAAAAGGCCATAGGGTATCACGTGAGGTTCTAAGATATCCTTAATATATCGGGCATCTGTTAGACAAGCACCACGTGGAGACACCAAATCTGTACATTCTCAGACAGACACTCCCTCAAAATCATAACTTTTTACCTCCACCGAAAAGAGCGTGATGGCAAAAGTTATAATAAAAATAATGTTCCCCGGAGCGTCTGTAGACTCTGGTAATCGTTTGTCAGATGTATGTAAGCAAAATTGAAACTTATTTGAAAATATAACGTTACTCCAATAATTCAAATTCCAATGAATTTGATGACGAAAAAATTCATGTGTTGCGATAATTTTTGTGCGCAGTGTAGTTTTAATAAAACTGGTGAAATGTGTAAAAAACGGAACTTTTAAAATCAATTTTTGCGGTTAACAGATAACACGCTTTCATAAAAAATAAAAATAAAATAAATTATGATTCAATACTAATTTTTTGTGGTTTACCTTATCGTAGGAATTTTGTAACGGACTTTTGGTTGATAAGAAATTTTCCTAAAGAAATTAAACATAATTTTTTACTTATTTATTTAGTAATTTTGATAAAAATTAATTTTTGTTCTTAAAAACAATTTTTTTGCAAATTTTTTTTTAATTTTATTGGTAAGTATCATGTTCAGCTTTTTTTTTAAAACTGTAACTAATTTATGATTTCTTCTTTTTCAGATTAATCCTGCACTGCAACACCCCGGACGCAAGAACTCAGGCAAGAAGTGCAAAAACTCACGCTTCATATTTTTAGATACATTATGGTAGTTTGTAGAATAGGTATTATAAGTTGTATTGGAATTAAATAAAAAAAAAACCAATCGAATTATTGTTTATTATTTGGAGTGTATACAACCCAGTCTCATGAAACAAATAACAAGGAAAAACTTATGTAATAGCAGTGTAAACGCTTTTTATTATATTTCATACAAATAATAAATAAAGTTGATGCGCAACTAAGGCAAACAACATTACAAACACGCATTATTTGACTTTTCAAACAAAACCACAAATTAAAACGTAACCGCTACACGGTTAGACAACCAACATTACAACCAATATTAATTTTTAAATAAATTAAATTTGGCGCCATTTTTAAAACAAAATGGCCGACAAATTTCAAATATTAATTTTCAATAATTTAAATGTGGTGCCAATTTCATTAAACAAAAATGGCCGCCGACTTTCAAACTTTTAAGACGGCGACGATAATTATTATAATACATAAATATATTTGCATCATTACAAATGGCGCATAGATATAGATATTAAAAGTGGCTGTAGATTGGCGACTCTGCCGTCCCCACCACAAATTGTACATTCTAGTTACTGGTAATGTCACGTAATTATTAATTCTAATATCAAATATATTTGATGAACAAAAACACCGTTTTACATTCGACACACGAAACTTTAAGTTTTACATGTCGCATTTCAACCTGAGAATTTTCACAAGATGATAAGTCTTTTGACAGTACTCAAGTGTGAACCGTTGGAGACTCATACGCAAACAACAAATTTTTTAAATGATTGAGACAATAATATATTTTATTTTCCTTGATTGCTTGTCAGCGCTTCGGTGATGATAACATTAACTAACATCCCTACTCCCGGCTTTTTTTAAAGAGTGAACACCCCCTGAAATGGCAGGTCTCGCAGGCCAGCGAGCTGCGATTACCCGCTTGCGTCTGCGTCTGACTCTACTACTTACATTTTTTATACATGCGCAGTATGGAAAGGTGGAGGTGGTTCTAGAGCCTGCTATCTCTATCTACTCCCGAGATAAGGCAAAACATAAAACAAAGTGATTTCGAAACCGTAAATGAATTAACAAAATCACTAGAGGATTATGAAAGAATATAACTCGGAATCATGAATGAAAAACGACAAAAAACCTTTACGCCAAAAAGAGCGTACAAAAAGACATCAAATAGAAAAGTTATCAATTGAACCAAAATCATTCATTTGCTTTAAATGTAAAAAACCCGGTTCACATAGGGAAAAACTGACATGATCAACACATCTCTCGTAAACTCGCTGAACAAAACAATAACAGGTATTTACCTCTGCTATTTAGCAGAGGCACCTCAGATTGACAAAACAATCAATGAATTGACCACAGAAAAGTGTCCTTCAATCCCTGTCGTAATAGAAAATAAAGCCCACCAAGCAATATTAGACACCGTGGCTACACTTTCTTTTGTTGAAAACCAAATCATACAAAACAAAAAAGAATTTTGAAGTGAGACATGTAAGCGAAAAAAGTGTTAATCTAGCGAACGGAAAAACTGTTGCAGTAAAAGGTAAATACAAGATTCCACATCGTGTAAACAACAAAATGTAGAAATTTGAGTTCTTTCATTTACCCAATCTTCAAGGAAAGCTTCTCTCAAGATTTGATTGGATAAATAAATTTCCTAAGATAACGATTGAAACTATTCAGAATCATCTCCAGAAAGAATTAGCACTTGATATTAACAATAACGAAAAATTTCAGATGATGAATTCCGAGGTAGAATTGTTTGTGGACGTCCTCGACATATTTTTCAGCCCAATTACTCCCCGATTTCCCCTCTACCTCCATCACCGGATCCCACCATTAAAAAACCAACCCATCACCAAAGAACTCGTCAAGCGAGACTTCTTTTGAAAAGAAATGACCCAAGCAATACAAAAATATTGTAAAGAATGCTACTCATGTAACATTCGGAAAATTCACCCTCAAAATCCATCAGAACTTCAAACTATGCAAGTACCATCACGCATTTTTGAACTAGCTTCTATGGACATCGTAGGACCACTTAACTTGACAAGTAGCGGTCACAAATACATCCTAATGTGCATGGATTTTCTGACGAGATATCCTGAATGCGTAGCTCTCTCAGATATCAGGGCAGAGACTTTAAGAGAAGCTTTTGTCAATAATGTCATCCTTTGCCATAGAGCCCCAAGATTTCTCTTGACAGATTGTGGAGCGCAATTTGTGTCAGAGTTATTTGAGGAGATTTGCAAAAGATTCAATATTGAGAAAATTCAAACAAGTCCTTATCGCCCAATTACCAACGAGGTGATAGAAAGAATGCATCATGTCTTGGACACAATGCTCTCTCACTACGTTTCGGACGAAAATGATGTTTGGGATGAGATGTTGCCTTTTGTTATGATGGCGTACAGGAATAGGATTCACGAAGCTTCTAAGGAGTCTCCGTTTTTCCTAATGTATGGAAGAGATGTGGAGTTGCCATTTCTTTCAATCATTAAGCCAGATAGATTCCGTTTCAATGTTGATGAGTACTATCACAAAAAAATTATAGCACGATTTCGAAAAGCTTTATAAAAAGCGTCCTATAACTTATAATCATCCAACCAAAAAAGGGGAGACCGGCTAATTAAAAGGAGAAAAATCCAAGATTTCAAGGTAAAAAACCGATTACATTTATAAAATTTTATATTTATAAAATAAAAACCAAAACCTATTATATTTATACACCCCGGCGCACCACAAGGGAAGAAACTACCCTCCAAATTCTACCCTAAATGGAAAGGACCTTTTCGAATAACGGCAAAACAGTGCCTGTGAATTACCGTATTAAAGAAATTAGAGTAAACAAAGAAATGCTGGTCCATGCTGATCGTCTTAAACTTTGGAAAAGGAATACGGAAAATGAAATGGATAACCAAAGTGTTACAACTGAAAGACCATTGGATCGAGACGAGGTTGATAACATAGAACCACCTGAAGTACCAGAGCACTATAACTTAAACCTCTGGTATCTATTTAGAGATCAGGTGAACGACCATGTGGAAGAGACTTCAGAAACTTCCTCCTTGTCAGGATTGGAATGGGACGGCCTTATGGAGCATCCAATTGAGATAGTTAGCAAAGAAGAAGAATCATTAGAAGGGTCATTACAAGAACCAGACCAAGAGGACCCACCACATCCCTATCGTACTAGAAGTCAAGGACCTACACTAGATCATCCATGGGTGCTACCAAAACGTATATAGTATTACCAAGGCGCATGGGTTGTATCAAAACACATATAGTGCTATCAAAACAACTACAACCTTAATAGGAATATTCCTTAACTTAAGATTATTCATTTACTATACGAACCATAAGGACTACAGATAAAGCATGATTTTTTAAGGAGATATTTCCTCTTTACAGGTGGACGATTAATATTTGGACTACTACTACTATGTGGAACCGTGATCCGCGGCATGGCATGACTAATTGCCTACAATTGTCAAAACGCGTCGACCAACATAACGGTGGTACCTCTTAATGATTTATCACCATGTCCGATCCGCCTCATCTTTAGATGTGGAATGTTCAGTCACACCAGTCTAGAGCCCTATAGACATACTAGTACAAAGATGGTCGAGATGGCTGTCTTGAAATACATGAACACCAAGAGTATAGAGGTTTCCATGGACACGTTTTTCCGGGACTAACACCAAATAGCACCAGAGGAGGATTAGTAACAATCGCGAGATCAGTGGATGCTGATGGGGCTTGTAAGGGTACGAGTTTCACCAGAAAGTGGAAACACCTGAGATAATGTAGTAGTATTCATGTAATGTAGTAGGTAATTCATGATTACCTAACTACGCTTAACATGGACTATGATGAGGTTAGTTTACGGAGAGGAGTTGTTGTCATTTCTAGGAGGATATTGCATGGATACCATTGTCGGAGAGACAGTATGGAATCCTGTGGCAATGTGTGATTGTAATCTTTTTTCAGTATTATATGAAGGAAAAGGAAACATCGTTCATCAAATTACATCTTTAAACCCAACTCAATATTTAGTTGTGAAACAGGAAGATAAGGTTTTTACTCTCGTCAGCAGCGTGTGGAAACCGAGTTTGAAAAACAGAACATCCACGATTATTGATCATCACACCAGATCCAGGTTTAAAGACAAATAATAGGAAACAAGGAGTTTCAGCTAAACACGTAGTAGTGATGTTAAAATACGGTTTTTTATTTTTTGCCGTTTAAAACGCTTGTACAATACCGTTAAAAACCGTATTTTATTTCAAATATTGGCACCAAACTTTTTTATTTGTGAAAAGATTATTTAATCAAATTTAATAACTATAAAATAATACTTTATTAAAGAATCAAAAGTAAATAAACAATATGAAACAGAATAACTGAAAATAAATTCTTGAAAAATGCAAAAATCTTGAATTAACAGTAGTAGTTATTTAAGCATCAGTAAAGGAGTCGGTAACTTCTAATATAACAACTTCCTTATCCTCTTCATCCATTTCTTCATCGTCATATTCCATAGGTTCTGTGCTAGCAGCATAATCATTGGGATCCATAAAACTTCCTTCATGATTGTGGGCACTTATTTTTTGAAAATTATGCTTGAAATAAGTAAGTTTGACTGCTCTTTCACCAGTTAGCCGATTTCGCTTCAAAGTGTGAACTGAACCTGAAGTAGAAAAAACCGTTCACTAGCTGCAGTGGTAGGAGGACATTGCAAAATTGCTACAGCAACTTTGGACAAAGACGTTGTGCCACAAATGCCTTTCCACCAAATTATAGGGCACAACTTCTTTCCGTTGGATTGTGATTTCAAACTGTTCCAAACAAATTCCTTATGGAATAAACCCGTTGATGTACGATATAAGGCGGGTTTCGAGACCATATTTTGGCACTCGTCAGCAGGAAGAATAGCAGAAGCTAATTCACTGATAAATCTCATCGCATCTAGGCTTTCTTCTACTGTTAATAAATTTCCTTTGGACCTCGGATTAAGAAAGTGGGCAGCTTTATGAATATCTTTAATCGTGTATTCCTTCCTAGATTCCAATAAATCTAAAATATTTTTTTTGAAATTTGAACTCTGAGGATGTTTAAATTTAGAATCAATTATTTCCTTTATTTCCATGAATGCTTCTATCACAAAAAATATTCTGCATTCATCTGCTTCTAATAATGTAATCCATGTTAACACATAACTAAGGACATCAAGCAAAATTCTTAAAATTTCCCAAAATCCATTGTTATCTAAAATGATTTCAATCAATTCTCCACTTAGATCAGCTTCAGATGAAACAGCTAGCATGTGTATTGATCTTTTATTTTCCTGGAGGTATTTAAAACAATATGTACTTGAAGCCCAGCGAGTCTTTACTGGAATTTTTAATGACTGCCTCTTATCTTCTTTTTGTAACTGGGCAAATTTTGCGATGTTAACATGAACATATTATATTTTTTTTACCACCAATTTGGTTTTATCTTCTATTTTCATAAAAAGTTTTATTTGTAAAATATAAAAATACAAGTAAATTAAGAACGTAAGCTACACATCCATAAAATGATATTGGACGTTCAGGACATGAATTAGAAATTAATTCTTGAGCCATCATCATATTTCTTGCGTTATCAGAAAGAGTACGAGATTCCTTGGTTTTGTAGAAAGAACCTCTTACAATATTACACTCGATGTGTATTGTATTAACTTTATTATTAACTATTAACTGTTATGTTAACAGGTAAATCACTTTCATGCAACTGCCTTGCTTTAAGTTTCCTTTTAGAAAAACCAACATTTTGACACCATTTTTCCTTTTTTCTTTTTCATTTAACGCGCCATGCATTCAATATTTAAATTATTTTCTTCGTCAAAAATATCACAACGTTTTAAATACAAGCTGAGAAGCTTCGTTGCGTCACTTTTCGACCCACGAAGAGACGATTTTACCCAGCCACCGGATGTGAAACAAAAGAGCAGGTAGCGATGGCCTGAAAAACACCACATTTCTCAAATTCCAAGGGGAGAAAGCTGATTCCAGATGGCGGACTTTTCAATTGTTTTACCCTTATTAAATCGCTAATTCCCTGTATTGCCAGCCAGGAAAAACTGAATCTAAATCAAATTCACAAGAGGAAGCCCTAAGCTCGAAATCGCCGATCTTCGATACCGCTCGAGGTAAATATCAATTCATCCCCATTTTATATCAAACATAATCGTCACGGATTGAATCTAACCTGAAAACTTCATACAACATACAACCCCAAACCTCATTCAGCATAAAATAGAGAGAATTATTAAGAATTAAGCAGAATAAACTCGAAGAAAGCTTCATTATTCCACGTACAAACGCTTTTATTAATTAATTGGCGATTGAGGAACAAAGACGTCGATTCTATCACATCTCGACATCATCCAGAGACTTTTGCAAACTTCCTGTCCATCCTTCGAAGATATTGTCGCATTGTTTATCAACTTTACACAATATTTCTTGTTAGTCACGTAGGCCACAGATCCAGTGACGTCACGCAACCCCTATAAATAGTTGCCGCTTGGAAGAGGAAAACCAGACAGTGTTTGTACGTCTTTTCGAAGACAACGCTTGCACTCGTCTCACTGCTGTAGTTGAGCTTCTTTGTCTTCGACGGGTTGAGCCAACTAGCTTTGCGTTCCAAATTCATTTTTTCTACCGACGGGTCGGAAAGACTGTTTGGAGTAACTCCTGTTGCTGGATGTAAATCCTTGGCAGCTTCTTTGTCTCCGGCGGGTTGAGCGCCAACTTCAAATAAAGGATTGATTCAGTTAGCAACTTAATTCAGGTGCAGCTTCTTTGTCTTCGACGGGTTGAGCGCACCAGCCGCGAGTTTTGTTGAGCTTCTTTGTCTGCGACGGGTTGAGACAACTAACTCGCGAAGCCGATCAATCTTTCCCGCCAACGGGTTGGAAAGATTGTTTGAGAAATAGTCTCCTGGAGTTGAACGAAAATCTTAGGTAGCTTCTTTGTCTCCGACGGGTTGAGCGCCTCTTCAAAAGATGAGATTGGTTCAACTTTCAGTTGGGGTTTTCACCATGGCAGCTTCTTTGTCTGCGACGGGTTGAGGGCCAAACGGTGAAATGTACCTCGAGAGATACCTCCAGGTCTCAAAACGACAAACTCTTCATCACACCACCAGGATCACCATCTTCAACAGTTGGAAGTCTTAGGGGAGGATCTTTATCTAACTCTTTTCTTTTTTCAGGGCGATAATTATTCTTTTCTTTTACAGAGCGTTAATTATTCTTTTTTCCACAAGGCGCGAACTTAACCCTTTCATGCCATTTATTTTATTTTACCAGACTTTCGTTTACTGTAAAAATACTTAAGTTTAGCTAGGAGCACCTGATATGTACGTGTTGAATTTGACGAGAGCTCTTTTGCTTAATCAAAACAAACTGTTGATTACGAAGGCTTAATTTGGTTGCATGTTTGAGTAGTAACTATCTTTCTGTCTCTCTTTAGAACTTGCCATCACACTAGGGAAAAAGACATCGGCAGTCCCAGTGAGTGCAATGGCCCAACTACAAAACATGCCAATTTAAAAGAGAGCCTAGCTTTTTCCCCGGAGCTTGGGGAGAGATGTATACCCAAGGTTATGGAATAGAGAGCACGCGGTGGTGGGAACCACTGGGAGTCTCTCTTGCAACCGTCTTTCTAGAATCACCAGGTTGGGTCCGAGTAATCAACTTTGCATTCAAATTTCCCGCTCAGTTCTCCGAGATTCAATACTCGTTTAGCTGGTTGCCTAGGTATAGCGTTTAACTTGTTGTCTATACTCACTTCTGAATTGTATAACGTGTTGCATACTATCACCAATGACTGTAAATTTAGTGAATAAACATTTTGGGTCGAACTCTTTGCGTTTTCTTTTCCCAGACACACAGTGCTTGAAATAACAAATCTCCAAATTTACACGACAACGTAGCGGTCCTCCAAACAATCTCTAGACGATCACCTCAAACTTAAACATTTTGACAAGGCCAGACCCCCGAACGCTTACATTACCAATACTATCTCCGTGAGCGAAATTAACGTCGTAAATGCTATCAGGCATTAATAAAAAAACTCGCAGCATGCGTTGAATTTTTTACGTATTTCTTAGCTAGTGCCTGTGGTACAAATTTGGCATTGTATTGTTGGTTGCCTATTTAACCAGAACCTGACATTTTTTCGTTCCCGCCAGTTTCCACCAAAACGAGCTTGGTTTTTGTGTGATTTTCTGTGGTTGTTGTTTCTGTTTACCAAACATAAAAAAACAGTATTTTTCATACTAAATTTCGTGTTTTCGTGATTTGAAATCATAGTGTATACCAGTGAACAAAAAGCCCTTTTGTTGGAAAGTTATTTCCGAAATGGAGAGAAAGTGAACGATGTTTGGAAATATTCAATTCAACCGTGCCTGGAGGAGTTTCGAGAAGCTTTTCCTGAGGTTATCGTCTATGAAGAATTTAAAAACCTCTTCACTGAAATGTGAGCTTGTCTCGTGGAACTGCGTCCACCTCGCGTAAAGAAGGTAGTGGAAGACCAACTGAGCGAACAGAAGAAGTTATTTATGCTACACAGGAAATTTTGGAGCAAGACCCAACAACATCGATTAGACGTCTGTCTCAACAAGTTGAACTTTCTGTTGGTACTTGCCATAAACTTGTACGAAAAGATTTACATATGTACCCGTATCGTGTGCAATCTGTTCAAGAGTTACAACTTGTGGATTTCTCTAGGAGATTACAATATTGTCAGTGGTTTTTGAATAACATTGCAAATAACAATGAAGTTTTGGAAAAAATTTTCTTTACGGACGAAGCATGGTTTCACCTGTCTGGCTACACGAATTCACAAAACATGAGAAATTGTGCAACAGAACATTTTCATGAAGCTCTGGAAGAACCTCTTCATCTAGAAAAATACGTGTTTGGGCAGCTATGAGCAAAAGAAGAATTGTCGGTCCAATTTTCTTTCAAGGTTAAGTGTTTTTTCGTAATGTTAAAATTAAAAATTCAATTTTTGTTACACCAATTCCAACTATTGATGAATTAAGACGACGCATTCAACAGACAATTGATGAAATTAACGAAAATCCACTTGAACTGAGTAATGTGTTAAACAGTGTTCGAGGGCGTTGTGTTATGTGTGTTAAGCAACAAGGAACACATTTCCAAAAGTTTCTATAGTTAATAAATAAACATTTTTACGAAAATGTGCTATTTTTTAATTGTCAAAAAGTAAGGTTATGAAATCTTTCAATTTGACAAGTAATTGCACGAATTAATCACAGACATACAAAATAATTGTTTTTTAATTTCAAAGCACTCTTGAGTTTTTTTTTAATAAACGCTTATTAATTATCTCACACTTTAAAGTGTTTTCGTTAGCCTTCAATGAAAATGTATTCTGTTTTTGGGCATCAGTAGCAGATCGTCCACTAAGAATTATTTCTATATATTCTTCTATAGCAGCTATTTCATAAGCATCTTTCGGAAATGTTATCACTTTTTCTTCAGAAATGTTCGGAGATAAGTAATAAAATTTATTTGTACCCCCTTTTATATTTGGTATATTATTGTTGGTATAAAAACCGATTAAAGCTATAGAATAATTTGAATTTTCTTCAAGGTCAATGGGTGGCTCAGCGTGTTCAGAGAGCGTACTTTCAACACCTGTTAGGGCGAATATCTTATACATGACTGAACAATATACATGATTGTCTCATCTTTTATTATGTAAAAACATCAAACATAAATGTCCGCAGTTATATGATAAAAATTTATAACGATTATGATTAAAGTAATTATAATTTCCTAAATATCGTACTAATTCTAGAGGTGGCTTTTGATTTCCATAACTATCAAAATAATCAACCTGTTTATTTGTTTTTCTATAACAGACCCAAGTTTTGGTTTATATTCTCACCTGAGGATGACCACTTTGTGGTTGAAACGCGTAGTGTTTTTAAATAAAGGTTTCGTGTGTCGGGATTTTTAAACTTTGTTTTATTTATTTTTCACGCCAAGGAAATCCAACAAGAAGTAGACCCAATGAGTTCCGGATACTTTTCTAGAGTCCAAATTAATGATAGCACATTCTTTGTTGTAAGGTTTCATATGAATTAATTCATCTCTCATATAAACACCTTTAAATTTGGGTAGATTTAATAATTTAGCATATCTTCTTAAATCATTATCAGTTAATGCCCCTATTAGGAAGTTTGTAGGTAGTTTTTTGGAAATTTACGTAAATACAATCCATAATCTCGTAGTTGCTTTCGAAGATATAAACCACTTCCCGCCTTCCCTATAGCGATATCTTCCAGTACTTTATTGTGACGTTTATTCTCATCTAATTTCTGTTTCGTTGCTTTAGCATCACTTACTGCTTTACTTATAGCAGTTGCACCTCCGCCTATAGCCCTTAAAGCACTAAGTCCTCCAAAAGTTAATGGTAACAAAGGTAAAAATCCTCCTGGTTTTATAGGTACAATACAAGGAATTTTTTGCGCTTACGACCTCCAAATTTTCTAACTGATATACGAGCAACTGATAATGCCTATTTTATATTGTCATATTCCTTAGTTTCTAAATTTGATAAAACAGTTTTATGAAAATGTTGTTGTTTTTTCTATATCCTCATTCTAGATTTCTGTGTCTTCTTTTTCGATTTTTTCCTTTGGATTCCCATACCTAATTTTCTTTTAACTTTCATTGCGTTAGTTACAAACCAAGCACTTGCATTTTCACCAAATGAAGCGTCTTTAGATTTAACACGTGACCATGCACTATCTTCTAAAATTCGATCTGATTGATGTCTACCTTTAAATCGTTGGAATTAGCGTAAGTTATGTCGTGCGTATAAACAAACTATCAAGTTTGTTTATTCCAGGATCACCTTGTTCTAATCGTTTCTTAAGTTTTACCAGGACCGCAATATTGATATACAGATAAATGTAATTCAATTTGAAAGACAACATTTAACTGAGCTTTTTCTCTATTTAAACCCTGTTATAAATGATTTTAATTTAGATGACACTAAATGTGTTAAAGCAAAAATTACAAATTCCTATCATAAATCATGATTATAGTAATGTATGAATGTATAGCAATGTATAGTAAGTAATGTATAGTAACCAGTATGAACATAATGAAGAGGTGCTAGATCCAAAAGATGCAAAAAATAACTCTATTTTTATATTTGATGATGTCTTAATGTGTAATCAAGCTAAGATAAGGGATTACTTTTGAATGGGTCGGCATAAAAATATTGATAGTTTCTATCTCTGTCAAACATGTACAAAAATACCGAAATATTCAATTCGAGAACATGTAAATTTATTGGTAATATTAAAACAAGATCTGTTAAATTTGAAACACGTATATGAAGACCATGTTGGTGCTGATATGAAATTTGAACAATATTGTGAAATGTGTTGGGAATGCTGGAAAAATAATTATGGTTTTTTGGTTATATGCAAAGATAATGAATTAAATAAGAGTCGATAGAGAAAAGGGTTAGATCATTTTATTCAAGTGCAAATTGATATCTGTTTAAGAACATTTCCAAACCGGTTAATGTCGGCTTCACAGCGGCTAATCGGTTGGGTATCGGTAAATACCGGTTCCAGAGCGGTTAGTATTGGTTAGAGACCGGTTAATATCTGTTTAAAAGCAGTTCCTGATCGGTTTGAGATCGGTTAATATCAGTTTGAGATTTGTTATAATAGCAATAGAATGAGAAATTATATAAACAATAATACTGATTTGTTCTGTTAGTTTATAACATTAAGCGATAATGATGGATTGGAGAATTGGAGAAGAAGAATATGTTTACTGGGATGACATAAATGAATTAATGTTACGTCTAGCATCATTACATGCTGCGAAAAAAGCGGGTAACAATTCCCATCTGAATGAAATTTTATCAATAGAAGAAGAATTAAAGGAATGTGATGTAATATATTGGGTGTAATTTTTTCTGGTTAATCCTCAGTGTTAAAATGCCCATTGATCTATTCGGAGGTAAAGTGTTATCAGCATCAAGTGCATTTTTTAAATCTACACCATCACCTTTTGTTTTTACGGCTGACGGTGACCTTGATTTAAAACATCATATAATTTGTAACATTAAAGATCCAACAGAAGACAAAGATTGTGTGAATAAGGTTATATTGATTTAGTAAGTAAACAAACATACCAAAAGATGGAATGAGTAATAGCTACTTTAACGGATTTAAATAATAATGTTTGTGAAGCAGATGCTATATGGATGAATAAATTTAATCAGTTAAACATAACTATGAATGCTAAGTACAAAATACTTGATGGAAAAGCTGATAATATAATTGCTACAATTCCTCACACGATTGAATCAGAATTACATAAAAGACATTTAAATATGAATTTTGATATCGATAACAAGTGGAAAAAAATTATGAATAATTTAAATGAGAAAAACAAACGAATAAAAAAACTTGAAGAACGCTTTGAAGGGATCGATAGTATTAAGATAAAACTAGAAATCATTTCTAAACGTTTTGAAGCAGGTAATACAGGTATTACAACTTGGGAATGTACCTATATCAAAGAAAAAGAAAGTAACATTCGTATGAAAACAATGAAAAAGAAGGTCCAAAGATAGAACCCATGACTCCTAATAAAAACAAGTGTCCTCCACGTAAAATAGCAGATCGTCATGGAAATGTAGAGAAGTGTACCGTAAATAAGCAATGGTTCGACAAAAGTAAGTTATCATTAGTGATGTAAAGCAAAAATTGGTAAACAAGATATTTAAACCTGCACGCAAGAATTTTATACGAAGACGTACTACAATTAAAGGATTGGATGATTTATGGCCAATAGATTTAGCAGAAATGCAAATTTTATCCTATCATAATAAAGGATTTAAATATTTTAGTTGTAATCGACTGTTTTTCTAAATTTCTATGGACCAGACCACTGAAATCGAAATCAGCTAATGAAGTTAGCAGAGCTATGGAATCAATATTAAAGAATAAAAAAGAACGAATACCAAAAAATTTACAGTCAGATCAAGGAAAGGAATTTTATAATACCACTTTTAAGAAACTCTGAAATTAATGAAACAATCACGTTGTGAACTACCTGATGCTGTTTTATCAGATTATACATTACATCCAAAGAAGTGGTCTCATTTTAATATAACGTGGCGTGCACATGTGATAATCATATTAAAACTTTAAAACGAAAAGCTTTTTCAATTTGGGAAAAATTTACAAACCTCAAATTTACTGAAACGCTTCGTAGCAGATATCCTAATATCTTTATAGCTTTTACAGCAAGAAAACAAATATTTTATTCATGGACGTGAATGTTCATCTGATTCCGATAGACCTGGGAAAGTTCTTGCTCATGCAGATAATGCAGAAAGTTGTTTTTTTTCAACAAATGCAGATGCATCATATTTGAATACACCTAGTTTATTAAATGTTATAATTATAATGTTTATAACGTTTAATTATAATGTTATAATTGTTGGTTGCGTAGGTCAGCTGATTTATAATTATAAATCATTTATAATTATAATTAATCTATGAAGTTAAGCAGCTCTGACCCCGGTCATTCCTTGGATGGGTGACCGGATAATGTAATGCCAAAACATCGCAACTAACTCGTCTTTCGGAGGAGACGTTAAGCCGTCGGTCCCGGTCACTACTAGTGGTCGTTAGGTCAGGTCAGAGGCTGTAGATGCGACCTGAAAACTCTGGCACTTGGGTGATGGCATTACCATCATACGCATATTTATATTTATATTTTATTTTATTTATGAATTACGACATACTTTAGGATGAGAACACTCCTCAGTTAATACATGAATAATGTATTCATTTTATTCTGATTCAAGGACTAAATTAGATCAAGATGATATTTTGACAATTCAGAACTAGTATGGTATTAAACCAAAACAAAAACCCACTTTTAAGATTTTCACAACATCAAAAACAAAACAACATCTCCACTGACTACATAAACCCCTAAAAATGTAACTGTTCTTCCAAAAAATTTTAAAAACAACTGGGCATACCTAGCAAATGCATTTTTTTAACGGCCCGAAAAATGTGACGTTTAAGGGTTGCAATTTATGCGACGTGTGTGGTGGAAGACTTACCATTATTATAAAATTTTCCTTACAATACTTATATATTTCGACAGAAATGAGGCTGCAGTGATTATCTAGAAATAGCAACACTGGATTTGCAGCTGTTGCTCTAACGTGTTTCTGAAAATGTTGCAACCATTGTAAGAAAATTTCCTCGTTACTCCATCCATTATTAGAACAGCAATAGCTGCACCAATTGGTCTATTTTTTTCGAGCAAAGGAGTCATCCTTGCCCTAGGGTAAACAAACAACGGCGGAATATATCCAGTAGCACTCATAGCGCATATCACTGTTATTCTTTTGCCACGTTCTCCTGAAGAAATGACACCAAATTGTTTGATTCCTTTAGGCCCTAAACGTTTTGCCGTTTCTTTTTGCACTGTAGAAATGCCGCTTTCGTCAACATTATAGATTCTATCGAAGGAAAAGTTGTACTTTTCCATTACCTTTTCCAAATTACTAAAATAATGATCCACTTCAGTCTTGTTAAAAGCGGTTATTCGGTTAACACTTGTGGCTTCAGGTTTTCGCAAACTAATTTCCGGATTTCTTGTTTAAAAGCGTCGATACCAGACTTCTCCAGCTTTTTGTTTTATTTTATTAAAATAAAATACCAGTTGGTAGAGTTCGCTTTTGGTTAGTCCAATGTACTTTCAATTAGTCATAAACGGTGTCTAAGTATTTGGTTTGAAAAAAACATCTTAAATAAACAGCATACCTTGATTTAAACTGAGCATGAAACAGACAGAAAACACAGTTTCGGTTCTACTAACCAACTAACACTTTCCACTCGATCCGGCACTACAGGCTGCCAACTTTTAGAAGTGTTACAAGGCGGCAAATTCATATTACTGTGATATTTTTGAACCATTGGCAATTTGAGGCAATGCGTCATCCTTCCAGCCGCGTCATCTTACCCGACTCTCCCCTACACATAATGCAGTCCTGGTTGAAAATTTAACAGATTATATTCGTGAAGAAGACAGTTGGTGTTGTTGGTGTATTGATCAGTGTTTGTTTACAGTAAGTTTATTTTACAACTTAATAAGTCGTTCTTTTTAAACATCTAATTTTAGCTTCAGACCAACAAAAGTTGTGCCAAAAAGACATCGTAAGTTTATCGAAAATATTGACTTTGGCACAAGTTCTTCATCCACAAATTCTTCCGATTCAGACTACTAAATTCCTCTCTAAAACCAACACAAATCATCTTTTTTTTGATAAATTCTAGAGTATGGTATGGACTATGGTTAGTAGAGACTTGGTTGCGCCGTAACTCTGTAGAGGAGTGGGAGAACCGCCACGTTGATACGTCACGAGATTACAAACGTGTTGTTTACATCGTAATAAAAAATAACGATTGTAACCCAGAGGTGATGACTTTTTTTGTTAATAGTCTTGTTTAGTTTGATAACAGTGCAGCGACAAAAAACAGGAACACCACTAGGAGGGGAATTTCAATTTTCAGAACCAATAAAAATTTGCAGACCAGGCTTTAAAATAGTCTGTCGGACTTGAAATTTAACACACATAAACAACTTAACAAGAACCTTAATTTGGTATTACTTTCAACCCCTTTGATTCAACCCTTAAAAACATCCCCGAATTCAACTATGCAGACCAGGGCTTTAAAATAATCCTACCGACTTGAAATTCAACACACATAAACAACTTAATAATGGCTATCATTTGGTATAACTTTTAACCTCTTTGAATTAACCCTTAAAAACGTCCCCCAATTCCCAAGACGCTAGTCACCCCTATTTTAAAATTTTAAATGACACTTTCAATTTTTGGAAGAGAAAGAAAAAACTTGTCTAACCGTAAAAAATTGATGATTTGTTTTTGGGTTGAGGGTAGATTTTAACATTTTTAGCTATTGGGAGCCTTTGATGTTAAGCCCATTTGATTTAAACAAACAATACTTTAATTTGGCTGGCAAAGATAGAGGTCAAAACCAACAATACATGTGTTTATGTTTAGGTTTCATCCCCTAGTCGCTAGCCACTCCTTTAACATTTTTAATAGCGCCTTCCACATTTTACATCATTATTAGAAAGAAAAGAATATTAGAAGTAACGGAAAAAGTAATCTAATTGTAGGAAAAACACATAATTGTAGATTTGTTTTTGAGTTAGGGGTGATTTTAAAAAGTGGGGGGTACAATTTAAAGTTGTAATTAAATCATGTAACTTAAATAATTGTTGTTGTTGTAATTAAATAATTAGATCATGTAACCTAAAACGAAGATTATGCTAGTTTTAAACTCTCGCCTTCCAAGACGAATCTATTTGTTCTTTATTTACATTAAATTGGCTTAAAATCAAAGGCTACTAGGAACTACGACCAAAAACAAAATTACCCTTAACTCAAAAACTCTCTATAAGCTATAATATCAAAGCTAATAAATATCAAAGTCTTTTAACATAACCAAAAATAGCAATACGTATTTGGACCAATTTAAAGTTGGTGAAGAAATTTTTGAAATTAAACTTACGGTAACTATAATCCTACCTAGCAAACCTCTAAATCATCACATTTACCACATGTTTTTTAAAACATATTTATTGTGGCAAAATTCAACACATTAAATGTTTTACATACACCACAACAAGCAAATGCCGCTAGCGTTACTTCCTTTAGAATTTCTAATCTTAAAGCTTCGTCGTAAAAAATGTTCTATAAGGTCGTTTCCAATACCCAGCTCTGTGGGACTCACTTCTTCACATCTATGATGTGATTATTCCCCAAGTCTTCACTTCTTTCTAATAAGTAACTTTATCATAACCGTCAGGTACATAAAGGTCCTTTTTTTTCTCAAAGTCTCTGTGAGGTTTTACAAGTTTACTTAATCGAAGGGCATTTTTACATCAAAGGTGAACAGTGCGAACCACCTCTTACTTCTTGTGTCTCCAGAGTTAGCTCATCTTGCCAGGGCCATAACTCTGTCTACGCCACGGGTCCAATTATAGTACAAAACGCTGTTAATTCGCTCACTTCTTTTGCATGTCACTAAACCGATCTTTATCTTGCCCTTATTCAGAATGGCATTTGCATTTTTCGGTGGTCCTTTAATTGTAGGTATCTTACTATCTCTATCCATGGCTGCTACTACGCCTGTGACTATTTCAGCCTCTGATGCAAGGGCATTTAGGCTTTTCACATGTATCTTCATGTCCTCTTTTGTGATATCATCTCACAGCACCATCTTACCAGTTGTCATCTTGGAGCTTAGCAACTTCTCGATTTTCTTGGCCTACTCTCCTTCTTTGCCAGCTCGTAAAGACAGTTTGGCTTTTTTAGTGTTTCTGACCACTCGAATTTCAAAGTCTGTTTCAGCTAAGTTTTAACGTTGCTCTTTAAGTACAGCTTTATATGTTTCGATTTTGCGGTCTTTTACAATTACTGCATCCGTTTTCCTCACTACATTTGGCAGTAGGGCTATTGCAGACTGCACATTGCTTTGGTCTCTTTACACCTTTATTTTTGCAATAAGTACACACATTATAACCTCCACATTTTTCCCTCTAAAGATGTCTTCCATCATCTTTCTGAGATCTTCTTTTCTGCCTGCCAGGTCGCTTCAATTGCGACTTTTGCAATTTGAGTTTCTTTAAGTACTTGTTTAAAATCTTCTAAGGCATCATAGCTTTTTTTGAGGGGACTATTGGTCTTATTTTTCTCGACACCGGCAACTCTAAACAGTTCTTCAATGCCTTTTTTGGTCCAGCAAAGTGTGCTACTTCTCACAATTGGAGTTACTTTGCTTTTTATGAGGTCACCCACTTAAAGCATCGTCTTTCTGTACTGTGGACATCATTGATACGGTACAACATTCTTAACAATGCCCCTTTCTCGTTTTTGTCCCTGAATCTAGTCCTAATCTCTCGGTGATTTTTTTTTATTTTTAAAGAGGATCCACCACGCCTCTTGACGTGAAACAAGACCTTAAGACTGGATTGGTTTTCCCGTTTCTTCTACCAAATTTGTTCTAAAATCTAGTGGGTCTTTGAGATAAAATTGTGATAGGCATCGTTCATTAATCATCAAAAAAATATTGGACAACAGATTTAAATTTTTTGTATTTTTCTTCAAACGGTTATATTCATAGTAAATAGTACCTGAATTTATAATAAAACCACTGGAAGGGGGTATAATCGGACTTTTAGCGAGTAAAGCTTAAACCTGACTTTGTAGATGGTGAAAGGTTTGAGATTGAACTGACGGCAACTGTAATTATACTCAGCAAACCTCTAATCATTACTTGTAGTACCACCACTGCAAAATTAACCAAAATCATGTTTTTTAACTACATTTATTGCAGCAAACTTCTACATTTTAAATGTTCTACATATGTCTACTACAACCAGCATTTGCCAGTAGCGTAACTTCCTTTGGAATTTCTAGTCTTAGAGCTCCGTTGTACAAAATGATTTATAAGATCGTTTCCAATACCGAACCCTGTGGGACTCACTTCGTCCAGCTCAAAAGTTTTCGCACGCAGACCTTTGATGCCTCTTTAACCTCACCAGAGTCTACGATAGATGGTATTTCAAGGAGTTTTCGTGCTCTTATTCTTGGTACCTCTTTACCGACGCTAAACGGTATACCAAGGAGCTCTCCGCTAGAAGACTACAAGTATGCACAAGTTGTTCAGGATTTAATAGCAACTCCTCCTCCTGTGGACAAATTCCTCACCATCAAGAAGAAACTCATCCTATGATTATGGACGTCACCAGAAAAGCGATTGCAATCTCTTCTTCAGTTGGAAGAAATCTAACGTCAGTTAAAGATCGCAAGTTACCAGAGTTCCTCCGACACATCAAGTCTCTGGCTCCGGAAACTTGCAAGTCAACTTTCTCAGTAAACTCAAGCCATCTTAGTTACTCAAGAGGACAGCTCTATTGGCTTAATATGTCGACAAACTTCATGTGATGTTTTCTTCGTCATTTGTTGCTGCCTGTTTCTTCGAGCTCAGAAGACTCGGTTATTGCAGAATTAAAAAAAGAAGCCGCTTGTTGCAAGTCTCCACAACGTAGAAAGACTCAACAAACGCACATTTGCTGGCACCATGATCGCTTCGGTACAAAAGGTCTCTAGTGTATTTTAAGTTGGAAAACTAAAAAACGGGTGAGAATTGGCGGCAACGAGCCTGTTCAATCAGCAGTGTCGCCTCTTCGTCGTTGGTCTAATAGACACCGGTGCTGAAGTGTCCGTGTATCCGCGCTCACATGTACGTGAACCGAGACCTACGATGCAAACTGTTTGCAGCTAATAATTCACCCATTTGTTCCTATGGCTTTAGAACTTTCGACCTCGACTTTGGTCTTTGAAGAAAGTTTACTTGGAACGTCATTATAGCATATGTTTCTCAGGTATTGACTTTCTAAGCGCATTTAACTTGTTGGTCTATTTTCGAAACAAACGGCTTATCGGTTACGTCACTTTCCTTACATTTTAAAGAATGAGGGCCCATTCCTAGAAAAATATTTTCTACAAATTGCTGTCAGAATTTCCAAAGCTTACGCAACCTTAAAGTGCATTTTTTTAAGCCGTCCTCAACATTCATTACATTCTAACTACATCGGGATTCCTGTGGCCTGTAGATCTTGACGTCCAGCTCCCGATAAGCACAAAATTGCTAAAAAGGAATTTCTTCGATGTCTTTCTCTCTGTTGCAGAGGCAGTCGGAGTTGTCGCACTGGCGGCTGTCGTCGTGGATGTCGTAACCTTCCTGGTTTCTCGTCGATTTTTCTGGGCTCGTTTCCAAAACGGGCTTCACCGGGCGACTTTCTTCGCCTCCTTCTGCGCTTATTCGCGGCTTTATTTCGTCGCCTTCTCATTTCACCCAACGAGAGGAAGGAATTTGAGTCGTTACTAAAAACTCGGTGTCTGTGCTTTTGACTCACTGACTTCTCGAAGCGCGGCTGAGCACTGGGAGTGATTGAGTGTTTACGGAGTCTTTGTCGTCGACGTCTCTTCCTCTGGGCTCGGAGCCGTTTTCTTCCGCGGCATTCCATGCAGTCTTTATTGGGTTTTAAAATCTCCGTGTTGACTCTGTTTTTTTTTTGTATATTTCATTAAACGGTTATATAAATAGTAAAGAATACCGGAAATTTTAATAAGACCACTCGGAATAATCGAAATTTTAGCAAGGGAAGCTTAAATATGACTTTGAAAATAGTGAAAGTTTTGAGATTGAACGTACGGCAACTTTAATTCCACCTAGCAAACCTGTAATCCCCACATATAAGACGACCGCCACAGCAAAATTAGCCAATATCATGTTTTCTAAACCTTATTTATTGTTGCGAGATTCGACACTTTAGATGTTCTACATATGTGTACTACAACCAGCTTATGCCACTAGTGTTACCTTCTTTGTGTATCGGTTTTGCGGCTTTGCACAATTACTGCATCTGTTTTTCTCACACCTTTTGGCTGTACGGCTATGGCAGACTGGACTTTGCCTTAGTTTCTTTACACCTTTACTTTTGCAGTAGGTACTGTGATGACCCAAAGGGCCTCCACCTTCATTTCGTCCGCCTTGTCTAGAGAGGGGTAAAATTACACAAAAATTCAAATAAAAAAATACAAAATATAAAATGGCCGATGGTCGTGATCGTTATCAAAATGTAGAACCAACGTTGTGTTTTACAAAATGGCGGACCGTATCGTTGTAATACGTTTGTGTGGGGATTTGAGTTGGAAGAGTACAATAAAACACCTGTGGGGAGGAAAAGATCGTTTAATTCTTGCAGTTGATAATAAGGTTCAAAATCAAACTAAAATAGAAATGATTCAAACAATTGAACAAACAAAATGAAACAATTGGTCAATTGAACACAAACAAATTAAACAACAAAACAACAAAAACAATAATGTGCAAGTAGCTCGCATAATTTGCGTAACTACAAGCCGACGAGAAATAAAAAACAACAAGCAAGTAGCACGCGCCATGGCATTGCTACCGCTGATGAAATAATAGAAATGTTAAATAAAATGATGTGACTCAACTGCAAAAAGGACTGGATAAAATCTACCTAAACCGTATTCGCAAACAATGATAAATCTTTTCATAAGATCAATTACAATACAAATTGACAAAACATAACATGTATACAATAAAAACCGTTTAAACATGTAATACATGGTTGTGACAATGAAGTTCGGGTCCCCTCTCACAGACCCGTCATCTCTAAAGATCACAAAATAACCATAAAACCCTTCGAGAAACTTAACATGTAACAAAACTCCTATTTCTACTTTCTAATCAACTCTGCTACAGGGCGCCCCCCAGACTGAACAACCCCCATCATGTCACAGTTACAATTTACTCCAAACATGAGTTAACGGTAACAATTTCTAATCAAAATTCAGGCAAGCAAAAGCTCAACTAATTACTTTGTAATTCTACTAACTCACAACAGTGGATTGCTTGGGCTCACGAAATACATCTCAATTGAAAACAGGAAAAAGTGTGATCGTCCAGCAATGGCGTCGAGCACAAACAAAGACCCGAATCTAATTAATTAATTCTAGCTGTCTACAGTACCTTTTTGGGATGTAGATTCGCCTAACTATTTGAGGATCATTATTTTACATTTAGAATGGATCATTACAAGTGAAATAACTTTACAAGACTTACTTTTAAACACTAAAAATGTCTTCCATCATCTTTCTAAGGTGTTCTTTTCTGCCTCTTAGGTCGCTTCCAATTGCGACTTATGCAATCTAAGTTTCTTTAATTACCTGTTTAAAATCTTCTTAGGCTTTATAGGTCTTTTTGATCTATTGGACTTATTTTTCTCATCACCGACAACTATAAGCATATAGTTTTTCAATGCCTTTTTTGGTCCAGCAACGTGTGCAGCCACGACACTTCTCACAATTGAAGTTACTTTGTTTTTATTAGATCATCTTCTTCCAGCACCGATTTTCTGTACTGTGGACATCATTGAAACGGTACAACATTCTTTTCAACAAGGCCCCTCCCTCTTTTTTGTTCCTGAACCTGGTCCTAATTTGTCGCTGATCTTTTTTTAATTTTTAAAGAGGCTCCACTCCGCCCCTTGACGTGCAACCCGACCTTAAGGCTGGGTTGGTTTCTCCGCATACTCGTAGTATGCTCTGCTTTTTTCTGCACACTTAAAAGTCTTTGCTTATATTGCTTCTTCTCTAACACTCTACTTTTCGAGACCAAAGCAGCCTATAGTAGTATAGAATGTTACCTCTAGGAATCCGAGTCGTTGCTAAAATTTCGGTATCTGTGCTTTCGTCTCCTCGAAGAGCGGATGAGTACTGGGAATGACTGAGTGTTTCCGGAGCCTTCGTCGTCGGCGTCTCCTTCTCGGGGCTTGCAGCCGTTTTCTTCGGCGGCATTCAGTGCAGTATTTATTGGTGTTTAAATTTAGGTATTTAGTTTATTGGGGATTGATCGGAGAATGGCATAGGCAAAGAGGAAGTATCATTCTGGTTGAATGATGGTTGGACGGTTACCAGGGTTACCAGGGGGTTAGCGGGGGTGAAGTTATCTGGATCTCTTTGTATGTAAGAGTCTAGACGAGACAGATTGATTAAGATTATTAATATAATTAGATATCCTGCAATGTCTTTAAAGGAAAAATAAGGCTGAAATGGAATTTTGTCAATGTTTCTATTTAGACCTAGTGGATTATTTGATCATGTTTGATGGAAAAATAAGAGGTGAATTACTACTTTGGCTGAAACAATAAATGGAAGATGGAAATAGAATGAGAAACATCGAGTTAGGGTGGCATTGTCAACTGCAAATCCCCCTCAAATTCTTTGAATGATTGAAGTTCCTAAATAAGGAATTGCTGATTATAAATTAGTAATTACAGTTGCCCCCCAGAATTATATTTGCCCTCAGGGTAAAACGTAGCCAAGGAAGGCTGTTGCTATTACTAGAAATAGAATTGTTACACCAACTATTCATGTGTGAATTAGGTTATAAGATCTATAATATATTCCTCGACCAATATGGGCGTAAATGCGTATGAAAAAAAAAGGATGCTCCATTTGCATGGAGTGTTCGAATTAGTCATCCGTTGTTTACATCTCGACAAATATGGGCTACTCTATTAAAGGCCATTTCTACGTTAGGACAATAATGTAATGCGAGGAAGATTCCTGTAATAATTTGAATTATTAAGCATAGTCCTAAGAGAGATCCAAAGTTTCATAGTGAGTTATTAATAATTTTAATTAAGGGAGAGTTCGTATTGGAGTTTTCATTAGTTTATTTGACGAATAGGACCTTGGTTGAATTCAGTAATTTTAGCTGTAGTAATAAGTAATTAGAAGAGTAATTAGAAGATAAAAGATTATTGAAATAACATTAATTATTACAGGATAGTTGGCGTATTTAATTAATGAGAACTAAATAATAGAGTCTTCTTTAAATAGAATGATTTCGTTGTTGTAAATAAATCATTCAGTTTTGTGTTACTTAAGGTGAACGAGGATAATTGTTAGTATGAGCGGAAAAAGGATTATTATTTTAGGTTGGAATTTTTGTTAGAGGCAAATCTAGTTATATATATAATTAGAATAAGTATTCCTCCAATTGTCCAGCGCAGCCTCATCCTCAAGATAACTTACAGGTAGTTTCACTTGTATCTAGGAATGACCACAAATTTTAAAGAACTCTGTGTTACCGACTCTTACTGGGCTCTATCCAATCCTCTGCTGCTAATGTCATTCGTTTCCTTGTGCTTGGAAATTGACCACGCGTTGCTAATTTTCGTTCGGTTTCCCCTTATAAAAGGTAAAATATCGTTCAATTTCTTACTCTCCTAATTGCTTTAGGTCTATTTTTACAGTCCTAGACATTTAGGTTGCAGTAAGTACTCGGTTTATAGATATCGGTACTGAAAAAATTTGGAGGTTAGATCACGTTATGCACTCATATTGTGAAAATGGGAAAATCGCACAGATCTTCCTCTCGATCTAGTTCTGTCTCCAGCACGGACGCTCATAGACGAAGCCATCGAGACAAATCCGACCTCGAAAGGCGTTTACGCCATTTGGAACGGAAAGTCCGCAAATCTCGTCACGCCCGGAAACATCACACCAGGCGTAGTCGTTCCACATCTCTTTCTCCACGTCATACACATGAACGTGGGGAAAGAACAAGTCCTCTTCACAGCAGCAAAGAGTCAGAAGGGTTTGATCGCGGCACATTTTCTCGATGCCCGACCTCTATTTCTCTGCCAACCAACGGTGGCGAGCCTGAGACCGCTGATGTACTTGTTTGCTTGGAACCCGACCTCGAAAAAGATGTTTTAGCCTTGTTAGGGGATGACCCATCAGAAAAATCTGAGGAGATTCACCTTCATGAAGCACTAACTGTGCGTTGGAACTATAACCTCACACGAGGTTTGGATGCTCAGGTAAAAACAGCATTATTGGGGAAATACCAAACACCAATCAATTGCGAATTACTCAAAGCACCAGAAATTCTACCTGCATTAGCCGATATACAAATCAAGAAGGATAAGTATCAACGTTTAGGTCAATCTCAATTGGGCGTGGGTCTCACCTCATTAGGTGAAGCTTTGACCCTTCTTCTGGAGGAGAGTGGTTCCCGAAATGAGGAATTATTGAAATTATTAACAGATTCCGGAAAAATTTTGACAGATCTTTTCTTTAATATGTCCCGATCTAGAAGAGCCAACATTGCTCAAAATCTTAATAAGTCTATGAAGGACATAACCCAGAAAGATACACCAGGTCACTTTCTGTTTGGAGAGGACTTAAGTGAACGCATTAAATCTGCAAAGACTTTACAAAAGTCAAGTCAGGATCTCAAAGCGGTACCAGATAAATTAAGAGTAAAAACCCCTAAAATCAGTCAAAAAAGAGAAGGGGGGAGGAACAGCTAATTATCCATCCACCTCTAGGTCTTTAAACTCGAGGAGCTCGTTTCGGTCAACGAGGGACCTGAAACAAAAAGGGCGAGATCCTCGACCGTATCAGAGTTACAAAAATTACCGGAGTCGCAGTCCCTCACTCTCCAACAAACGTTAGAGGTAATAGCAGGTAGATTGTCATACTTCAGGACTGAATGGCGAAAAATCACTAATAATCACAAAGTGCTTGAATGGGTTAAATCTTTTAAAATCCATTTTGTAGTCGAGCCAATTCAGAATCGACCACCATCTCCTGCGAAATTAAACAAGGAGGAAATGGATGCAATGTCGGTTTCCATAAATGCACTTTTAGGTGAAGGAGTGATTCGTAAGTGTCACCCTTGCACTGACCAATTTATATCAAATTATTTCTTGGACAAAAAATCGAATGGCAAGAACCGCTTTATCTTGAATTTAAAAAATTTAAATAAACACCTGGATCCTCTCCATTTTAAGATGGAGGATATGCGAACAGTTACCAAACTCATAAAAAAGAACTGGGTTATGACATCCATTGATTTGAAAAATGCTTATTTTCTTATTTCTATTGACGAAAACTCTAGGAAATATCTTAGGTTTGAATTTAGAAATCACCTATTTCTAAAAGTAATAACTCATTTTAAAACTGGTATAAAAACATTTACTATACAAAAGTTAATACTAATAATAATAATAATAATAATAATAATTATAATAATAATAATAACACTTATAATAATGAATTTCTTTCTAAATTAAAGCTTAGTTTTTCCAAGCAAAAATGAAGCTTATTTTGTGTTCAAGAAATTGAATAAAATTAATAACTCATTTTAAAACTGGTATAAAAACATTTACTATACAAAAGTTAATAATAATAATAATAATAATAATAATAATAATAATAATAATAGTAATAAAAGAAACAATAATAATAATAATAATAATAATAATAATAATAATAATAATAATAATGATAATAATACTTATAATAATAAATTTCTTTCTAAATTAAAGCTTAGTTTTTCTAAGCAAAAATGATGCTTATTTTGTGTTATCTGAGCGCTTTCTCATTTCTATGCAAGAGATCATCTGTGATCTGTGTTTTTAGGAAAGAAATTGTCTAAAAGTAATAACTCATTTTAAAACTGGTATAAAAACATTTACTATACAAAAGTTATAATCGGTTTTTAATAATAATAATAATAATAATAATAATAATAATAATAATAATAATAATAATAATAATAATAATAATAATAATAATAATAATAATAATAATAATAATCATAATAATAATAATAATAATAACAATAATAATAATAATAATAGTAATAAAAGTAAGCTTAGTTTTCTAAGCAAAAATGAAGCTTATTTTGTGTGTTAAATGAGTGTTTTCTTATTTCTATGCAAGAAATCATCTGTGATCTGTGTTTTTAGGCAAGAAATTGTCTCAAATAAATCACTCATTTTAAAACTGGTATATAAACATTTACTATACAAAAGTTATAATCGGTTTTTAATAATAATAATAATAATAATAATAATAATAATAATAATAATAATAATAATAATAATAATAATAATAATAATAAAAATAATAATAATAGTAATAAAAGTAAGCTTAGCTTTCTAAGCAAAAGTGAAGCTTATTTTGTGTTATATAAGCGTTTTTTCATTTTTATGCATGAGATCATCTGTGATCTGTGTTTTTAGTGTTTAGGCAAGAAATTGAATAAAATTAATAACTCATTTTAAAACTAGTAGAAAAACATTTACTTAACAAAAGTTAATAATAATAATAATAATAATAATAATAATAATAATAATAATAATAATAATAATAATAGTCTTAAAAGTAATAATAATAATAATAATAGTAATACTTATAATAATGAATTTCTTTCTAAATTAAAGCTTATTTTTTCTAAGCAAAAATGAAGCTTATTTTGTGTTATCTGAGCGTTTTCTCATTTCTATGCAAGAGATCATCTGTGATCTGTGTTTTTAGGCAAAAAATTGTCTAAAATTAATAACTCAATTTAAAACTGGTATAAAAACATTTACTATACAAAAGTTATAATTGGTTTTTAATAATAATAGTATTAATAATAATATTAATAATAATAATAGTAATAATAATAATAAAAATAATAGTAATAATAATAACAATAATAATAAAAATAAAAATAATAATAGTAGTAATAGTAATAAAAGTTATAATAATAATAATAATAATACTTATAATAATAAATTTCTTTCTAAATTAACGCTTAGTTGATAAAAGCTGATAAAATTTCCTACAAAATAGTTATTTGCATTTTTCATGTAGGACTAACAATAAGCGAGATATAAGTTTGAAAATAATTAATATTTTAAAAAAAGTGCTTTAACAGGAAATGTCTTGTAATTTAAAATACACTTAATTTATTGGGTCCAATACTTTATTAGAAGAAAAGGGAGGTGACATAAAAGTCACTGAAGTCTTCAAAGTCGTTTTGAAATGCTGCATTTTCGTCTTCGTCTCAAATATTGAAAACTGAATTACATTTTTGTTCAGTAACTGTAACAGTTTTCACTTTGGTTTTTTGCTTATATCTCGAAAACAGTTACTCTTATCAATTTTTATCTTTCTTTCAAAATTAAAGCTGATA
The DNA here is from genome assembly GCF_031307605.1 of Tribolium castaneum. Lineage (NCBI taxonomy): Eukaryota > Metazoa > Arthropoda > Insecta > Coleoptera > Tenebrionidae > Tribolium > Tribolium castaneum. The sequence continues at coordinate 3,025,133 of NC_087404.1, forward strand.
AAATTTCCCACAAATGGTTAAATGCATTTCTTTTGTAGGACCAACTATAAGCGAGTTATAGAGTTGGATATAAATAATCTTTAACAAAAATTTGCTTTAAAATAAAATGTTTGAAAAACCGAAATTAAACTAAATTAATTGGGTCTAACACTTTAGTAGTGGAAAAAGAAGAAGACACAAAAGTCACCAAAGTCTTCAGAGTCGTTTTTAGTCGTCATATTAATGACAATAACATTAATAATAACAATACTAGTAGTGCTTAATTTGCTTATATGCAAGCGCTTAATTAAGGTAATAGTTTTTTGGTTTCTTGCTTATATCTCGAAAACAGTTACTCCTATCAATTTTTATCTTTTTACTAAAATTAAAGCTGATAAAATTTTCTACAAAATAGTTATTTGCAATTTTCATGTAGGACAAACCATAAGCGAGATATAAGTTTGAAAATAATTATTATTTAAAAAAAATTGATTTGACAGAAAATGTCTTGTGATTTAAAATACACTTAATTTATTGGGTCCAATACTTTATTAGAAAAAAAAGGAGGTGACGTAAAAGTCACTGAAGTCTTCAGAGTCGTTTTTAAATTTTGCATTTTCGTCTTCGTCTCAAACATTGAAAACTAATTTACATTTTTGTTCAGTAACAGTTACAGTTTTCTTATTAGTTTTTTGCTTATATCTCGAAAACAGTTACTCCTATCAATTTTTATCTTTTTTTCAAAATTAAATTTGATAAAATTTCCTACAAAATAGTTATTTGCATTTCTTTTGGAAGACCAATCATAAGCGAGTTATAGATTTGGATATAAATAATCTTTAACAAAAATTTGCTTTAAAATAAAATGTTTGAAAAACCGAAATTAAACTAAATTAATTGGGTCTAACACTTTAGTAGAGGAAAAAGGAAAAGACATAAAAGTCACCAAAGTCTTCTGAGTCGTTTTTGTCGTCATATTAATAACAATAACATTAATAATAATAATACTAATAGTACTAAATTTGCTTATATGCAAGCGCTTAATTAAGGTAACAGTTTTTTGGTTTCTTGCTTATATCTCGAAAACAGTTACTTCTATCAATTTTTATCTTTTTACTAAAATTAAAGCTGACAAAATTTTCTACAAAATACTTATTTGCATTTTTCATGTAGGACTAACCATAAACGACATATAAGTTTAAAAATAATTAATATTTAAAAAAAAAGTGCTTTAACAGAAAATGCCTTGTGATTTAAAATACACTTAATTTATTGGGTCCAATACTTTATTAGTAGAAAAAAGAGGTGACATAAAAGTCACTGAAGTCTTCAGAGTCGTTTTTAAATGCTGCATTTTCGTCTTCGTCTCAAAAGCTGAATTACATTTTTGTTCAGTAACAGTTACAGTTTTCTTATTGGTTTTTTGCTTATATCTCGAAAACAGTTATTCTTATCAATTTTTATCTTTCTTTCAAAATTAAAGCTGATAAAATTTCCTACAAAGCAGTTATTTGCATTTTTCTTGTAGGACCAACCATAAGCGAGTTATAGAGTTGGATATAATTAATATTTAACAAAAACTTGCTTTAAAATAAAATGTTTGAAAAACTAAAATTAAACTAAATTAATTGTGTCTAACACTTTAGTAGAGGCAAAAGGAGAAGACATAAGAGTAACTAAAGGTTTCAGGGTCGTCTTTAGTCGTCATATTAATAACAATAACATTAATAATAATAATACTAATAGTACTAAATTTGCTTACATGTAAATGCTTAATTAAGGTAACAGTTTTTTGGTTTCTTGCTTATATCTCGAAAACAGTTACTCCTATCAATTTTTATCTTTTTACTATAATTAAAGCTGATAAAATTTCCTACAAAATAGTTATGTGCATTTTTTATGTAGGACTAACCATAAGCGATATAAGTTTGAAAATAATTACTATTTAAAAAAAAGTGTTTTAACAGAAAATGTCTTGTGATTTAAAATACACTTAATTTATTGGGTCCAATACTTTATTAGAAGAAAAAGGAGGTGACAAAAGTCACTGAAGTCTTCAGAGTCGTTTTTAAATGCTGCATTTTTGTCTTCGTCTCAAACATTGAAAACTGAATTACATTTTTGTTTAGTAACAGTTACAGTTTTCTTATTGGTTTTTTGTTTATATCTCGAATACAGTTACTCCTATCAAATTTTATCTTTCTTTCAAAATTAAAGCTGATAAAATTTCCTACAAAATAGTTATTTGCATTTTTCATGTAGGACTAACCATAAGCGAGATATAAGTTTGACAAAAATTAAAATTTAAAAAAAATGCTTTAACAGAAAATGTCTTGTGATTTAAAATACACTTAATTTATTAGGTCCAATACTTTATTAGAAGAAAAAGGAGGTGACATAAAAGTCACTGAAGTCTTCAGAGTCGATTTTAAATGCTGCATTTTCGTCTTCGTCTCAAAAATTGAAAACTGAATTACAAATTTGTTCAGTAACAGTTACAGTTTTCTTATTGGTTATTTGCTTATATTTCGAAAACAGTTATTCTTATCAATTTTTATCTTTTTTTCAAAATTAAAGCTGATAAAATTTCCTACAAAGCAGTTATTTGCATTTTTCTTGTAGGACCAACCATAAGCGAGTTATAGAGTTGGATAAAAATAATCTTTAACAAAAATTTGCTTTAAAATAAAATGTTTGAAAAACCGAAATTAAACTAAATTAATTAAGACTAACACTTTAGTAGAGAAAAAAAGAGAAGACATAAAAGTCACCAAAGTCTTGAAAGTCGTTTTTAGTCGTCATATTAATAACAATAGCATTAATAATAATACTAATAGTACTAAATTTGCTTATATGCAAGCGCTTAATTAAGGTAACAGTTTTTTGGTTTCTTGCTTATATCTCGAAAACAGTTACTCCTATCAATTTTTATTTTTTTTTTCTAAAATTAGAGCTGATAAAATTTCCTACAAAATAGTTATTTGCATTTTTTATGTAGGACTAACCATAAGCGAGATATAAGTTTGACAAAAATTAAAATTAAAAAAAAATGCTTTAACAGAAAATGTCTTGTGATTTAAAATACACTTATTAGGTCCAATACTTTATTAGAAGAAAAAGGAGGTGACATAAAAGTCACTGAAGTCTTCAGAGTCGATTTTAAATGCTGCATTTTCGTCTTCGTCTCAAAAATTGAAAACTGAATTACATTTTTGTTCAGTAACAGTTACAGTTTTCTTATTGGTTTTTTGCTTATATCTCGAAAACAGTTATTCTTATCAATTTTTATCTTTCTTTCAAAATTAAAGCTGATAAAATTTCCTACAAAGCAGTTATTTGCATTTTTCTTGTAGGACCAACCATAAGCGAGTTATAGAGTTGGATATAATTAATATTTAACAAAAACTTGCTTTAAAATAAAATGTTTGAAAAACTAAAATTAAACTAAATTAATTGTGTCTAACACTTTAGTAGAGGCAAAAGGAGAAGACATAAAAGTCACTAAAGGTTTCAGGGTCGTCTTTAGTCGTCATATTAATAACAATAACATTAATAATAATAATACTAATAGTACTAAATTTGCTTACATGTAAATGCTTAATTAAGGTAACAGTTTTTTGGTTTCTTGCTTATATCTCGAAAACAGTTACTCCTATCAATTTTTATATTTTTACTATAATTAAAGCTGATAAAATTTCCTACAAAATAGTTATGTGCATTTTTTATGTAGGACTAACCATAAGCGATATAAGTTTGAAAATAATTAATATTTAAAAAAAAGTGTTTTAACAGAAAATGTCTTGTGATTTAAAATACACTTAATTTATTGGGTCCAATACTTTATTAGAAGAAAAAGGAGGTGACAAAAGTCACTGAAGTCTTCAGAGTCGTTTTTAAATGCTGCATTTTTGTCTTCGTCTCAAACATTGAAAAGTGAATTACATTTTTGTTTAGTAACAGTTACAGTTTTCTTATTGGTTTTTTGTTTATATCTCGAATACAGTTACTCCTATCAAATTTTATCTTTTTTTCAATATTAAAGCTGATAAAATTTCCTACAAAATAGTTATTTGCATTTTTCATGTAGGACTAACCATAAGCGAGATATAAGTTTGACAATAATTAAAATCTAAAAAAAATGCTTTAACAGAAAATGTCTTGTGATTTAAAATACACTTAATTTATTAGGTCCAATACTTTATTAGATGAAAAAGGAGGTGACATAAAAGTCACTGAAGTCTTCAGAGTCGATTTTAAATGCTGCATTTTCGTCTTCGTCTCAAAAATTGAAAACTGAATTACATTTTTGTTCAGTAACAGTTACAGTTTTCTTATTGGTTTTTTGCTTATATCTCGAAAACAGTTATTCTTATCAATTTTTATCTTTCTTTCAAAATTAAAGCTGATAAAATTTCCTACAAAGCAGTTATTTGCATTTTTCTTGTAGGACCAACCATAAGCGAGTTATAGAGTTAGATATAAATAATATTTAACAAAAATTTGCTTTAAAATAAAATGTTTGAAAAACTGAAATTAAACTAAATTAATTGTGTCTAACACTTTAGTAGAGGAAAAAGGAGAAGACATAAAAGTCACTAAAGGTTTCAGAGTCGTCTTTAGTCGTCATATTAATAACAATAACATTAATAATAATAATACTAATAGTACTAAATTTGCTTATATGCAAGCGCTTAATTAAGGTAACAGTTTTTTGGTTTCTTGCTTATAACTCGAAAACAGTTACTTCTATCAATTTTAATCTTTTTACTAAAATTAAAGCAGATAAAATTTCCTACAAAATAGTTATTTGCAATTTTCATGTAGGACTAACCATAAGCGAGATATAAGTTTGAAAATAATTATTATTTAAAAAAAATTGATTTGACAGAAAATGTCTTGTGATATAAAATACACTTAATTTATTGGGTCCAATACTTTATTAGAAAAAAAAGGAGGTGACGTAAAAGTCACTGAAGTCTTCAGAGTCGTTTTTAAATTTTGCATTTTCGTCTTCGTCTCAAACATTGAAAACTAATTTACATTTTTGTTCAGTAACAGTTACAGTTTTCTTATTAGTTTTTTGCTTATATCTCGAAAACAGTTACTCCTATCAATTTTTATCTTTTTTTCAAAATTAAATTTGATAAAATTTCCTACAAAATAGTTATTTGCATTTCTTTTGGAAGACCAATCATAAGCGAGTTATAGATTTGGATATAAATAATCTTTAACAAAAATTTGCTTTAAAATAAAATGTTTGAAAAACCGAAATTAAACTAAATTAATTGGGTCTAACACTTTAGTAGAGGAAAAAGGAAAAGACATAAAAGTCACCAAAGTCTTCTGAGTCGTTTTTGTCGTCATATTAATAACAATAACATTAATAATAATAATACTAATAGTACTAAATTTGCTTATATGCAAGCGCTTAATTAAGGTAACAGTTTTTTGGTTTCTTGCTTATATCTCGAAAACAGTTACTTCTATCAATTTTTATCTTTTTACTAAAATTAAAGCTGACAAAATTTTCTACAAAATACTTATTTGCATTTTTCATGTAGGACTAACCATAAACGACATATAAGTTTAAAAATAATTAATATTTAAAAAAAAAGTGCTTTAACAGAAAATGCCTTGTGATTTAAAATACACTTAATTTATTGGGTCCAATACTTTATTAGTAGAAAAAAGAGGTGACATAAAAGTCACTGAAGTCTTCAGAGTCGTTTTTAAATGCTGCATTTTCGTCTTCGTCTCAAAAGCTGAATTACATTTTTGTTCAGTAACAGTTACAGTTTTCTTATTGGTTTTTTGCTTATATCTCGAAAACAGTTATTCTTATCAATTTTTATCTTTCTTTCAAAATTAAAGCTGATAAAATTTCCTACAAAGCAGTTATTTGCATTTTTCTTGTAGGACCAACCATAAGCGAGTTATAGAGTTGGATATAATTAATATTTAACAAAAACTTGCTTTAAAATAAAATGTTTGAAAAACTAAAATTAAACTAAATTAATTGTGTCTAACACTTTAGTAGAGGCAAAAGGAGAAGACATAAGAGTAACTAAAGGTTTCAGGGTCGTCTTTAGTCGTCATATTAATAACAATAACATTAATAATAATAATACTAATAGTACTAAATTTGCTTACATGTAAATGCTTAATTAAGGTAACAGTTTTTTGGTTTCTTGCTTATATCTCGAAAACAGTTACTCCTATCAATTTTTATCTTTTTACTATAATTAAAGCTGATAAAATTTCCTACAAAATAGTTATGTGCATTTTTTATGTAGGACTAACCATAAGCGATATAAGTTTGAAAATAATTACTATTTAAAAAAAAGTGTTTTAACAGAAAATGTCTTGTGATTTAAAATACACTTAATTTATTGGGTCCAATACTTTATTAGAAGAAAAAGGAGGTGACAAAAGTCACTGAAGTCTTCAGAGTCGTTTTTAAATGCTGCATTTTTGTCTTCGTCTCAAACATTGAAAACTGAATTACATTTTTGTTTAGTAACAGTTACAGTTTTCTTATTGGTTTTTTGTTTATATCTCGAATACAGTTACTCCTATCAAATTTTATCTTTCTTTCAAAATTAAAGCTGATAAAATTTCCTACAAAATAGTTATTTGCATTTTTCATGTAGGACTAACCATAAGCGAGATATAAGTTTGACAAAAATTAAAATTTAAAAAAAATGCTTTAACAGAAAATGTCTTGTGATTTAAAATACACTTAATTTATTAGGTCCAATACTTTATTAGAAGAAAAAGGAGGTGACATAAAAGTCACTGAAGTCTTCAGAGTCGATTTTAAATGCTGCATTTTCGTCTTCGTCTCAAAAATTGAAAACTGAATTACAAATTTGTTCAGTAACAGTTACAGTTTTCTTATTGGTTATTTGCTTATATTTCGAAAACAGTTATTCTTATCAATTTTTATCTTTTTTTCAAAATTAAAGCTGATAAAATTTCCTACAAAGCAGTTATTTGCATTTTTCTTGTAGGACCAACCATAAGCGAGTTATAGAGTTGGATAAAAATAATCTTTAACAAAAATTTGCTTTAAAATAAAATGTTTGAAAAACCGAAATTAAACTAAATTAATTAAGACTAACACTTTAGTAGAGAAAAAAAGAGAAGACATAAAAGTCACCAAAGTCTTGAAAGTCGTTTTTAGTCGTCATATTAATAACAATAGCATTAATAATAATACTAATAGTACTAAATTTGCTTATATGCAAGCGCTTAATTAAGGTAACAGTTTTTTGGTTTCTTGCTTATATCTCGAAAACAGTTACTCCTATCAATTTTTATTTTTTTTTTCTAAAATTAGAGCTGATAAAATTTCCTACAAAATAGTTATTTGCATTTTTTATGTAGGACTAACCATAAGCGAGATATAAGTTTGACAAAAATTAAAATTAAAAAAAAATGCTTTAACAGAAAATGTCTTGTGATTTAAAATACACTTATTAGGTCCAATACTTTATTAGAAGAAAAAGGAGGTGACATAAAAGTCACTGAAGTCTTCAGAGTCGATTTTAAATGCTGCATTTTCGTCTTCGTCTCAAAAATTGAAAACTGAATTACATTTTTGTTCAGTAACAGTTACAGTTTTCTTATTGGTTTTTTGCTTATATCTCGAAAACAGTTATTCTTATCAATTTTTATCTTTCTTTCAAAATTAAAGCTGATAAAATTTCCTACAAAGCAGTTATTTGCATTTTTCTTGTAGGACCAACCATAAGCGAGTTATAGAGTTGGATATAATTAATATTTAACAAAAACTTGCTTTAAAATAAAATGTTTGAAAAACTAAAATTAAACTAAATTAATTGTGTCTAACACTTTAGTAGAGGCAAAAGGAGAAGACATAAAAGTCACTAAAGGTTTCAGGGTCGTCTTTAGTCGTCATATTAATAACAATAACATTAATAATAATAATACTAATAGTACTAAATTTGCTTACATGTAAATGCTTAATTAAGGTAACAGTTTTTTGGTTTCTTGCTTATATCTCGAAAACAGTTACTCCTATCAATTTTTATATTTTTACTATAATTAAAGCTGATAAAATTTCCTACAAAATAGTTATGTGCATTTTTTATGTAGGACTAACCATAAGCGATATAAGTTTGAAAATAATTAATATTTAAAAAAAAGTGTTTTAACAGAAAATGTCTTGTGATTTAAAATACACTTAATTTATTGGGTCCAATACTTTATTAGAAGAAAAAGGAGGTGACAAAAGTCACTGAAGTCTTCAGAGTCGTTTTTAAATGCTGCATTTTTGTCTTCGTCTCAAACATTGAAAAGTGAATTACATTTTTGTTTAGTAACAGTTACAGTTTTCTTATTGGTTTTTTGTTTATATCTCGAATACAGTTACTCCTATCAAATTTTATCTTTTTTTCAATATTAAAGCTGATAAAATTTCCTACAAAATAGTTATTTGCATTTTTCATGTAGGACTAACCATAAGCGAGATATAAGTTTGACAATAATTAAAATCTAAAAAAAATGCTTTAACAGAAAATGTCTTGTGATTTAAAATACACTTAATTTATTAGGTCCAATACTTTATTAGATGAAAAAGGAGGTGACATAAAAGTCACTGAAGTCTTCAGAGTCGATTTTAAATGCTGCATTTTCGTCTTCGTCTCAAAAATTGAAAACTGAATTACATTTTTGTTCAGTAACAGTTACAGTTTTCTTATTGGTTTTTTGCTTATATCTCGAAAACAGTTATTCTTATCAATTTTTATCTTTCTTTCAAAATTAAAGCTGATAAAATTTCCTACAAAGCAGTTATTTGCATTTTTCTTGTAGGACCAACCATAAGCGAGTTATAGAGTTAGATATAAATAATATTTAACAAAAATTTGCTTTAAAATAAAATGTTTGAAAAACTGAAATTAAACTAAATTAATTGTGTCTAACACTTTAGTAGAGGAAAAAGGAGAAGACATAAAAGTCACTAAAGGTTTCAGAGTCGTCTTTAGTCGTCATATTAATAACAATAACATTAATAATAATAATACTAATAGTACTAAATTTGCTTATATGCAAGCGCTTAATTAAGGTAACAGTTTTTTGGTTTCTTGCTTATAACTCGAAAACAGTTACTTCTATCAATTTTAATCTTTTTACTAAAATTAAAGCAGATAAAATTTCCTACAAAATAGTTATTTGCAATTTTCATGTAGGACTAACCAGCGAGATATAAGTTTAAAAATAATTAATATTTAAAAAAATTGCTTTAACAGAAAATGCCTTGTGATTTAAAATACACTTAATTTATCGGGTCCAATACTTTATTAGAAAAAAAAGAGGTGATATAAAAGTCACTGAAGTCTTCAGAGTCGTTTTTAAATACTGCATTTTCGTCTTCGTCTCAAACATTGAAAACTGAATTACATTTTTGTTCAGTAACAGTTACAGTTTTCTTATTGGTTTTTTGCTTATATCTCGAAAACAGTTACTCCTATCAATTTTTATCTTTTTTTCAAAATTAAATCTGATAAAATTTCCTACAAAATAGTTATTAGCATTTTTGTTGTAGGACCAACCATAAGCGAGTTATAGAGTTGGATATAAATAATCTTTAACAAAAATTTGCTTCAAAATAATATGTTTGAAAAACCGAAATTTAACTAAATTAAGTAAGACTAACACTTCAGTAGAGAAAAAAAGAGAAGACATAAAAGTCACCAAAGTCTTGAGAGTCGTTTTTAGTCGTCATATTAATAACAATAACATTAATAATAATACTAATAGTACTAAATTTGCTTGTATGCAAGCGCTTAATTAAGGTAACAGTTTTTTGGTTTCTTGCTTATATCTCGAAAACAGTTACTCCTGTCAATTTTTATCTTTTTTCTAAAATTAAAGCTGGTAAAATTTCCTACAAAATAGTTATTTGCATTTTTCATGTAGGACTAACCATAAGCGAGATATAAGTTTGAAAATAATTAATATTTAAAAAAAAATGCTTTAACAGAAAATGTCTTGTGATTTAAAATACACTTAATTTATTAGGTCCAATACTTTATTAGAAGAAAAAGTAGGTGACATAAAAGTCACTGAAGTCCTCAGAGTCGATTTTAAATGCTGCATTTTCGTCTTCGTCTCAAACATTGAAAACTGAATTACATTTTTGTTCAGTAACAGTTACAGTTTTCATATTGGTTTTTTGCTTATATCTCGAAAACTGTTATTCTTATCAATTTTTATCTTTTTTTCATAATTAAAGCCAATAAAATTTCCTACAAAACAGTTATTTGCATTTTTCTTGTAGGACCAACCATAAGCGAGTTATAGAGTTGGATATAAATAATATTTAACAAAAACTTGCTTTAAAGTAAAATTTTGAAAAACTAAAATTAAACTAAATTAATTGTGTCTAACACTTTAGTAGAGAAAAAAGGAGAAGACATAAAAGTCACTAAAGGTTTCAGTGTCGTCTTTAGTCGTCATATTAATAACAATAACATTAATAATAATAATACTAATAGTACTATATTTGCTTATATGCTAACTCTTAATTAAGGTAACAGTTTTTTGGTTTCTTGCTTACATCTCGAAAACAGTTACTCCTATCAATTTTTTTCTTTTTACTAAAATTAAATCTAATAAAATTTCCTACAAAATAGTTATTTGCATTTTTCTTGTAGGACTAACCATAAGCGAGATATAAGTTTGAAAATAATTAATATTAAAAAAGAAGTGCTTTAACAAAAAATGTCTTGTGATTTAAAATACACTTAATTTATTGGGTCCAATACTTTATTAGAAGAAAAAGGAGGTGACATAAAAGTCATTGAAGTCTTTAGAGTCGATTTTAAATGCTGCATTTTCGTCTTCGTTTCAAACATTGAAAATTGATTTACATTTTTGTTCAGTAACAGTTACAGTTTTCTTATTGGTTTTTTGCTTATATCTTGAAAATAGTTACTCCTATCAATTTTTATTTTTTTTTCAAAATTAAAGCTGATAAAGTTTCCTACAAAATAGTTATTTGCATTTCTTTTAGAAGACCAACCATAAGCGAGTTATAGAGTTGGATATAGATAATCTTTAACAAAAGTTTGCTTTAAAATAAAATGTTTGAAAAACCGAAATTAAACTAAATTAATTAAGACTAACACTTTAGTAGAGAAAAAAAGAAAAGACATAAAAGTCACCAAAGTCTTGAGAGTCGTTTTTGGTTGTCATATTAACAACAATAACATTAATAATAATACTAATAATACTAAATTTGCTTATATGCAAGCGCTTAATTAAGGTAACTGTTTTTTGGTTTCTTGCTTATATCTCGAAAACAGTTACTCCTATCAATTTTTATCTTTTTTCTAAAATTAAATCTGATAAAATTTCCTACAAAATAGTTATTTGCATTTTTCATGTAGGACTAACCATAAGCGAGATATAAGTTTGAAAATAATTATATTTAAAAAAAAAATGCTTTAACAGAAAATGTCTTGTGATTTAAAATACACTTAATTTATTGGGTTCAATACTTTATTAGAAGAAAAAGGAGGTGACATAAAAGTCACTGAAGTCTTCAGAGTCGTTTTTAAATGCTTCATTTTCGTCTTCGTCTCAAACATTGAAAACTGAATTACATTTTTGTTCAGTAACAGTTACAGTTTTCTTATTGGTTTTTTGCTTATATCTCGAAAACAGTTATTCTTATCAATTTTTATCTTTCTTTCAAAATTAAAGCTGATAAAATTTCCTACAAAACAGTTATTTGCATTTTTCTTTTAGGACCAACCATAAGCGAGTTATAGAGTTGGATATAAATAATATTTAACAAAAACTTGCTTTAAATAAAATATTGGACCCAATAAATAAAGTGTATTTTAAATCACAAGACATTTTCTGATAAAGCGCTTTTTTTAAATATTAATTATTTTCAAACTTATATCTCGCTTATGGTTAGTCCTACATACTGTTTTCGAGATATAAGCAACAAACCAATAAGAAAACTGTAACTGTTACTGAACAAAAATGTAATTCAGTTTTCAATGTTTGAGACGAAGACGAAAATGCAGCATTTAAAAACGACTCTGAAGACTTCAGTGACTTTTATGTCACCTCCTTTTTCTTCTAATAAAGTATTGAACCCAATAAATTAAGTGTATTTTAAATCACAAGACATTTTCTGTTAAAGCACTTTTTTTTAAATATTAATTATTTTCAAACTTATATCTCGCTTATGGTTAGTCCTACATGAAAAATGCAAAAATAACGATTTTGTAAGAAATTTTATCATCTTTAATTTTAGTGAAAAGATAAAAATTGATAGGAGTAACTGTTTTCGAGATATAAGCAAGAAACCAAAAAACTGTTACCTTAATTAAGCGTTTGCATATAAGCAAATTTATTACTATTAGTATTATTATTATTAATTTTATTGTTATTAATATGACGACTAAAAACGACTCTGAAGACTTTGGTAATTTTTACGTCTCTTTTTTTTCCTCTACTAAAGTGTAAGACCCAATTAATAAAATTTAATTTCGGATTTTCAAACATTTTATTTAAAGCGAATTTTTGTTAAAGATTATTTATATCCAACTCTATAACTCGCTTATGGTTGTCCCTACAAAAAAAAATGCAAAAAACTATTTTGTAGGAAATTTTATCTGCTTTAATTTTGAAGGAAAGATAAAAATTAAGAGGAGTAACTGTTTTCGAGATATAAGCAAGAAACCAAAAAACTGTTACCTTAATTAAACGTTTGCATATAAGCAAATTTAGTACTATTAGTATTATTATTATTAATGTTATTGTTATTAATATGACGACTAAAAACGACTCTGAAGGCTTTGGTGACTTTTACGTCTCCTTTTTTTTCCTCTATTAAAGTGTTAGATCCAATTAATTTAGTTTAATTTCGGTTTTTCAAACATTTTATTTTAAAGCAAATTTTTGTTAAAGATTATCTATATCCAACTTTATAACTCGCTTATGGTTGGTCCTACAGAAAAAATGCAACTAACTATTTTGTAGGAAATTTTATCAGCTTTAATTTTGAAAAAAAGATAAAAATTGATAGGAGTAACAGTTTTCGACATATAAGCAAAATACCATAGTGAAAACTGTTACAGTTACTGAACAAAAATGTAATTCAGTTTTCAATGTTTGAGACGAAGACGAAAATGCAGCATTTGAAAACGACTCTGAAGACTTTATGTCACCTCCTTTTTCTTCTAATAAAGTATTAGACGAAATAAATTAAGTATATTTTAAATCACAAGACATTTTCTGTTAAAGCACTTTTTTTTAAATATCAATTATTTTCAAACTTATATCTCGCTTATGGTTAGTCCTACATGAAAAATGCAAATAACAATTTTGTAGGAAATTTTATCAGATTTAATTTTAGTAAAAAGATAAAAATTGATAGGAGTATCTGTTTTCGAGATATAAGCAAGAAACCAAAAAACTGTTACCATAATTAAGCGCTTGCATATAAGCAAATTTAGTACTATTAGTATTATTATTATTAATGATATTGTCATTAATATGACGACTAAAGTCGACTCTGAAGACTTTAGTGACTTTTATGTCCCCTCCTTTTTCCTCTACTAAAGTGTTAGACACAATTAATTTAGTTTAATTTCAGTTTTTCAAACATTTTATTTTAAAGCAAATTTTTGTTAAATATTATTTATATCTAACTCTATAACTCGCTTATGGTTGGTCCCACAAGAAAAATACAAATAACTAATTTGTAGGAAATTTTATCAGATTTAATTTAAAAAAAAAGATAAAAATTGATAGGAGTAACAGTTTTCGAGATATAAGCAAAATACCATAGTGAAAACTGTTACAGTTACTGAACAAAAATGTAATTCAGTTTTCAATGTTTGAGACGAAGACGAAAATGCAGCATTTGAAAACGACTCTGAAGACTTCAGTGACTTTTATGTCACCTCCTTTTTCTTCTAATAACGTAGTGGACCCAATAAATTAAGTGTATTTTAAATCACAAGTCATTTTCTGTTAAAGCACTTTTTTTTTAAATATTAATTATTTTTAAACTTATATCTCGCTTATGGTTAGTCCTACATGAAAAATGCAAATAACTATTTTGTAGGAAATGTTGTCAGCTTTAGTTTTAGTAAAAAGATAAAAATTGATAGAAGTAACTCTTTTCGAGATATAAGCAAAAAGCCAAAAAACAGTTACCTTAATTAAGCGCTTGCATATAAGCAAATTTAGGACTATTAGTATTATTATTATTAATGTTATTGTTATTAATATGACGACTAAAAACGACTCTGAAGACTTTGGTGATTTTTATGTCTTTTCCTTTTTCCTCTACTAAAGTGTTAGACCCAATTAATTTAGTTTAATTTCGGTTTTTCAAACATTTTATTTTAAAGCAAATTTTTGTTAAATATTATTTATATCTAACTCTATAACTCGCTTATGGTTGGTCCTACAAAAGAAATGCATTTAACTATTTTGTAGGAAATTTTATCAGCTTTAATTTTGAAAAAAAGATAAAAATTGATAGGAGTAACTGTTTTCGAGATGTAAGCAAAAAACCAAAGTAAAAACTGTAACAGTTACTGAACAAAAATGTAATTCAGTTTTCAATGTTTGAGACGAAAACGAAAATGCAGCATTTACTGTCACCTCCTTTTTCTTCTAATTAAGTATTGGACCCAATAAATTAAGTGTATTTTAAATCACAAGACATTTTCTGTTAAAGCACATTTTTTTTAATTATTAATTATTTTCAAACTTATATCTCGCTTATGGTTAGTCCTACATGAAAAATGCAAGTAACTATTTTGTAGGAAATTTTATCAGCTTTTATCAACTAAGCGTTAATTTAGAAAGAAATTCATTATTATAAGTATTATTATTATTATTATTATAAACTTTTATTACTATTATTATTATTATTACTTTTGTTTCTATTACTATTATCATTATTATTATTATTATTGTTAATATTATTATTATTATTATTATTAACTTTTGTTTAGTAAATGTTTTTATACCAGGTTTAAAATGAGTTATTAATTTTAGACAATTTCTTGCCTAAAAACACAGATCACAGATGATTTCTTGCATAGAAATGAGAAAACGCTCACATAACACAAAATAAGCTTCATTTTTGCTTAGAAAAACTAAGCTTTAACGATTATTAATTATTTTCAAACTTATATCTCGCTTATGGTTAGTGCTACATGAAAAATGCAAAAAACTATTTTTTAGGAAATTTTATCAGCTTTAATTTTGAAAGAAAGATAAAAATTGATAGGAGTAACTGTTTTCGAGATATAAGCAAAAAACCAATAAGAAAACTGTAACTGTAACTGAACAAAAATGTAATTCAGTTTTCAATGTTTGAGACGAAGACGAAAATGCAGCATTTAAAATCGACTCTGAAGACTTCAGTGACTTTTATGTCATATTCTTTTTCTTCTAATAAAGTATTGGACCCAATAAATTAAGTGTATTTTAAATCACAAGACATTTTCTGTTAAACCACTTTTTTTTAAAATATTAATTATTTTTAAACTTATATCTCGCTTATGGTTAGTCCTACATGAAAAATGCAAATAACTATTTTGTTGGAAATTTTATCAGGTTTAATTTTGGAGGAAAGATAAAATTTGATAAGTGTAACTGTTTTCGAGATATAAGCAAAAAACCAATAAGAAAACTGTAACTGTTACTGAACAAAAATGTAATTCAGTTTTCAATGTTTGAGACGAATACAAAAATGCAGCATTTAAAAACGACTCTGAAGATTTCAGTGACTTTTATGTCACCTCTTTTTTCTTCTAATAAAGTACTGGGCCCAATAAATTAAGTGTATTTTAAATCACAAAGCATTTTCTGTTAAAGCACTTTTTTTTTTATTAATTATTTTCAAACTTATATCTCGCTTATGGTAAGTCCTACATGAAAAATGCAAATAACTATTTTGTAGGAAATTTTGTCAGCTTTAGTTTTAGTAAAAACATAAAAATTGATAGGAGTAACTGTTTTCGAGATATAAGCAAGAAACCAAAAAACTGTTACCTTAATAAATCGCTTGCATATATGCAAATATAGTACTATTAGTACTCGTATTATTATTATTAATGTTACTGTTATTAATATGACGACTAAAAACGACTCTGAAACCTTTAGTGACATTTATGTCTTCTCCATTTTCCTCTACTAAAGTGTTAGACACAATTAATTTAGTTTAATTTTAGTTTTTCAAACATTTTATTTAAAAGCAAATTTTTGTTAAATATTATTTATATCTATCTCTATAACTCGCTTATGGTTGGTCCTACAAGAAAAATGCCAATCACTATTATGTAGGAAATTTTATCAGCTTTAATTTTGAAAAAAAAATAAAAATTGATAGGTGTAACTATTTTCGAGATATAAGCAAAAAACCAAAAAGAAAACTGTAACTGTTACTGAACAAAAATGTAATTCAGTTTTCAATGTTTGAGACGAAGACAAAAATGCAGCATTTAAAATTCACTCTGAAGACTTCAGTGACTTTTATGTCACCTCCATTTTCTTCTAATAAAGTATTGGACCCAATAAATTAAGTGTATTTTAAATCACAAGACATTTTCTGTTAAAGCACATTTTTTTTAATTATTAATTATTTTTAAACTTATATTTCGCTTATGGTTGGTTCTACATAAAAAATGCAAATAACTATTTTGTAGGAAATTTTATTAGCTTTAATTTTGAAAGAAAGATAAAAATTGATAGGAGTAACTGTTTTCGAGATATAAGCAAAAAACTAATACGTAAACTGTAACTGTTACTGAACAAAAATATAATTCAGTTTTCAATGTTTGAGACGAAGACGAAAATGCATCATTTTTTGCCTAAAAACACAGATTACAGATGATCTCTTGCATAGAAATGAGAAAACGCTCAGATAACACAAAATAAGCTTTATTTTTGCTTAGAAAAAATAAGCTTTAATTTAAAAAGAAATTCATTATTATAAGTATTATTATTATTACTTTTATTACTATTATTATTATTATTATTTATTATATTATTATTTATACTAATGACACCATTCTGGATAGCACACATAAAGCCTTCTGTTTCTCCATATAGACTTCCAGAGGTGAGCCAGCTTGTTGATTCTGTTTGATGGCCTGAGTCCAATGCCTTTGGGTATTTGCCATGTAGTGCTTTTCCTTACCATTCTTCTCTCTTTTCTCTTATTGTTGGGGCTTGGGTTGGTTCATCATTGTTCTTCAGTTTTAGTGGTGAGTAGGAATCTATTTCGCAGATGACTTTGAGTAGTGGAGTTTGATTTTTCTTGAAATATTTCCGCAGGTTGATGATTTGTTTTTTCCAAAGGTGTTCCAAGTTCAAGAGTCCTCTCCCTCCGGATCGTCGTGGTAGGTAGAGTCTGATGACTGACGCATTTGTGTGATGGATTCGGTTTGCTGTCATATCGGTTCTGATTTTTCTATCGATTCTCTCTAGATCTGTTTGCGACCACTGTATTACCCCAAATGTGTAGGTTATTGTTGGTATTGCCCAGGTGTTTACGGCTTTCACTTTGTTTTTTCCATTCAGACTTGTGTTTAGGATCTTGTTTATTCTTGTATGTAGTTCCTTCTCTGTTTTATCTTTCAGTTCTTTTGTGTCTCGTATTAGATGTTGGTCCAGTCCTAAGTATTTGTACTTTTCAGTGTGGTCCAATTCCTTGATGTTGAGGTGTTCAATGTTCTGGCTGGTCGTTTTCTTCCTTTTCTTGTAGATGATCTTGGCACACTTGTCATATCCAAATTTCATACGGATGTTCTCACTGAATGTTTTTGTGATGGTGAGTAGTTTTCCTAGATCTTGTTCATTTTCTGCATATAACTTGGCATCGTCGACGTACAAGAGGTGGCTGAGTCGTTGTGTTGATGAGCCTTTTAGTTTGTAGCCAAGGTTAGAGGATTGAAGCAGTCTTGAGAGTGGATTTATTATTATTATTATTATTATTATTATTATTATTATTGTTATTATTATTATTATTATTATTATTATTATTATTATTAACTTTTGTATAGTAAATGTTTTTCTACTAGTTTTAAAATGAGTTATTAATTTTATTCAATTGCTTGCCTAAAAACACAGATCACAGATGATCTCTTGCATAAAAATGAAAAAACGCTCATATAACACAAAATAAGCTTTATTTTTGCTTAGAAAACAAAGCTTACTTTTATTACTATTATTATTATTTTTATTGCTTTTATTATTATTGTTATTATTATTATTATTAATATTTCTGTTATTATTATTATTATTATTAAAAACCGATTATAACTTTTGTATAGTAAATGTTTTTATACCAGATTTAAAATGAGTGATTTATTTTAGACAATTTCTTGCCTAAAAACACAGATCACAGATGATTTCTTGCATAGAAATAAGAAAACACTCATTTAACACACAAAATAAGCTTCATTTTTGCTTAGAAAACTAAGCTTACTTTTATTACTATTATTATTATTATTATTATTATTGTTATTATTATGATTATTATTATTATTATTATTATTATTATTATTATTATTATTATTATTATTATTATTATTATTATTATTATTATTATTATTATTATTATTAACTTTTGTATAGTAAATATTTTTATACCAGTTTTAAAATGAGTTATTAATTTTAGACAATTTCTTGCCTAAAACACAAATCACAGATGATCTTTTGCATAGAAATGAGAAAACGCTCATATAACACACCAAATAAGCTTCATTTTTGCTTAGAAAACTAAGCTTACTTTTATTACTATTATTATTATTTTTATTATTATTATTATTATTATTATTATTATTATTATTATTATTATTATTATTATTATTATTATTATTATTATTATTATTATTATTATTATTATTATTATTATTATTATTATTATTATTATTATTATTATTAACTTTTGTATAGTAAATATTTTTATACCAGTTTTAAAATGAGTTATTAATTTTAGACAATTTCTTGCCTAAAACACAAATCACAGACGATCTTTTGCATAGAAATGAGAAAACGCTCATATAACACACCAAATAAGCTTCATTTTTGCTTAGAAAACTAAGCTTACTTTTATTACTATTATTATTATTTTTATTATTATTATTATTATTATTATTATTATTATTATTATTATTATTATTATTATTATTATTATTATTATTATTATTATTATTATTATTATTATTATTATTATTATTATTATTATTATTGATATTATTATTAATATTATTATTATTATTATTAAAAACTTATATTAAACAGACAGAAAACGTCGTTTTGTCACAAAAGAGCTAATTATGTATCACTTTAAATAGAAGCAGTTTATCCTGTTTGTTCCTTTACTTACATAAGAGTAAATTTTTATAAAGCGTAACTAAAACCACATATTCTGACACAAAAACACGAAATACGTTATAGACTTGACGAGAACGGCGTATCTCGGACTCTTATAAGACTCTTATAGGAACAAAAGTATCAATTTAGATTAAAACAAATTATTTTTGTTGACTCTCAGTCCGAATTGTTCATCAGTTCAAACAAAAACGGCTTATTTTAGACGATCTTTTGCTTTGAACAAGAAAACTTACATCGAACAGACTAAAAACGTATAAATCTGGCATAAAAGAGCAATTTATGTATCACTTTGGATAAAGGCAGCTAATCCTATTCGTTTCATTGCTTAAAATAGACTAAATTGTTAATAAATCTAACCGAAACGCTGTATTCTCGCACAAAATACTAATTACATTATAGTTTCGACGAGAATAGCTTATTTGGAATGATTCTAAAGAATCTGAAAACTTTGTATTTGGACCAAACCACCGAATTTTGTATCAGTTTAAACAAAAACGGTTGATTTTCGACAATATTTTGCTTTGAACAAAAAAACTTATATCAAACAGACAAAAAACGTCTTATTTTAGCACAAAACAAAAGATTTGCGTTATAGTCTTAACGAGAGCTGTTAATTTCAAACGATTCTATGCTTTGAAACGAGTAAACTTTCACTGAACAGAGGAAAAACATTTTATTTCGCCTTTTAAAAACGATTCATGCCACAGTTTGGATAAAAACCAATTATTTTCGTTAATTCATTATTACAAACAAGAAACCTTACATCAAAGAAACTGAAAACCCCTTATTCAGGCATCGAAATTCGAATTACGTTTCAGTATGGACAAAAACTGCTTATTTTAGACGATCCTTTGTTTTGAATACGAAAACTTACATTAAAAAGTTTAAAAACCTTTTATTCTGGCTGAAAACTGCAAATTATATATTACTCTGGATAGAAAGCAATTTATCCTAATTACTCCTTTACTTAGAATAGAGTAAACTTTTATAAAACTTAATGAAAACTTTAAATTTCGTCTCAAAGAAATAATTTACGTTATAGTTTTGACCAGCACTGTTTATTTCAAACGATTTTATGATACGAAACGAATGAACTTTTATGGGGCAGATGCAAAACCACATATTACCATGTAAAGCGTTGTTTTAAAGCAAAGTATTACCTTTTGCAACAAGAAATTTTACGTCAAAGAAACTGAAAACTTCGTATCCATGCACAAATATCGAATTACGTATCAGTTTAGGCAAATACAGCTTATTTTAAACGATTCCTTGCTATAAACAAGAAAAATTTTATCAAACATATTGAAAACGTCTTATTCTCCAAAATAAAAGCAAATTATGTATCAGTTTTAACAAAAGCGGATTACTCCGTTTGATTCTATGCTTAGAGTAGAGTAAACTACTATAAAACGTTATGAAAACTCTATATTCAAGCTCAAAAGAACAAATTACGTTATAGTTTTGACAAAAAAAAAAATATTTCGGACGATTACATACTTCGAAGTAAGCAAATTTTAATTGAACAAGTGCAAAAGCTAATAATTTGCTTTAAAATAAGATTTATGTGGAAATATGGTGTTTTGCATCTGTTCTATAAAAGTTTACGCGTTTCGCTCCATTGAATCAGTCGAAATAAATTATTTTGACACATCAACAACGAAAATAATTTGTTTTTGTTTAAACCGTAACATAAGTCGTTTTTATAAAACGAACTAAGACATTTGGCATCTGTTTAGTGAAACTTTTCTCGTTTGGGGGCATAAAATCGTTCGAAATTAACAGTTCTGGTCAAAACTATAACGTAAATTATTTCTTTGAGACAAAATTTAAAGTTTTTATTAAGTTTTATACAAGTTTGCTCTATTCTAAGCAAAGGAGTAATCAGGATAAACTGCTTTTATCCAAAGTAATACATAATTTGCAGTTTTGAGCCAGAATAAGGCGTTTTTAATCTTTTTAATGTAAGTTTTCGTGTTCAAAAGAAAGGATCGTCTAAAATAAGCAGTTTGTGTCCAGACTGAATCGTAATTTGATTTTCTGGGCTTGAATAAGAGGTTTTCAGTTTCTTTGATGTAAGGTTTCTTGTTTGTAACAATGAATAAACGAAAATCATTGGTTTTAATCCAAACTGTGACATAAATCGTTTTTCAAAGCCGAAATCAGACGTTTTGCCTCTGTTCAGTGAAAGAATCGTTTAAAATTAACAGTTCTCGTCAAGACTATAAACCAAATCTTTAAAGTGATAAAAAGAAATAATTTACGTTATAGTTTTGATCAAAACTGTTAATTTCAAACGATTCTTTGCCCCCAAACGAGAAAACTTTTACTAAACAGATGCCAAACGTCTTAGTTCGTTTTATAAAAACGACTTACGTAACAGTTTAAACAAAAACAAATTATTTTCGTTGTTGTTGTGTCAAAATAATTTATTTCGAATGATTCAATGGAGCGAAACGAGTAAACTTTTATAGGACAGATGCAAAACACCATATTACCACATATATCGTTATTTTAAAGCAAAGTATTAGCTTTTGCACTTGTTCAATTAAAGTTTGCTTACTTCGAAGTATGTAATCGTCCGAAATAATTTTTTTTTGTCAAAACTATAACGCAATTTGTTCTTTTGAGCTTGAATATAGAGTTTTCATTACGTTTTGTAGTAGTTTACTCTACTCTAAGCATAGAATCAAACAGAGTAATCCGCTTTTGTTAAAACTGATACATAATTTGCTCTTATTTTCGAGAATAAGACGTTTTCAATATGTTTGATAAAATTTTTCTTGTTTATAGCAAGGAATCGTTTAAAATAAGCTGTATTTGCCTAAACTGATACGTAATTCGACATTTGTGCATGGATACGAAGTTTTCAGTTTCTTTGACGTGAAATTTCTTGTTGCAAAAGGTAATACTTTGCTTTAAAACAACGCTTTATATGGTAATATGTGGTTTTGCATCTTCCCCATAAAAGTTCATTCGTTTCGAATCATAAAATCGTTTGAAATAAACAGTGCTGGTCAAAACTATAACGTAAATTATTTCTTTGAGACGAAATTTAAAGTTTTCATTAAATTTTATACAAGTTTACTCTATTCTAAGTAAAGGAGTAATCAGGATAAATTGCTTTTATCTAGAGTAATATATTGTCACCAACGGGAAGTTGAGCTTCCCCTTAGATCGAACACCCTAGCGAGGTTGCAAGCTATTGCTGATATCGGAATTTGCGAATACCGACGAGCAATAGCTAAGTCAGCCTTCCGGTGGTTCGAACTTCGGGGTCGCCGTAGAGAAACGTAGAATTCATTCGTTCGTTGATAGTCAGTGGAAAGTGACAAAGGGTGACATATGGTCGGTGCCATGAAGAGCTTTATAGCGACTAGAATGTAAGTAAATCTTTACATCACATTAGTGTTAGTTTGGTAGTTAAATATAGACTCTTACGAAAGAAAACTTTCGTTTTGATTATTGTCTCGCGTAAAAGTTAAGGGTCAGCGAAAATAGGAGTCAATGCCCAAGGGCGAAAAAAGGGAACCGCCACTGACAAGAAGACGGGCAAAGGAGCACGAGTACGCGCAATTTAAACCGCCATTTTGCAGTACCGAAATTTTTGGACAGCAATCGGTACCCCCAGCCGGAAGCGTAGGGATAGTGGTGCAAGCGGGAGGTTCATGGAAAACAGTAAGGGAATTGGAGACGATTCTAGAGAGAAGGAAGGACAGAGAGCACGACGAGTCGTCAGGAGAAGAGGACGAAAACGAGGAAAGCGTTAAGGGCACCGAGGAAACAAAAGAGAAACAAGAGACGAAGAACGAAGAAAACGAAGTAATGGCCGACACGACCATCCGCTAGGCTCTGGCTACGGCCAAAACCCCGGCAACGCCAAAATTTTTGTCGCCACCTTCCTTCAATCCAGCTACGGTAGATCCAAATACCTTCATACAAACATACAATAGGGTAGCACTGGCAAACGCTTGGGACGACAACTTGAAAATTGCGTACCTTCCGATTTTCCTAGAAAAAGCGGCGTCGGTCTGGTACAATGAGTACACAGGAGAAGCACAAAACGCTACAAAAACGTGGAGGCAATTAGTGGCAGACTTCCTAGAGGAATTCGGACGAGGAAATTCCACGAAAAACGCAAGAATGAGGTTTGAAAGCCGCAAACAGGGAGTGAATGAAGATATAAAATCCTATTATTTTGAGTTATTGTAGCTTCAACAGGAATATGACCCTCAAATGTCGGATGCAACATTCAGGATGTTTTTGGAAGAGGGTTTGCTGCCACAGTTAGCGGAAACATTTTTAATGTTTAGCGACCCAGAGATGAGTAAGAGAGACATCAAAAATCTTGTCTTTAAAATTAGCGAAGTGAAGAAAAAGTCGCTGATCAACAACATTTCAACGGACAGTGCGTTCGTAACAATGAACAACAGAACGCACCGTCAGCAAACGGAAGCGAACAGATCACGGACCAGCCACGAGGAAAACCGGAAATGGGAAAATCGGCGACAACAATTCCCAAATACTAGGACCAAGGACGGGAGACTCATCTGTTTTTCTTGTGATAAACCGGGACATTACGCATCGGTTTGCAGAAATCAAGAAAGAAAGAACTTAGAGAGGAACCCGGCTCCCTAGACGAAAAAATGCTTCGTTTGCGAAAAACCTGAACATTTTGCGGCCGTCTGCCGGAACAGGAAGAAGAACGAAGGTAGGAGCAACGGGAAAAATTATGCGGGAAAAGAGTAAGGACGGCGTCCGACGTGCGTCCGGATGTCGTCCAAGTCGACAGCATTTTCACAACCGGGACGCCGACAAATATATTATTAATAACGGGGTATCATAGAGGTAAGAACGTAGACGTCATAATAGACACGGGGTGTAGTAATAATCTTGTAAGTAGAGAGTTAGTAGAGAATAAGTTATCAGATAAGAATAGATTATTTTTAAGGGCGGTAGGGAACCACAAAATTCCCACCTTAGGTAAGATAAATTTTGAACTGCATTTAGGTAATAGGAAATTCGAATTCGAGGCAATCGTAGTTGATAAATTGCCAAGTTCGGTAATTTTAGGAGATGCATTTTTAAAGCGCGAAGAGGTCATGATAAACTACGGGGAAAAAACGATCCATTTCCCGAGAGCAGGAGTGAAGATAAGAACGAAGTCTGAAAATAGGTCAAAGAGCGATGACACAAACACTACCGTACTACAAACAGAGACGAAAAACGCTGACGACATCAAGAAAATCAAAGTGATGACACAGACAGATGTTGTTCTCACACCTGGACGGCCGGTAAGAATTAAATTAGGGACAAGTGCCAAACAGGAAGACGGAAAAGATGGCGAATTCATAAAAAATGAACGATTTTTGGTACCTAGGGGACAGCTGATTGGTTTATTAGAAAAAACCAATAACAATCAACTTGAAACAGTACTCACTTCAAGAGCAAACAACTGCATTCGTGTTTATAAGGGAACAACACTGGGATGGTTACAGGAGGAGGCGGGCGATCTACTTGGCGAAAAATTTTTCTTGTACACGTCGATAAAGAAACACAGCGCGAAACCTGATGACCACAACATAAACAGCTGTTTACCGGAGTCAGATAAAAAGAAAATAAACAAACTATTACAGGAATTCTCGGACATTTTTGCAAACTCAACGTCAGAATTGGGTAAAACAAATTTAGTAGAACACGAAATTGATGTACAAGGAGCCAAACCCATTAAGTGTAAGCCATACAGGGTATCACACACAGAACGCGAAATTATTAGCGACCAAATTAACGAAATGTTGGAAAACAAAATAATCGAACCGAGCACGAGTCCGTGGGGATTTCCAGTGGTACTGACGAAAAAATAAGACAGAAAAATGAGGTTTTGCGTCGACTATCGGAAGTTAAATAAAGTGACGAAGAAATGCAACTATCCCATTCCCAACATAGACGACGTAATAACCTACATCGGGCACGACAGTCAATACTACTCAACCCTGGACTTAACAAGCGGATATTGGCAGGTAGCCGTCAAAGAAGAGTGTAAAGAGTACACAGCATTTATCGCTCAGGGTCGAGGTCAGTATCAATTTGACGTCATGCCATTCGGTCTTTGTTGCGCACCAAGAACTTTCCAAGCTCTTATGGACAAACTTTTTTCGGATATGAAGTGGAAGGACATCCTAATCTATTTAGATGACATCATCATTTTTTCGAAGACCGTTGAGGAACACATCGAAAAATTAAAAAGGGTATTTCAGAGGCTTCGAGAAGCAGGACTGACGTTAAAACCAAGTAAATGCCATTATCTGAAAAAGGAAATTGAAATACTAGGGTTTAAAGTAAACGCTGAGGGCATCAGCGTGGACCAGAATAAAATAAACGGCACTGTCAATATGCCGACGCCAAAATCAGTCAAGGAGGTCCAACGATTTTTAGGAATGTGCAACTACTACCGCAAATTTATTAAGAATTTCTCAGCCATTGCTCGCCCACTACATGAAGTAACAAAAAGAAAACTGAAATTCGAGTGGAGTAAGGAACAGGAACAGGCGTTCAACATGCTAAAGGAGAAAATGACGACAACACCAGTTCTTCGAAGATATGACCCGAACAAGGATTGCGAATTAAGAGTGGACGCCAGTCTGCAGGGGCTCGGAGCAGGGGGAATAGATTTTATAAGGGTACCTAGCTAGTATTATGGGGTTACAAAAAAAATAATAAAGAGGGAAGAAAATTTTGGGAAAAAAAAGCGAGAAATAGTTCATGGTCGGACTGTTGATAATAATATCTGGGTCACAGTCACGGCTAAGGATGAAAGAAGATACCTGACAAGGTCGAACTAACTCGACTTAGTTCGGATTTGTCAGCAAAATAGTAATAGTATGTAGTATCTAGGTCAAGAATCATGTAATGTAGTAGAGTCAGTGACTCTGATAAATGTAAATAGGTTAAGGATTGTTTGAAATTGTTGTTTTCTTTCTGCCCAACGCCCACGAGAAGAGCCTCACAAACCAAAGACAGAGCGGTCGGACAGGGAGAGCTGAAGAAGAGGCAGGTAGCCGTAGAACCGGGAGGATAGGAGAAAACGTCAGTCAAAAACTCGAAATAACATGAAGTGGAGGACTTCCTAAACCAAGCTACAAGCTGGAAGTCCCGACTCTGTGACGTATTGCCGTCGTACCCATTGGGAACAAACAAAGGCGTAGAAACAGTTACTGACTGTAACCTGAAAGGGTCGACACCGTAGAGGACGAGCTCCAAGTCATCATCAGGTCGTTCGAGAAGTACGCCCCAAAGAGATGGACCACCCACCACACATGAGGAACCCTGGTTCACCTACGCTGATCTGAAAGCCTTCCTGGTCCATTCTGGAAAGAAAGAAGACCCCTTCCAAAACATCAGGTGGCATAAGGGATGTTTCTTGAGAAGTGAGGATAACGTGGTTGTGGGTTGTTGGCAGAACTTAAGAATTGTAACTGTTAGGTTAGAATAGAAAATAAATTGTCGAGACGACAATCTTAAAGGCCCGGGCATATGTCACCAACGGGAAGTTGAGCTTCCTCTTAGGTCGAACACCCTAGCGAGGTTGCAAGCTATTGCTGATATCGGAATTTGCGAATACCGACGAGCAATAGCTAAGTCAGCCTTCCGGTGGTTCGAACTACGGGGTCGCCGCAGAGAAACGTAGAATTCATTCGTTCGTTGATAGTCAGTGGAAAGTGACAAAGGGTGACATATGGTCGGTGCCATGAAGAGCTTTATAGCGACTAGAATGTAAGTAAATCTTTACATCACATTAGTGTTAGTTTGGTAGTTAAATATAGACTCTTACGAAAGAAAACTTCCGTTTTGATTATTGTCCCCTGTCCACCTGTCACACACGTGACACACGTGTAAGGTTTCTTGTTTGTAACAATTTTAAAACTGGTATAAAAACATTTACTATACAAAAGTTATAATCGGTTTTTAATAATAATAATAATAATAATAATAATAAAAATAATAATAAAGCAATAAAATTAATAATAATAGTAATAAGTAAGCTTAGCTTTCCAAGCAAAAATGAAGCTTATTTTGTGTTATATGAGCGTTTTTTCATTTTTATGCAAGAGATCATCTGTGATCTGTGTTTTTAGGCAACAAATTGAATAAAATTAATAACCCATTTTAAAACTAGTAGAAAAACATTTACTATACAAAAGTAAATAATAATAATAATAATAATAATAATAATAATAATAATAATAATAATAATAATAATAATAATAATAATAATAATAATAATAATAATAATAATAATAATAATAATAATAATAATAATAATAATAATAATAATAATAATATTAATAATTATGATATTCTTTCTAAATTAAAGCTTATTTTTTCTAAGCAAAAATGAAGCTTATTTTGTGTTATCTGAGCGTGTTCTCATTTCTATGCAAGAGATCATCTGTGATCTGTGTTTTTAGGCAAAAAATTGTCTAAAATTAATAACTCAATTTAAAACTAGTATAAAAACATTTACTATACAAAAGTTATAATAATAGTATTAATAATAACATTAATAATAATAATAGTAATAATAATAATAAAAATAATAGTTATAATAATAATAATAATAAAAATAAAGTAGTAAAGTAGTAATAGTAATAAAAGTTATAATAATAATAATAATAATACTTATAATAATGAATTTCTTTCTAAATTAACGCTTAGTTGATAAAAGCTGATAAAATTTCTTACAAAATAGTTATTTGCATTTTTCATGTAGGACTAACCATAAGCGAGATATAAGTTTAAAAATAATTAATATTTAAAAAAAAAGTGATTTAACAGAAAATGTCTTGTGATTTAAAATACACTTAATTTATTTGGTCCAATACTTTATTAGAAAAAAAAGGAGGTGTCATAAAAGTCACTGAAGTCTTCAGAGTCGTTTTTAAATGATGCATTTTAGTCTTCGTCTCAAACATTGAAAACTGAATTACATTTTTGTTCAGAAACAGTTACAGTTTTCTTATTGGTTTTTTGCTTATATCTCGTAAACAGTTACTCCTATCAAATTTTACCTTTCTTCCAAAATTAAAGCTGATCAAATTTCCAATAAAATAATTATTTACAATTTTCTTCTAGGACCAAGCATAAACGAGGTATAGAGTTGGATATAAATAATCCTTAACAAAAATTTGCTTTAAAATAAAATGTTTGAAAAACTGAAATTAAACTAAATTAATTGTGTCGAACACTTTAGTAGAGGAAAAAGGAGGAGACATAAAAGTCACTAAAGTCTTCAGAGTCGCCTTTAGTCGTCATATTAATATCAATAACATTAATAATAATCATACTAATAGTACTAAATTTGCTTATATGCAAGCGCTTAATAAAGGTAACAGTTTTTTGTTTTTTGCTTATATCTCGAAAACCGTTACTCCTATCAATTTTTACCTTTTTACCAAAATTAAAGCTGATAAAATTTCCTACAAAATAGTTTTTTGCATTTTTTTTGTAGGACCTACCATAAGCGAGATATAAGTTTGAAAATAATTAATATTTAAAAAAAAATGCTTTAACAGAAAATGTCTTGTGTTTTAAAATACACTTAATTTATTGGGTTTAATACTTTATTAGAAGAAAAAGGAGGTGACATAAAAGTCACTGAAGTCTTCAGAGTCGTTTTTAAAGGCTGCATTTTCGTCTTCGTCTCAAACATTGAAAACTGAATTACATTTTTGTTCAGTAACAGTTACATTTTTTTTATTGGTTTTTTTGCTTATATCTCGAAAACCGTTACACCAATCAAATTTTATTTTTTTTCAAAATTAAAGCTGATAAAATTTCCAACAAAATATTTAGTTGCATTTTTCTTGTAGGACCAAGCATAAGCGAGTTATAGAGATGGATATAAATAATATTTAACAAAAATTTGCTTTAAAATAAAATGTTTGAAAAACTGAAATTAAACTAAATTAATTGTGTCTAACACTTTAGTAGAGGAAAAAGGAGAAGACATAAAAGTCACTAAAGATTTAGAGTCGTCTTTAGTCATCATATTAATAACAATAACATTAATAATAATAATACTAATAGTACTAAATTTGCTTATATGCAAGCGCTTAATTAAGGTAACAGTTTTTTGGTTTCTTGCTTATATCTCGAAAACAGTTACTTCTATCAATTTTTATCTTTTTACTAAAATTAAAGCAGATAAAATTTCCTACAAAATAGTTATTTGCAATTTTCATGTAGGACTAACTAACCATAAGCGAGATATAAGTTTAAAAATAATTAAAATTTAAGAAAATTGCTTTAACAGAAAATGCCTTGTGATTTAAAATACACTTAATTTATTGGGTCCAATACTTTATTAGAAAAAAAAGAGGTGACATAAAAGTCACTGAAGTCTTCAGAGTCGTTTTTAAATGCTGCATTTTCGTCTTCGTCTCAAACATTGAAAACTGGATTACATTTTTTTCAGTAACAGTTAAAGTTTTCTTATTGGTTTTTTGCTTATTTCTCGAAAACAGTTACTCCTATCCATTTTTTTCTTTTTTTCAAAATTAAAGCTGACAAAATTTCCTAAAAAATAGTTTTTTGCATTTTTCTTCTAGGACCAAGCATAAACGAGTTATAGAGTTGGATATAAATAATCTTTAACAAAAATTTGCTTTAAAATAAATTGTTTGAAAAACCGAAATTAAACTAAATTAATTGGGTCTAACACTTTAGTAGAGAAAAAAGAAGAAGACACAAAAGTCACCAAAGTCTTCAGAGTCGTTTTTAATCGTCATATTAATAACAATAACATTAATAATAATACTAATAGTAACTCCTATCAATTTTTATTTTTTTACTAAAAGTAAAGCTGATAAAATTTCCTACAAAATAGTTATTTGCATTTTTCATGTAGGACTAACCATAAGCGAGATATAAGTTTGAAAATAATTAATATTTAAAAAAAAATGCTTTAACAGAAAATGTCTTGTGATTTAAAATACACTTAATTTATTGGGTTTAATACTTTATTAGAAGAAAAAGGAGGTGACATAAAAGTCACTGAAGTTTTTAGAGTCGTTTTTAAATGCTGCATTTTCGTCTTCGTCTCAAACATTGAAAACTGAATTACATTTTTGTTCAGTAACAGTTACATTTTTTTTATTGGCTTTTTGCTTATATCTCGAAAACCGTTACACCAATCAAATTTTATCTTTTTTTCAAAATTAAAGCTGATAAAATTTCCAACAAAATATTTAGTTGCATTTTTCTTGTAGGACCAAGCATAAGCGAGTTATAGAGATGGATATAAATAACATTTAACAAAAATTTGCTTTAAAATAAAATGTTAGAAAAACTGAAATTAAACTAAATGAATTGTGTCTAACACTTTAGTAGAGGAAAAAGGAGAAGACATAAAAGTCACTAAAGGTTTCAGAGTCGTCTTTAGTCGTCATATTAATAACAATAACATTAATAATAATAATACTAATAGTACTAAATTTGCTTATATGCAAGCGCTTAATTAAGGTAACAGTTTTTTGGTTTTTTGTTTATATCTCGAAAACAGTTACTTCTATCAATTTTTATCTTTTTACTAAAATTAAAGCAGATAAAATTTCCTACAAAATAGTTATTTGCAATTTTCATGTAGGACTAACCATAAGCGAAATATAAGTTTAAAAATAATTAATATTTAAGAAAATTGCTTTAACAGAAAATGCCTTGTGATTTAAAATACACTTAATTTATTGGGTCCAATACTTTATTAGAAAAAAACAGAGTTGACATAAAAGTCACTGAAGTCTTCAGAGTCGTTTTTAAATGCTGCATTTTCGTCTTCGTCTCAAACATTAAAAACTGAATTGCAATTTTGTTCAGAAACAGAAACAGTTTTCTTATTGGTTTTTGGCTTATATCTCGAAAAGAGTTACTCCTATTAAATTTTATCTTTTTTTCAAAATTAAAGCTGATAAAATTTCCAACAAAATAGTTATTTGCATTTTTCTTGTAGGACCAACCATAAGCGAGTTATAGAGTTGGATATAAATAATCTTTAACAAAAATTTGCATTAAAATAAAATGTTTGAAAAACCGAAATTAAACTAAATTAATTGGGTCTAACACTTTAGTAGAGGAAAAAGAAGGAGACATAAAAGTCACTAAAGTCTTCAGAGTCGTCTTTAGTCGTCATATTAATGACAATATCATTAATAATAATAATATTAATAGTACTAAATTTGCTTATATGCTAACGCTTAATTAAGGTAACAGTATTTTGGTTTCTTGCTTATATCTCGAAAACAGTTACTCCTATCAATTTTTATCTTTTTACTAAAATTAAAGCTGATAAAATTTTCTACAAAATAGTTATTTGCATTTTTCATGTAGGACTAACCATAAGCGAGATATAAGTTTGAAAATAATTAATATTTAAAAAAAAAGTGCTTTAACAGAATATGTTTTGTGATTTAAAATACACTTAATTTATTGGGTCCAATACTTTATTAGAAGAAAAGGGAGGTGACATTAAAGTCACTGAAGTTTTCAAAGTCGTTTTTAAATGTAGCATTTTCGTCTTCGTCTCAAACATTAAAAACTGAATTACATTTTTGTTCAGTAACTGTAACAGTTTTCACTTTGGTTTTTTACTTATATCTCGAAAACAGTTACTCCTATCAATTTTTATCTTTCTTTCAAAATTAAAGCTGATAAAATTTCCTACAAAATAGTTTAATGCATTTCTTTTTTAGGACCAACCATAAGCGAGCTATAGAGTTGGATATAAATAATTTTTAACAAAAATTTGCTTTAAAATAAAATGTTTGAAAATCCAAAATTAAACTAAATTAATTGTGTCTAACACTTTAGTAGAGGAAAAAGAAGAAGACACAAAAGTCACCAAAGTCTTCAGAGTCGTTTTTAATCGTCATATTAATAACAATAACATTAATAATAATAATACTAATAGTAACTCCTTATTTTAAAACTGGTATAAAAACATTACAAAAGTTATAATCGGTTTTTAATAATAATAATAATAATAATAATAATAATAATAATAATAATAATAATAATAATAATAATAATAAAATAATAATAATAGTAATAAAAGTAAGCTTAGTTTTCTAAGCAAAAATGAAGCTTATTTTTTGTGTTATATGAGCGTTTTCACATTTCTATGCAAGAAATCATCTGTGATCTGTGTTTTTAGGCAAGAAATTGTCTAAAATTAATAATTCATTTTAAAACTGCTATAAAAACATTTACTATACAAAAGTTAATAATAATAATAATAATAATAATAATAATAATAATAATAATAATAATAATAATAATACTTTTAATAAGGAAATATGGAGTTTATTTTGTGTGTTATATGAGCGTTTTCTCATTTCTATGCAAGAGATCATCTGTGATCTGTGTTTTTAGGCAAGAAATTGTCTAAAATTAATAACTCATTTTAAAACTGGTACAAAATCATTTACTATACAAAAGTTAATAATAATAAAAATATTAATAATAATAATAATAATAATAATAATAATAATAATAATAATAATAATAATAATAATAATAACAATAATAATAATAATAATAATAATAATACCAATAACAATAATAATACTTTTAGTAATGAATTTCCATTTAAATCAAGGCATAGTTTTTCTAAGCAAAAATGAAGCTTATTTTGTGTTATATTAGCGTTTTCTCATTTCTATGCAAGAGATCATCTGTGATAATAAAACACTGATATAACAATAAATAAGCTTTATTTTTGCTTTTGCTAGAAAAACTAAGCCTTGATTTTGAAGGAAATTATTATTAAAAATAAAAACTGTAAATGTTTTTGTTTTGGTTTTTGCTTATCTCTCGTAAACAGTTACTCCAATCAATTTTTATCTTTTTACCAAAATTAAGGCTGATAAAATTTCCTACAAATCGTTATTTGCATTTTTCATGTAGGACTAACCATAGCGAGATATAAGTTTGAAAATAATTAATTAAAAAAAATGTGCTTTAACAGAAAATGCCTTGTGATTTAAAATGCAATTAATTTATTGGGTCCAACACTTTATTAGAAGAAAAAGGAGGTGACATAAAAGTCATTGAAGCCTTTAGAGTCAATTTTAAATGCTGCATTTTCGTCTTCGTCTCAAACATTGAAAACTGAATTACATTTTTGTTCAGTAACAGTTACAGTTTTCTTATTGGTTTTTTGCTTATATCTCGAAAACTGTTACTCCTATCATTTTTTATCTTTCTTTCAATATTAAAGCTGATAAAATTTCCTACAAAATAGTTATTTGCATTTCTTTTGAAAGACCAACCATAAGCGAGTTATAGAGTTGGATATAAACAATCTTTACCAAAATTTGTTTTAAAATAAAATGTTTGAAAAACCGAAATTAAACTAAATTAATTGGATCTAACTCTTTAGTAAAGGAAAAAGTAAAAGACATAAAAGTCAACGAAATCTTGGGAGTCGTTTTTAGTCGTCATATTAATAACAATAACAATAATAATAATAATACTAATAGTACTAAATTTGCTTATATGCAAGCGCTTAATTAAGGTAACAGTTTTTGGTTTCTTGCTTATCTCAAAAACAGTTACACCTATCAATTTTTATCTTTTTACTAAAATTAAAGCTGATAAAGTTTCCTACAAAATAGTAATTTGCATTTTTCATGTAGGACTAACCATAAGCGAGATATAAGTTTGAAAAAAATTAATATTTAAAAAAAAAGTGCTTTAACAGAAAATGTCTTGTGATTTAAAATACACTTAATTTATTGAGTTCAATACTTTATTAGAAGAAAAAGGAGGTGACATAAAAGTTACTGAAGTCTTCAGAGTCGTTTTTAAATGCTGCATTTTCGTCTTTGTCTCAAACATTGAAAACTGAATTACATTTTTGTTCAGTAACAGTTACAGTTTTCTTATTGGTTTTTTGCTTATATCTCGAAAACAGTTACTCCTATCAATTTTTATCTTTTTTTCAAAATTAAAGCTGATAAAATTTCCTACAATATAGTTATTTGCATTTTTCATGTAGGACTAACCATAAGCGAGATATAAGTTTGAAAATAATTAATATTTAAAACAAAAGTGCTTTAACAGAAAATGCTTTGTGATTTAAAATACACTTAATTTATTGGGTCTAATACTTTATTAGAAAAAAAAGGAGGTGACATGAAAGTTACTGAAGTCTTCAGAGTCATTTTTAAATGCTGCATTTTCGTCATCGTCTCAAACATTGGAAAATTGAAATACATTTTTGTTCAGTAACAGTTACAGTTTTCTTATTGGTTTTTTACTTATATCTCGAAAACAGTTACTCCTATCAAATTTTATCTTTCTTTCAAAATTAAAGCTGATAAAATTCTTATCAAAATAGTTATTTGCATTTTTCTTGTAGGACCAACTAACCATAAGCGAGATATAAGTTTGAAATTAATTAATATTTAAAAAAAAATGCTTTAACAGAAAATGTCTTGTGATTTAAAATACACTTAATTTATTGGGTCTAATACTTTATTAGACAAAAATTTGCTTTAAAATAAAGGTTTCAGAGTAGTCTTTAATCGTCATATTAAATGCAAATATCTGTTTTGTAGAAAATGTTATCAGCTTCAATTTTGAAAGAAAGATAAAAATTGATAAGAATAATTGTTTTCGAGATATAAGCAAAAAACCAATAAGAAAACTGTAACTGTTACTGAACAAAAATGTAATTCAATTTTCAATGTTTAAGACGAAGACGAAAATGCAGCATTTAAAATCGACTCTGAAGAATTCAGTGACTTTTATGTCACCTCCTTTTTTTTCTAATAAAGTATTGGACCTAATAAATTAAGTGTATTTTAAATCACAAGACATTTTCTGTTAAAGCATTTTTTTTTAAATATTAATTAATTTCAAACTTATATCTCGCTTATAGTTAGTCCTACATGAAAAATGCAAATAACTATTTTGTAGGAAATTTTATCAGCTTTAATTTTAGTAAAAAGATAAAAATTGATAGAAGTAACTGTTTTCGAGATATAAGCAAGAAACCAAAAAACTGTTACCTTAATTAAACGCTTGCATATAAGCAAATTTAGTACTATTAGTAATATTATTATTAATGTTATTGTTATTAATATGACGACTAAAAACGACTCTGAAAACTTTGGTGACTTTTATGTCTTCTCCTTTTTCCTACACTAAAGTGTTAGACCCAATTAATTTAGATTAATTTCGGTTTTTCAAACATTTTATTTTAAAGCAAATTTTTGTTAAAGATTATTTATATCCAACTCTATAACTCGCTTATGGTTGGTCCTACAACAAAAATGCAAATAACTATTTTGTAGGAAATTTTATCAGATTTAATTTTGAAAAAAAGATAAAAATTGATAGAAGTAACTGTTTTCGAGATATAAGCAAAAAACCAATAAGAAAACTATAACTGTTACTGAACAAAAATGTAATTCAGTTTTCAATGTTTGAGACGAAAACGAAAATGCAGCATTTAAAATCGACTCTGAAAACTTCAGTAACTTTTATGTCACCTCCCTTTTCTTCTAATAAAGTATTGGACCCAATAAATTAAGTGTATTTTAAATCACAAGACATTTCCTGTTAAAGCACTTTTTTTTTAAATATTAATTATTTTCAAACTTATATCTCGCTTATGGTTAGTCCTACATGAAAAATCCAAATAACTATTTTGTAAGAAATTTTATCAGCTTTTATCAACTAAGCGTTAATTTAGAAAGAAATTTATTATTATAAGTATTATTATTATTATTATTATAACTTTTATTACTATTACTACTATTATTATTATTTTTTTTATTATTATTATTATTATTATTATTATTTTTATTATTATTATTACTATTACTATTATTAATATTATTATTAATACTATTATTATTAAAAACCGATTATAACTTTTGGTTAGTAAATGTTTTTATACCAGTTTTAAAATGAGTGATTTATTTTAGACAATTTCTTGCCTAAAAACACAGATCACAGATGATTTCTTGCATAGAAATAAGAAAACACTCATTTAACACACAAAATAAGCTTCATTTTTGCTTAGAAAACTAAGCTTAATTTTATTACTATTATTATTATTATTGTTATTATTATGATTATTATTATTATTATTATTATTATTATTATTATTTTTATTATTATTATTATTATTATTATTAAAAACCGATTATTACTTTTGTATAGTAAATGTTTTATACCAGTTTTAAAATGAGTTATTACTTTTAGACAATTTCTTGCCTAAAAACACAGATTAATTTCAAACGATTCTATGCCCCCAAACGAGAAAAGAAAAGGTTTCTTGTTTGTAACAATGAATTAACGAAAATAATTGGTTTTTATCCAAACTGTGGCATGAATCGTTTTCAAAAGGCAAAATAAGATGTTTTTCCTCTGTTCAGGGAAAGTGTACTCGTTTCAAAGCATAGAATCGTTTGAAATTAACAGCTCTCGTTAAGACTATATCGCAAATCTTTTGTTTTGTGCTAAAATAAGACGTTTTTAGTCTGTTTGATATAAGTTTTCTTGTTCAAAGCAAAATATTGTTGAAAATCAACCGTTTTTGTCTAAACTGATACAAAATTCGGTGGTTTGTGTCCGAATACAAAGTTTTCAGATTCTTTAATGTTAGGTTTGCTGCTTCTAACAAAGAATCAACGAAAATATTTTGTTTTAATACAAACTGCAATATAAAATGTCTTTATAGGACAAAACATGATGTTTGGCATCTGTTTAATAAAAATTTAGTCGTTTGGAAGCATAGAATCATTCCAAATAAGCTATTCTCGTCGAAACTATAATGTAATTAGTATTTTATGCTAGAATACAGCGTTTTTGTTAGATTTATTAACAATTTAGTCTATTTTAAGCAATGAAACGAAAAGGATTAGCTGCCTTTATCCAAAGTGATACATAAATTGCTCTTTTATGCCAGATTTATACGTTTTTAGTCTGTTCGATGTAAGTTTTCTTGTTCAAAGCAAAAGATCGTCTAAAATAAGCCGTTTTTGTTTGAACTGATGAACAATTCGGACTGAGAGTCAACAAAGATAATTTGTTTTAATCCAAACTGATACTTTTTGTTCCAATAAGAGTCCTATAAGAGTCCGAGATACGCCGTTCTCGTCAAGTCTATAACGTAATTCGTTTTTTTGTGCAGAATTTGTGGTTTTAGTTACGCTTTATAAAAGTTTGCTCTTATGTAAGCAAAGGAACAAACAGAATAAACTGCTTCTATTTAAAGTGATACATAATTAGCTCTTTTGTGACAGAATCCGACGTTTTCTGTCTGTTTAATATAAGTTTTTAATAATAATAATAATAATAATAATAATAATAATAATAATAATAATATTAATAGTAATAATAATAATAATAATAGTAATAAAAATAATAACAATAGTAATAAAAGTAAGCTTAGTTTTCTAAGCAAAAATGAAGCTTATTTTGTGTGTTATATGAGCGTTTACTCATTTCTATGCAAGAGATCATCTGTGATCTGTGTTTTTAGGCAGGAAATTGTCTAAAATTAATACTCATTTTAAAACTGGTATGAAAATTATTAATAATAATAATATTGATAATAATAATAATGTAATAATAATAATAATAATAATAATAATAATAAAAATAATAACAATAATAATAGTAATAACAATAATAATAATAATAATAATAATAATAATAATAATAATATAAATAATAATAATAGTAGTAATAAAAATAAGCTTAGTTTTCTAAGCAAAAATGAAGCTTATTTTGTGTGTTATATGAGCGTTTTCTCATTTCTATGCAAGAGATCATCTGTGATCTGTGTTTTTAGGCAAGAAATTGTCTAAAATTAATAACTCATTTTAAAACTGGTATAAAATCATTTACTATACAAAAGTTAATAATAATAAAAATATTAATAATAATAATAATAATAATAATAATAATAATAATAATAATAATAATAATAATAATAATAATAATAATAATAATAATAACAATAATAATAATAATAATAATAATAATACCAATAACAATAATAATACTTTTAGTAATGAATTTCCATTTAAATCAAGGCATAGTCTTTCTAAGCAAAAATGAAGCTTATTTTGTGTTATATTAGCGTTTTCTCATTTCTATGCAAGAGATCATCTGTGATAATAAAACACTGATATAACAATAAATAAGCTTTATTTTTGCTTTTGCTAGAAAAACTAAGCCTTGATTTTGAAGGAAATTATTATTAAAAATAAAAACTGTAAATGTTTTTGTTTTGGTTTTTGCTTATCTCTCGTAAACAGTTACTCCAATCAATTTTTATCTTTTTACCAAAATTAAGGCTGATAAAATTTCCTACAAATCGTTATTTGCATTTTTCATGTAGGACTAACCATAGCGAGATATAAGTTTGAAAATAATTAATTAAAAAAAATGTGCTTTAACAGAAAATGCCTTGTGATTTAAAATGCAATTAATTTATTGGGTCCAACACTTTATTAGAAGAAAAAGGAGGTGACATAAAAGTCATTGAAGCCTTTAGAGTCAATTTTAAATGCTGCATTTTCGTCTTCGTCTCAAACATTGAAAACTGAATTACATTTTTGTTCAGTAACAGTTACAGTTTTCTTATTGGTTTTTTGCTTATATCTCGAAAACCGTTACACCTATCATTTTTTATCTTTCTTTCAATATTAAAGCTGATAAAATTTCCTACAAAATAGTTATTTGCATTTCTTTTGAGAGACCAACCATAAGCGAGTTATAGAGTTGGATATAAACAATCTTTACCAAAAATTTGCTTTAAAATAAAATGTTTGAAAAACCGAAATTAAACTAAATTAATTGGATCTAACACTTTAGTAAAGGAAAAAGTAAAAGACATAAAAGTCAACGAAATCTTGGGAGTCGTTTTTAGTCGTCATATTAATAACAATAACATTAATAATAATAATACTAATAGTACTAAATTTGCTTATATGCAAGCGCTTAATTAAGGTAACAGTTTTTGGTTTCTTGCTTATCTCAAAAACAGTTACACCTATCAATTTTTATCTTTTTACTAAAATTAAAGCTGATAAAGTTTCCTACAAAATAGTAATTTGCATTTTTCATGTAGGACTAACCATAAGCGAGATATAAGTTTGAAAAAAATTAATATTTAAAAAAAAAGTGCTTTAACAGAAAATGTCTTGTGATTTAAAATACACTTAATTTATTGAGTTCAATACTTTATTAGAAGAAAAAGGAGGTGACATAAAAGTTACTGAAGTCTTCAGAGTCGTTTTTAAATGCTGCATTTTCGTCTTTGTCTCAAACATTGAAAACTGAATTACATTTTTGTTCAGTAACAGTTACAGTTTTCTTATTGGTTTTTTGCTTATATCTCGAAAACAGTTACTCCTATCAATTTTTATCTTTTTTTCAAAATTAAAGCTGATAAAATTTCCTACAATATAGTTATTTGCATTTTTCATGTAGGACTAACCATAAGCGAGATATAAGTTTGAAAATAATTAATATTTAAAACAAAAGTGCTTTAACAGAAAATGCTTTGTGATTTAAAATACACTTAATTTATTGGGTCTAATACTTTATTAAAAAAAAAAGGAGGTGACATGAAAGTTACTGAAGTCTTCAGAGTCATTTTTAAATGCTGCATTTTCGTCATCGTCTCAAACATTGGAAAATTTAAATACATTTTTGTTCAGTAACAGTTACAGTTTTCTTATTGGTTTTTTACTTATATCTCGAAAACAGTTACTCCTATCAAATTTTATCTTTCTTTCAAAATTAAAGCTGATAAAATTCTTAACAAAATAGTTATTTGCATTTTTCTTGTAGGACCAACTAACCATAAGCGAGATATAAGTTTGAAATTAATTAATATTTAAAAAAAAATGCTTTAACAGAAAATGTCTTGTGATTTAAAATACACTTAATTTATTGGGTCTAATACTTTATTAGAAGAAAAAGGAGGTGACATAAAAGTCACTGAAGTCTTCAGAGTCGTTTTTAAATGCTGCATTTTCGTCATCGTCTCAAACATTGAAAATTGAAATACATTTTTGTTCAGTAACAGTTACAGTTTTCTTATTGGTTTTTTACTTATATCTCGAAAACCGTTACACCTATCAAATTTTATCTTTCTTTCAAAATTAAAGCTGATAAAATTTTTATCAAAATAGTTATTTGCATTTTTCTTGTAGGACCAACTAACCATAAGCGAGATATAAGTTTGAAAATAATTAATATTTAAAACAAAAGTGCTTTAACAGAAAATGCTTTGTGATTTAAAATACACTTAATTTATTGGGTCTAATACTTTATTAGAAGAAAAAGGAGGTGACATAAAAGTCACTGAAGTCTTCAGAGTCGTTTTTAAATGCTGCATTTTCGTCTTCGTGTCAAACATTGAAAACTGAATTACATTTTTGTTCAGTAACAATTACATTTTTTTATTGGTTTTTTGCTTATATCTCGAAAACCGTTACACCTATCAAATTTTATCTTTTTTTCAAAATTAAAGCTGATAAAATTTCCAACACAATATTTAGTTGCATTTTTCTTGTAGGACCAAGCATAAGCGAGACATTTTAGTTTAAAGCAAATTTTTGTTAAAGATTATTTATACCCAACTCTATAACTCGCTTATGGTTGGTCATACAAGAAAACTGCAAATAACTATTTTGTTGGAAATTTTATCAGCTTTAATTTTGAAAAAAAGATAAAATTTTATAAGAGTAACTGTTTTCCAGATATAAGCAAAAAACCAATTAGAAAACTGTAACTGTTACTGAACAAAAATGTAATTCAGTTTTCAATGTTTGAGACGAAGTCGAAAATGCAGCATTTAAAAACGACTCTGAATACTTCAGTGACTTTTATGTCACCTCCTTTTTCTTTTAATAAAGTATTGGACCCAATAAATTAAGTGTATTTTAAATCACTAGACATTTTCTGTTAAAGCACTTTTTTTTAAATATTAATTATTTTAAAACTTATGTCTCGCTTATAGTTAGTCCTACATGAAAAATGCAATTAACTATTTTGTTGGAAATTTTATCAGCTTTAATTTTAGTGAAAGATAAAAATTGATAGGAGTAACTGTTTTCCAGATATAAGCAAAAAACCAATTAGAAAACTGTAACTGTTACTGAACAAAAATGTAATTCAGTTTTCAGTGTTTGAGGCGAAAACGAAAATGCAGAATTTAAAAACGATTCTGAAGACTTCAGTGACTTTTATGTCACCTCATTTTTCTTCTAATAAAGTATTGGACCCAATAAATTACGTGTATTTTAAATCACAAGACATTTTCTGTTAAAGCACTTTTTTTTAAAAATATTATTTATTTTTAAACTTATATCTCGCTTATTGTTAGTCCTACATGAAAAATGCAAATAACTATTTTGTAGGAAAATTTATCAGCTATTATTATAGTAAAAAGATAAATACTGATATGGAGTAACTGTTTTCGAGATATAAGCAAGAAACCAAAAAACTGTTACTTTAATTAAGCGTTTGCATATAAGCAAATTTCGTACTATTAGTATTATTATTATTCATGTTATTGTTATTAATATGACGACTAAAAACGACTCTGAAGACTTTGGTGACTTTTATGTCTCTTTCTTTTTCCTCTACTAAAGTGTTAGACCCAATTAATTTTGTTTAATTTCGGTTTTTCAAACATTTTATTTTAAAGCAAATTTTTGTTAAAGATTATTTACATCCAACTCTATAATTCGCCTATGGTTGATTCTACAGGAAAATTGCAAATAACCATTTTGTAGGAAATTTTATCAGCTGTAATTATGAAAAAATGATAAAAATTGATAAGAATAACTGTTTTCAAGATATAAGCAAAAAACCAAAATGAAAACTGTAACTTTTACTGAACAAAAATGTAATTCAGTTTTCAAATGTTTGAGACGAGGACGAAAATGCAACATTTAAAAACGACTCTAAAGACTTCAGTGACCTTTATGCCTCTTCCTTTTTCCTCTACTAAAATGTTAGACCCAATTAATTTAGTTTTATTTCAGTTTTTCAAACATTTTATTTTAAAGCAAATTTTTGTTAAAGATTATTTATATACAACTCTATAACTCGCCTATGGTTGATTCTACAGGAAAATTGCAATTAACTATTTTGTAGGAACATAAAGAATTTCATCGATTAGAGGAACAACTTTCCCAAGATGCTTCTGTATTGTCTGATTACTTCAAACAGTGGCGTCTATGTGTAAATCCAACAAAAACAGAAGTTTCCTGCTTCCATTTATCAAAC
Organism: Tribolium castaneum; assembly: GCF_031307605.1. Classification (NCBI taxonomy): domain Eukaryota; kingdom Metazoa; phylum Arthropoda; class Insecta; order Coleoptera; family Tenebrionidae; genus Tribolium; species Tribolium castaneum. Next base: position 3,067,832 of record NC_087404.1, read on the forward strand.
TCTCAAAAAGAAAGGAAATTGAACGTCTCATTAAATGGAATACCACTTAAACATAACTTTCATCCAGTCTACCTTGGTGTCTCTCTTGACTGTTCGCTCACCTACAAGTTTCATCTTGAAAAATTAAGACAAAAACTGAAAACAAGAAACAACAATACTATTAAAGTTGGCCGGTTTGACTTGGGATGCTAATGCTAAAACTCTTCGTGTTACGGCTTTTGCATTAGTATTTTCAACGGCTGAATATTGTAGTGCTGTTTGGATGAACAGTTCACATACAAGCAAAATTGACGCACAATTAAACACTGCTATGCGAGTCATAACTGGCACTTTAAAATCAACCCCCACCGAATGGCTTCCAGTATTGTCTAACATTGCTCCACCTGCACTCAGAAGAAAACTTGCAGTCAAGAAACTGTGGAACAAATATAGAAGACATCCCCAAGAGTATCCAATTTGGTCTGACCTGATTGCTCCCGAAAAACGATTAAAATCTAGAAAACCTTTTTGGATGGAAACGTTTAACATAGAAAACTTTTTCATCATTAATGAGTGGCGCAATATATGGTCTAATATCCACCTGTTCAATAAAGATTTAATAAAAGATCCATCAAAAAGGTACCTGGAATGGATCAACCACGGTGGGTCTGGGTGAAATTAAACAGACTAAGAACTGGCCATGCCAGATGTAAGTCAATGATGTTTAAATGGAAGGCTACAGAAAATCCGTATTGACAATGTGGCCACGTGGAAGAAACAATTCAACATCTTGTTGAAGAATGCCAAATTACAAGTTTTCAAGGAGGCTTCAATGAAATCCTAAAGTAATTACTACTGCTCAAACGAACAGGGGTATTCGTTCGAAGGTTATTCCTTGGGGTCGTATGTTGATTACTGTAGTAATAAAATTAACTGCTCCTAAAATGGATGAGATTCCCGCTAAGTGCAGTCTGAAAATGGCAAGGTCAACAGAAGACCCTCCATGAGCAATGTTGGATGAAAGAGATGGATAAACAGGTCATCCTGTTCCTTCTTCTCTTTCAACAATTCTTCTTATGAGTAGAAGTGAAAGGAAGGGAGGAAGGATTCAGAATCTTATGTTATTTATTCGGGGGAATGCTATGTCAGGGGCTCCTTGTATTAAGGGAACTAATCAGTTTCCCAATCCCCCAATTACAAATGGTATTACTATGAAAAAAATTATAATAAATGCGTAGGCAGTAACGATTACATTATAAATTTGGTCGTCTCCAATAAGAGAACCGGGGTTTCCTAAGTCTACTCGAATTTGGAGTCTTAATGAGGTGCCTACTATTCCTGATCATGCTCCGAAAATGAAGTAAAGTGTACCAATATCTTTCTGGTTAGTTGAAAATAATTATTTATTCAGTTTAGTTGAAGTGGCTAAGATTAAGCGGTAAATTATAAATTTACAGACGAATGAGTATTCCTTTATCAGGGTTTAATAGTCAATTATGACATTGGATTGCAAATCAAAAGCCTTAGGCTTAAGAAATAATTCATTATTAACCCTAAGGCTTAGAAAAAATATTCTATTTACTTTGAAGGTTGTTAGTTTGATTTAACTTAAATCCTTAAATTAAGTTATATGAGAATAATTACTGAATTATTGGGCATTTTTGTATTTGTTATTATTTTTCTTTTTGTAATCGTAAGTGAAGATAAAATCAACTTGGTGGAGATGAATGCTATGATTAGAGTAAAAATAATTAGAACGAGGGCGATTATTGAGAGTTGATTAGATACTAATCAGTTGATTACTAGTCATTTGGGAAGGAATCCTATCCCCCTAGTGATAAGAAGTTTGTTATGAACGTGAATTTGATTAATTTATTTTTTGAGAGAATATTATTTATTTGGTTTACAAAAAAGGATTTGGTTGAGTTTAAAATAAATACAATGTTTATGTTGATAATTGAATAAATTGAGAAATAGGAAAGCCATGTCGAGAGTGAAATTATTAGGGTTGATAGTATTCAGACAATATGATTGATGGAAGAGTAGCCAAAAATTTTACGAATTCTTATTTGGTTTATTCCTCTAATTGTTCTAATTGTTAATAAATATACGATTATTATAATGATTAGCTTTCTGTTGATTGTTTATGAGTAGAATCATAGAGTCAATTTTTTGCCATGTTAGTAGGATAAACGAGTTAGTTCAATTTAATCTTTCGATTACTTCAGAAAATCGAAAGTGGAATGGGGCGGCTCCTAATTTTGTTAATAAAGCTGAGTCTATTATTACTTGAATTTATTAAGGAAAGAATAAATTCGTTTGTTAATAGTAATAATAAAATTGCTATTGGGAGGATAAGGGAGGCCATAGCTTGAATAATAAAATACTTTAAAGCCGATTCAGACGAGAAAATGTTTTTGTTATTCGAGAATAGAGGATAATCGATAACAAATTGATTTCTAGTCCTATTTGTATGCATGCCCTTTGCATTGTCGATTGCTCCCTATGTTTTCACAAAAATTATCAAACCAGTTGTAAACTGGTTACGTATGGAGGGAGTTTTTTGTGTGAACTATTTAGACAATTTTTTAATTTTTTTCAGAAAACTATAAAGTTGGTCTAAGAAATACTCACCTAGTATTATCTTTACTAAAATCTTTAGGATTCATTATTAATAAAGATAAAAGTTGTATAATTCCAAACACAAATTGCAAATTTCTAGGTTTTTTGTTTAACTTAAGTGAACTAACAGTAGAATTACCCCATGACAAGAAGCAAGCTATTTTACAGACAATTTTACAGATTAAAGTTTGTAAGAAATTAAAATTAGGAAAATTGCTCAACTTTTAGGTACTTTAACATCTGCTTGTCCGGCAGTGACGTATGGCTGGTTATACACCAAACATCTCGAACGGGATAAATTCCTTGCCTTAAGCAACTCTAAGGGCAACTATGAATCATATATGCAGCTTTCCATCTAGTCTTTGAAAGATCTCGATTGGTGGACTAACACGATTCCTTCATCTAAGAACAGAATAAGGAATGATGAATTTCATTTAGAAATATTTACGGATAGTTTTTTGACAGGATGGGGAGCACACTGTAAGGGCACATCTGCTAGTGACAACTGGCCAATGGACTTATAGCGGGAACATATTAAATTTTTAGAACTTTTAGCAATCTTTCATGGACTAAGATGTTTTGCGAGAAATTGTTCGAATCTGAATATTCTTATTTGTACTGATAACACTACAGCTTTGTCCTATATAAATAAAATGGGTAGTGTACAATATCCAAAATTAAGTTCTCTTGCTCGTGACATTTGGCAGTGATGCAAACATCGTAACTTATGGTTACACGCCTCGTACATTCGTTCAGAATGTAATGATATAGCAGACAAGGAATCTCGAAAGTTGCCTGTAGAAACAGAGTGGTCGCTATCACAAGTGGCATTTACCAAAGTGGTAAATAAATTTGGTCAACCTGAAATTGATCTATTTGCTTCTTTTTATAACACTAAATGTGACACATATGTGTCTTGGAAACACATTGCAACTGATTCGTTTACTATTTCTTGGAGTGATTATTACTTTTATGCTTTTCCGCCATTCAGTCTCATTTTAAAAGTTTTAAACAAAAATCATATGTGATAAAGCAGTGGGGATAGTTATTGTTCTCAAATGGTCATCGCAGCCGTGGTATCCCTTACTATCTAAATTGCTGGTTCAAGCCCCTTTAAATTTAGAAGCAAATCCTTATCTACTTTCTTCTCCTTATAGTTACGAACAACACCCTCTGAGGCTTACTCTGGTTGCCACACTTTTGTCGCGGAAGTTTTTTCTCAGAGGAAAAATACCCGAACAATGAATCCCCATAATGTTGCAGTCTTTGTCGACCGGGACTTTAAAGCAGTATGACTGCACATACAGCAGCTGGTGGCTTTTCTGTTCAAAGTTCAATCTATGTCCTTATACTGCTACTTCCAATGAGGTACTACAATTTTTGCAGGATATATTTACCTCAAAAAATTATAGTTATGGGACGTTTAATTCCCATCGCTCAGCTTTATCTTTAATCATTCCTGATATTGGAACTAATATTTACATAAAACGATTTTTGAAGGGGACAGCGCGACTTCGCCCGGTACGTCGCAAATACGACTTTACTTGGGATCCCAGCAAGGTCTTAGATTTTTTGAATAACTTGTTTCCTAAGACCAACCTTTCATTGCAAAAACTCACGTACAAATTTATCACGCTGTTAGCACTGATCACTGGACATCGTGTTCAAACACTATCCTTGATTAAATTATCAAATATTCTTAAGATGGATACCAAAATTCAGATCCGAATAACAGAAAACATTAAAACGTCTTTACTGACAAAAAACGAACCGTACCTTCAAATCCCTTTCTTTAACGAACAACCTGGAGTTTGTGCTGCTCTAACCTTATCGGACTATATCCAGAAGACTGCTCAGATTCGTAAAGATGTTGACTCTCTGTACCTGACAATAAAATCACCTCATAAAGCAGCTAATAAACAAACATTAAGTAAATGGATAAAAACCACATTATCTATGGCTGGAATTAATACTAGTATTTTCTCAGCTCATTCAACTAGACATGCGTCATCATCTGCAGCTTTACGCAAAGGCATTTCATTGGATGTAATCCATAAGACTGCAGGTTGGTCCGAAAAGTCACAAACTTTTGCCAAAACCTACAATCTGCCTCTAGCTGCAGAGACCGATTTTGCCAAGGCAATTATGCAATGAGTCATGTGCCTTTTTTCCTTTTCGTTATTAAAAGAATATATGTTTTGTTTATCTTTAATTTTACAATGTAGACGCTCAAATAAACTTTTGATGTTATTGGGCCCCTTTTCTACGTTGTCACAACCTTTCTCTTTAAACTTCTTCCTGTAAGTTATCTTGAGGATGAGGCTGCGCTGGACAATTAAACAGTCAAACGAGAACTTACCGAAGTTCGACTATAATTGTCCTAGCAGCCTCATCCGAAGATATAACTCCCACCCATCCCAAATTTGAAACCCCGTATATAGGTCGGTTGTGACTTGTTCTTCCAACTTAATGACATTAGCAGCAGAGGATTGGATAGAGCCCAGTAGGAGTCGGTAACACAGAGTTCTTTAAAATTTGTGGTCATTCCTAGATACAAGTGAAACTACCTGTAAGTTATCTCTTCGGATGAGGCTGCTAGGACAATTATAGTCGAACTTCGGTAAGTTCTCGTTTGACTGTGTAATTATAATTAGGAATAAAATGTATGAGAATCAGAACGATCTAATTAGGTTTTAAAATTAGTCTAATTAAAATTGTTTGAATTAATAGAATTAAACCAACTGAGAGGAGGTGATTTAAGAAGATAAAGATTATTGAAAGAATTATATTTAATGATATGATTAAAGCTAAGATTCCAAGAAGTACTTTAATTAAAATATTAATTTTGGAGATTAATGATAAGTTTATCTTTTCTTGATGTTTTTAAAGCAGTGCTTATTTTTAGTTTACAAGACTAATATTTTGATTAAATTATAAAAATTGATGATAATTTTAAAATTTATTTTAACATTTATGTTTCTCAGTGGGTTGATTATATTTAGTCTTAAACTTAAGCATTTACTGTTAATATTATTAAGATTAGAATATGTTGTTCTATTACTTTATTTAGAAATGTTTTTGTATTTGAGAATATTGGGGAATGAATTTTTTTTTTAATATTTTTTTTAACTTTTACTGTTTGTGAAGGGGTTTTGGGCCTTTCTATTCTGGTTTCCTTAATTTGCAGTCATGGAAATGACTATTTTCAGAGGTTTAGGATTTTATGATAAAGTTTCTGTTTGGTTTGTTATTTATGATTCCGTTAATTTTTTTAGGAAGTTTTTGACTAAATTAATTTGTTTGATTTGTTGCTTCTTTTTTATTTATTTATAGGTTTTCTTTTGGAGGACTACTTTCTAGAATTTCTAATGAATTTGGGGAAGATTGGCTTTCTTTTATAATGTTGTTTTTGAATTTCTGAATTTGTAGATTAATGTTATTAGCTAGAGAGAAGATTTATTTAAAGAATAGTTTGGCTGTTTTTTTATGTTTGTGGTTTTAGTAATGATGTTATCTTTATACTTAACTTTTAGTTCTTTGAATTTATTTATTTTTGATATTTTTTTGAGGTTAGTTTAATTCCAATTTTAATTTTAATTGTCGTTTGAGGATACCAACCGGAGCGTTTACAAGCTGGAATTTATTTATTATTTTATTCTTTGTTAGCTTCTTTACCGATAATGATTTTTTTGTTTTTTTATGGAAAGTTTTATTCTTTACATTATTTTTGCTTGTCTGGAATAGTAAACAGCTTATTTATTTATTTATTGGTTAATATAGTATTTTTTATTAAAATTCCAATATTTTTTGTTTATTTGTGACTTCCAAAAGCTCATGTTGAGGCTCCTGTTTCGCGATCAATGATTTTGGCAGGGATTATGTTGAAATTAGGGTGATATAGGATAATACGGTTAATGATTATATTTCAGGAAATTGGTATATTAATTAATGTTATTTTTATTGTATTAAGATTAGTTGGTGGATTTTATGTTTCGTTAATTTGTTTACATCAAAGTGATATGAAATTTTTAATTGCGTACTCTTCAGTAAGACATATAGGGTTGGTATTGGCAGGAGTAATAACAATTAATTTTTGGAGATTGGGAGGTTCACTAACAATGATGGTGGCTCACGGATTGTGCTCTTCTGGACTTTTTTGTTTAACAAATATTTCTTATGAACGTCTTCATAGACGTAGTCTTTATATTAATAAGAGTTTATTAATGTAATACCTAACTTGTCAATAATTTGATTTCTTTTATTATTGTTCTTATTAATAAATTAGTACGATTTAGTGAACTAAGAATATTTTTTTTAATATTAGTTTCTTTTTTTGAAGCCGTATATTCATTGTTTTTATACTCTTACAGTCAACATGGTTGTTTATATTCGGGATGTTATTCTCATTTTTGTTGTAGGGTTTGAGAATTTCTTTTATTAATATTACATTGATTACCCTTAAATTTACTAGTTTTGAGAGGAGATTTATTGGTTTTATGAATTTATTTAAATAGTTTAATCTAAAATTTTGGCTTGTGGAGTCAAGGATATTCTAGTAAAATTTTAAATAATTCATATTTGTTTAATTTTTTCTGGATTGTTTTTGTTTTGAAGAACAGTTTTTTTTTTAGAATTTATTTTATTGTTGGAGGATTAACTTGATTTTTGGAACTTAATTTGTTAATAATTAATTCTAGAAGATTTGTAATAACTTTTTTGTTTGATTAAATAACTTTCCTTTTTATAAAATTTGTATTATTTATTTCTAGTATAGTAATTTTTTATAGGCGTGAATATATAGCTGGAGACATCTATTAACCGATTTATTATATTAGTAGTTATATTTGTATTTTCTATAAAGTTTTTAATTGTGAGTCCTTATTTGATTAGAATTTTATTGGGGTGAGACGGATTAGGTATAGTTGGTTACTGTTTAGTAATTTATTATTAAATTATGTTAAATCTTTTAATGCGGGCATGCTTACTGCTTTAAGATATCGGATTGGTGATGTTGCTTTGTTAATAGCAATTGCATGAATAATTAATTATGGAAGTTGAAATTACGTTTTTTATCTTTTTCAATTAAAGGGTGATTTTTATACAAATGTTATTTTTTATTTAGTATTGTTAGCTGCATTAACAAAAAGAGCTCAAATTCCATTTTCTTCTTGATTACCTGCACCAATAGCTGCTCCTACACCAGTTTCTTTTTTGGTTCATTCTTCTACTTTAGTAACAGCAGGGGTATATTTATTAATTCGTTTTAATTTTTGCTTTAATGAGTGATTGATGTATTTGTTATTATTTATTTCTAGAATGACAATATTTATGTCTGGATTAGGGGCGAGATTTGAATTTGATTTGAAGATTATTGCTTTGTCAACTTTGAGACAGCTTGGTTTAATAATAATAATTTTGTCTTTAGGAAGTTATGAATTAGCCTTTTTTCATTTGTTGACTCATGCTTTATTCAAGGCTTTGTTATTTATATGTGCTGGAAATATTGTTTACAGAGTTGGAGATTTTCAAGATATTCGATATATAGGGGGTTTTATTAAGTTTTAACCTTTGACTTGTGTTTAATTTAGTATTAGAAATTTATCTTTGTGTGAATTACCATTTTTAAAAAGATTTTATTCAAAGGATTTGGTTGCCGAAATTATGAGAATAGGTTATTTAAGATTTTATATTTACTTAATTTTTTATGTTTCCATTGGGTTGATTGTCTGTTATAGATTTCGTTTAGTTTATGATTCATTTTTCGGAGGATTCAATTTTTTATTTTTAAATAGTGTTTATGAAGGAAGAATTACGGTGATTAAGGGAGTCGGCGGATTATTTTTTTTAGTTATTTTTATAGGAAGAGTATTAAGATGAATTATTTTTCCTTATCCTTATGTAATTATTCTCCCTTTATTTATAAAGGTTCTTACTTTATTAATAGTAATTTTAGGGGCTTGAATTGGTTATGAATTATCAAAGTTTTTCATTAGATATGACAGGTTATATTATATATGAAATATGCCTGTAATTTCTACTTTAGGAATTAATTATTATCCTCTTGTTGGGGGTTCGTTTTTATATAAGTCTTTGGACTAAGGTTGATCTGAGGTTCTAGGTAGTCAAGGTATTTACACTATGATTGTCAGAGGTTCTAAGTTTCTCAAATTTTTATAAATAATAGCATTAAGGTTTTTTTGTTTTAATGATTGTATGATTAATAATTATTTATATGATTTACTTAAATAGCTTATAACTAGAGCATGATATTGAAGATATTAGGGAGACTTTTTATTTTTAAGTATTTATAAATTAGGAAATTATTTTTACATTGAAAATGTAATGTTTTTTATAAACTATATAAATAGAAATATAAACATTGAATGCTATATTATTAAGTTATAAGCTTATTTTTTTAAATATTTCTTTAATTGGAAAATAATTCAATTTTGTCATTAACAGTGACATACCTTTATTTTGGTTTCAATTAAAAATAAGAATCATTGATGAAACTTCTAGGTCAAAACTACTTGCAATAATTTGCTTCTTATTTAAGATAAATTCGCTTGGCTAATCATTTTTAAATGCAAATTAAATGTTATTTGTTAACTATTATTCTAGCTTGTTCAATCAAGAGCTCCTTGGTTTCATTCATGAAAAAGTCTTATTAATAAAATCAATAAAAATATGATAAGAGTTGGTATATAGGATATTATTCTATTGAATTTGAGGGATACAATCAGGGGAAAATGAACAGTAATTTATACGTCGAAGATGAGGAAAATGATAGCAATTAGAAAAAAATGGAGGGAAAATGGCATTCGAGCTGAGGCTTTAGGGTCAAATCCACATTCAAATGGGGACATTTTTTCTCGGTCAAAAAATGATTTTTTTGAAGTTAAGTTTAGGACTATAATTAGAAGTGTTCTGATAGTAAGAATAATTACGGCTAGCAAACTTAAAATATGAATTACTTATACTATTAATGATCTTTTGATTGGAAGTCAAATATAATTTTTATACTATATAAGTAATTATCTACCTCATCAGTAGACTGAGATACAAAGAAATAATCATACTACATCAACAAAATGTCAATATCAGGCTGCGGCTTCAAAACCAAAATGGTAAATCTGAGAGAAGTGATTATTTAAATGGCGAATTAAACACACTAGTAAGAATGTGGTTCCAATAATTACATGAAGTCCGTGGAGTCCAGTTGCTATAAAAATGATGATCCGTATGCTGCGTCAGCAATTGAAAAAGAGGATTCATAGTACTCAAATCCTTGAAGAAGTGTAAAATAAAATCCTAAGATTACTGTAAGTAGTAATCCATGAGTGGCTGGTTTATAATTGTTTTCTATTAGTCTGTGGTGTGCTCATATTACTGTAAGTCTTGAGGTTAAAAGGATTAGAGTATTAAAAAGAGGAATTTGAATTGGGTTGAATGTTTCAATTTCCTTGGGTGGTCATGTTATTCCAATATCTACCGCAAGGACTAATCTATTGTGAAAGAATCTTCAAAAGAAGGAAATGAAAAGAAAACTTCTGATGTAATAAATAGAATTATTCCTCATCGAAGCCCTATTGTTACAATAAATGTATGATGTCCTTGAAAGGTTCTTTCACGAGAAATGTCTTGTCATCATTGAAATATGATTAATGTTATAGATGTTAGTCCAATAAGTAATAGAGTTCTATTAAATGAATGAAATCATTTTACGATTCCGGATATAAGTAATTAATGCTCTAATTGATTCTATAATGGGTCACGGTCTTACGTCTACTAAGTGAAAGAGATGGTTTTTGTTTGTCATTAGATGACTTCTCTTGAGGATAGGATTCTTAGAACAGCAAATACATAGGATTGAATGATTGCTACAGCTGACTCTAAGGTTAGAAGAAGGATTTGAACAATAATAAGGATGTTTACAAAATAAATTGATATTGCTGTTCCAGTGTTTCCTAAAAGGGTTATTAGTAAGTGGCCTGCAATTATATTTGCTGATAAACGAATAGCCAAAGTTTCCGGTCGAATTTGGTTTCTAATTGTTTCCATACAGACTATAAAAGGTAAGTTCCCTGGGGGACTAGATGGGCAAATATGTGAATGGAATTATTAATTCACCTAAATAATATAAAAGTGAATCATAAAGGTAATCCTAATAAAGTTATTACTATGTGACTAGTTCCAGTAAAAATGTAAGGAAAAAGTCCTAAGAAGTTATTAAACAGAATTAATCTGAATAATGAATAACTCTTAATAATAATAACTCTTGTTCAGTTTATTGAAGTATTTCAGTTTGTTGAGGGGTCGAAAAGTGAAAATAGATTAGCTGTCATTTTCAATTAATTGTTGTTTTATTTAATTCTGATTTCTTAAATTTTTGAACTGGGTAGATGAATAAGTAATAATTTGTTATGTTAAATATAATTATAATATTAATGAAAATAATCATAAGTACTAATCAATTTAATGGGGCTATTTGAGGGATTAAGAACTAAGAGAACTAAGAACTAAGAGAACTAAGAGTAGGTTTTACGTTGACTTTAGTTTGACAAAGTAATATTATTTCTTAACGAAGTTCTTGCCGGATTGGGCTGGTATTTTTGGGGGGGGGGGGTACCATTAGAAGTATTTGTTAATATACTATTATGTTGATCCAATGATCTAATGATTAAATTATTTTTGAAATTCATTTAATGAAATAGGATGGGGCAATTCTTTCTGCTACAATAGGTATGAAACTGTGGTTTGCTCCACAAATTTCTGAACATTGACCATATATTAGTCTTGATCGGGTTGAGATAATTCTAGTTTGATTGAGACGCCCGGGGGTTGCATCAATTTTTACCTCAAGGGATGGGACTGTTCATAAGTGAATTACATCAGCTGCTTACACTAGGATTCGGATTTGTGAGAGGAATGGAATTGTTATACGATTATCAACATCTGGTAGGCGAAAATTAAAGTGATTTATTTCACTTTGGGGAATTATGTACGAGCCGAATTAAATGTTTTTGAAGTCTGAATATTCATATGACCAGTATCATTGGTGTCTTATTGTTTTAATGGTAATTGTTGGATTGTTAGTTTCATCTAGAATATAAATTAGTTGTAGTGATGGAAGTGCAATAAAAATTAATGTGATGGCTGGTAAGACTGTTTAGATTAGTTCAATTATTTGACCTTCTAGAAGGAATCGGTGGGTTAATTTGTTAACAAATAATCCTGTTATTATTTGTCTTACTAAAATGGTAATAATTACTAGAATTACTAGAATAAAGTGTGATCGTGAAAAAAAGAAAGCTGCTCTATTAGTGGAGAGGCTTTGTCTTGGAGCATTAATAATTTTCAGGTTGCTATTTCTAAAAAAAGTATTTACTTAATAAATGGGGTTTAAGTCCATTACACTGATCTGCCATAATAGATTTACTTTGACGAAAGTATTGGGAGTTCAGAGTAGGAATGTTCAGCAGAAGGAAGTCTTTGTAATCATTCAATTGAGGATCTTATATTGAGAGGGATAATACTTTTCGTGATGAGGAGAATCCTTCTCAGAGAATAAAAATGAAAAATAGTACACCGATTAATGAAATGATTGATCCAATTGATGAAACAATATTTCATAGGGTGTATGCATCTGGGTAGTCTGAGTATAGCCGTGGTATTCCGCTTAGGCCTAAGAAATGTTGAGGAAAGAATATTAAGTTTATTCCTACGAAGATGGTGAGAAATTGTACCTTACATAATTTGGGATTTAGTGTTGAACCGGTAAATAGGGAGAATCAATGAACTAATCCATCTATAATGGCAAATACAGCTCCGATAAAAAGAACGTAGTGGAAGTTTGCTACTACCTAGTAAGTGTCGTGGAGTGTAATATCAATTGATGAATTTGCTAGAATTACTCCTGTTAGTCCTCCCACTGTAAGTAGGAATACAAATCCTAGTGCTCATATTATAGAAGGACTATAATTAATTTGAGTACCATGGAGAGTGGCAAGTCATCTAAAAATTTTAATTCCAGTTGGAACAGCAATAATTATTGTAGCTGAAGTGAAGCTGAAGCTCGGGTATCTACGTCTATACCTACAGTAAATATGTGATAAGCTCATACAACAAAGCCTAGAAGACCAATTGCTATTATTGCATAAATTATTCCTAGTGTACCAAATGCTTCCTTTTTTTCTCTTTCTTGTCTAATAATGTGGGAGATTATTCCAAATCCTGGGTGTCCAAAAAATCAGAATAGATGTTGATATATAATTGGATCACCCCCTCCGGCAGGGTCAAAGAATGATGTGTTCATTTTCGATCTGTGAGAAGCATAGTGATAGCTCCTGCTAGAACGGTGCATTTTCGTCTTCGTCTCAAACATTAAAAATTGAATTACATTTTTGTTCACTAACTGTAACAGTTTTTACATTGGTTTTTTGCTTATATCACGAAAACAGTTACTCCTATCATTTTTTATCTTTTTTTTAAAATTAAAGCTGATAAAATTTACTACAAAATAGTTATTTGCATTTCTTTTGGAAGACCAATCATAAGCGAGTTATAGAGTTGGACATAAACAATCTTTAACAAAAATTTGCTTTAAAATAAAATGTTTGAAAAACCGAAATTAAACTAAATTAATTGGGTCTAACACTTTAGTAAAGGAAAAAGGAGAAGACATAAAAGTCAACAAAATCTTGGGAGTCGTTTTTAGTCGTCATATTAATAACAATAACATTAATAATAATAATACTAATAG